>NW_022145598.1:21129886-21354886 GCF_000002235.5 Strongylocentrotus purpuratus
CACCCGATACGAGCTGCGACATTAAAGTCATTGACCAGTTTTGGAAAAATGATGCAATATGTATTGACCCGTTTTTGTATCACATCCAACATGTGTTTGATTTGCGTCCAGTAGTCATTAACGCTATTTTAAGACCTACTTTTTGTGGTTAGACTCATTAACCAGGCGACAGCGCCCAGCAACATTTTTTTCTACAAACGACTGTAGCGCCAGGTTACCCGGCCATACATCCAGGGGCAGATCAAAGACTTTACAGGGGAGGGGGGGGGGGGGGGGGGAGGAAGCTTGAAATAAACGAAATTGCGAGAATGAAGCCTTCAACTGGATGCGGTCCCCGGATAATCTTAGCCTTTTGGCAGATTCTGAGGCCTATCCAAATGCTTAAACAGAATATGTATGCGAACACATTTTTTTCGGGAGAAAAAAAAGGGGGGCGTGCGCCTCCCAGTACCAGGCATCCACTGGATCTGGGCAGCGTTTCATGAGACCGTCATAACTACAAGTTCACCGACATCCCATTGAAACGTGTGTTAAACTTAATACACACATTTCAATGGGATGTCGTTGGACTTGTACTTATGACGGTTTCATGAAACGCTGCCCAGATCCCCGACACCGAACACCTGGGGAGGTTTCACGAAACCGTCATTAAGTCTAACTTTTTAGACATCGTATTGAAACGTGTGATAGAGATCTAACACGTGTTTCTACCAAATCTCCACGAGCTTAGACTTATGGCAGTTTCGAGAAACTAGCACTCGCTCTGAATCTGGCGCATCCACGGCCACGCTGGAAGCTCGGATCTGACCCGCCTGCGATGCATGCCCCGGACGCGACGGCAGCCCGCTCTCGAGCTAACTCTCCATCGCATCGTGCAGCTGTCTTTCTTCTCTTTCACGAACACGGTTGCCCGACTGAAACAACTAGACCACATTAGTATCCTGACATCAAGATAGGTCTCTATTATGTGCCCATCCGTCTGATTAAGGTAGGTTCTACAGTAACACCGTATTTTATTCTTTTTTTAAATAAATCTAACTTGCACATTCAAATGGAAATAATAGCCCTACCAGGTGCGCCGGGCCCGCCGCTCCCGCCCGGCAGGATACCTAGACTGGTGGACATCACGAGCCATGTCCCTGGTTTTGCCCACACATAGCTGCATTACTATCCTGGCTGTGCAGCTGTGTATTAAAAACTGTTCATATTGATTTTCAGCATTTCAAACTACACTGTACAAAACTCAACTGATTTCACTCAAAATCGGTACTTTAGTGATAGTTGATGCCCGCCCCCCCCCCCACTCAGTGTTATTTAGGGTATGCATATGCGTGTTCCCCCCCCCCTTTGCAGCAAAAGTCCGGTGTGTAAAGTCCCTGCCCCCCCCCCCCCCACTCAGTGTTATTTAGGGTACGCATATGCTCGTTCCCTCTTTTTGAAAGCACCCCCTATCTGAGGACTGCCAACATTTTCGAACCCCCCTTTCGCGGGCTTTTCACAGGCTTTTCCTGCCTTGGAGACCCCCCTAAATCAGGAAAAATGCTCAATGCACCCCCCTAAATTCAGAATAATTTCTCAGGAGTCAAAAGAGATGAGAGAAAAAAAGAAAAACACCCCCTTTTTAAAGAAATCTCCGGGTGAAAAGTCAAATACACCCCTTTTTTTACAATTCTCGGGCCGGACTTTGTCGCACGAAAAGTACCCCTTTACCGGACATTTTGGTAACACGCATGCGGTCATTCCGACCCCTGCGTGGGGGGGGGGGGGCCGGTAAAGTCAATACGGGTCGACCTTTTTCTTTTGTTATACAAGCCTTTTTCAGCAAAAGTCCGGTGTGTAAAGTCAATACGGGTCGACCTTTTTCTTTTGTTACGAAAAGGACATTTTGGTAACACGCATGGGGTCCATCCGTTCTCGGAGTGGGGGGGGGGGGGGGGGGGGGCCGGGAGTTGATGACACCTAAATAGCATACAATTTTTTCAACTTAGGTCTATGTTATAGTTATACTTAGAGATCTAGAATCTAGTCTATAGTCATATAGATCTAGACTAGAAAGAAAAATTCAAAAATTCAAATCGTGAGTCTACTGTCAAACTTGCTAATCAACCACTTTGTATACATTGTGTGCATTAGTGTGCAATTGTGTGCAATGTGTTCATCGTGTGCTATTGCTGCCTCTCAGCACGTACATGTAACAGCGCTAGAGGACAATACGCCTAAGCATTGACTCTAGCCTTGCTGGAGTGGTTTTGCCCTGCAGGCCTGGGTGGAATACGATATAAAATATCAAAAACTGTGACTCTAATGATTGCATTTTAGGCGTGGACTTTACGTAAGGTAGCATATGACGTTCAAATCAGATTTCTTAATAATCTTGCCATATGACCCATGTGCATCAACTTTTCACACGTATAGGCTACTGTCGGTGTCATCATGCATCCTCAGCTCATGGTAGCTGCTAGACGCAGGTTGTAGATCTAATAACATTGATATCACTTGGCCTATACCCATCATTTAATAATATTCAATCTGAGCTGTATGGCCCTACGTGTTATCAGTGCCTGTGATATGGTGTAATATTGAAGCCCTAAACAAAATTGCGCTTCAAAATGATCATGATAGAAATGCCTCAAAGAAGTAAAAATCTGTTAGTTTGAGTTACCATTTTTACCATACTCATTTTCCCCAAAAGACTGTAGTGTACATGAATGTAATAAAAAACTGTTAGGTAAACAAAAAATAAATTTTGATTTCCAATCATAAATATCTTGATAATCAGACAGCTAGGCAATCGGCTTGTAAAGTCATGGGATTCCTGACTGACCTAAATGTTTGTAATCATGATTGCAGCATGAGCTAAATCCAGGAGTTTTTTTCTTCAGAATCTGAGGCAATGTTACCGAGCCACTTAATTGATACCCGTACCCCTATCAAGACTGATAATTGATATAAAACAAAAATTCAAATTTGTTCATAATAACCACTAGAAGTACCCACACTAAAATAACCTTACCCACTGGTGGTAGCTGTTAATACTAGTATGATTAGTATTACTATACTGTAGGACTAGTAATATAAACTCTTCTTTCTTCTCATACAAATCACTTTAAAATAATACAAACATTTAACAAAAAATGTAAATATTTGATACTGGAGGGATAGCAATTTGGTGTGTCACTCTCGATATGGGTGCCAATTAAGGCTTAGTGACATCCATATCATATTTCATGTTATCACCTAGCCCTAAGGCTATTCTAACCAGTCTAGCGAACAAGCTGTTGGTTGTCCCTGTTCTGTAATTGATCATCTTGGTTGCACTCACATTTATGGAAGTTTATGCAAATTTATGCAAGTTTATCCAAATTAATTGTTGACACTATTGGGACCTTTATGTGACTGTAGTGGAATTCACTGCTGCAGGGACGGATCCAGTCTGCAGAAAGGGAGGGGGCCGGCTGAAAGGGGGCCCAATTCGTGAAAAAATGTTGAGCACCGAGTTAACACCCACCACCCCCGGCCCCCCTTTGCTCCCCCCTTTCTCCAGGGGGGCGTCTTTTTTAAATCTAAAAAAAGGTTAAATTTACCTGTTTATGGGGCCAAGTGAGGGGGTCCCGCGGCCCCCCCCCCCCCAATCTGGATCTGCCACTGCACTGCTGCAATAGTGAAAAACAGACACCATAATCTCTCTTCTCACAGAAGATTTAATATACCTAATGTTAAAGGGAAATCCACCTTATTCTCTAGTATTAGCAAACTACCAGTGGAAGGCTGAACAAATATAAGAAGCACAATGGGGACAATTTGATTTAAATTTAAATCAGACTAAAAGTGACAAAGTTACATGTACACATTTTTGAAGTTGTAAATTTGTAATCATTAAAACATGTAGGTATGGGCTCTTCAAATTGGCTGAATCAGTAACGTCTATAGGATGTAGTGGCGGACAACTTTTCCATTTGTTCCAACACACAGAATGACTAAAATGTAAATGAAAAAGAAAAAAAACATGTACATGTATGACTCAGAAGGTTCTTTATATCTTAAGAGGACCTGTAAATAAACTGATAATTTCCACAAGGAAGAAGGCACTTAAGATTATGTTTTGTATACAACAAACAGGAGAGTTATCCATACATGTCTACATCATGTATTTCAAACTTTTGCCATTCTCTTTTTCTTACAGTGTATTTTTTTAAAACCCAATTCAGGGACTCTTCAACTCACACATGTAATGTAATTTATGCTACATGTATGTTTCAGAGGTGAAGTAGACAACAAACAGAAGAGTTATCAATGTCTACATGAATGTACCAAATTGCCAATTTGAGATTCACATTTATTTAGTGATCTCATACTTCAAACATTCATAACTCTTAGTATTGGTCTGATTTATTTCAAACTTTTGCCATTCTGTTTCTCTTACATTGTATTTAAAAAAAAACTCAATTCAGGGACTCTTCAACCCATACATGTATTGTAATTTATGCTACACGTACATATTTTGTGTTTCAGAGTTGAAGGGAAATTTTGAATAATTTTTTCCTCATGTACATTTATATATCTATGAATGGTCAATCCCTGCTATTAATACTAGAACACAAGACATATTGAAGCCTCTTCAACAGGTACATTTTGTAAAGCTATGGTGGAGTACAACTGCTGTGAGTATTCTCAAACTTGTGTGTGAGTTTTGACAAGGGAAATAAATCACCAGCCCCCCCCCCCCCCAAAAAAAAGCCTCAAAATTTCACTTGATCAAGGTGACAGAGATCCAAGTTATGGAATTGTATGGAAATAAGATTCTAAATCGTGAAAAGGATTTATTTTTTTTATTTGTGAGATTTTTCTGGTGTTTTTAAGTACGCTTCAACAAAGAGGTAGGCCACCACCAAAATTGACACATCCCCAATTATTAATGATTTCCTGTTCTTTGGATGCTTCTTCTTTATAAAAAAAATGGAAGGTATTAGTGGGCAACTTCTCTGTGCATTAGTGAGTTTATGTCATTTTTGTTTTCTTACATTTTTATGTAAAACATGACCACCATTCGCAGTCATGAGGTGATATGAATGAGAAAATAAAGATAAACATAGTTGATTGTAAACATGGAGGATGATAACATTTAAGATAAAGAATACATGCGAAAAAGGTGTGAAAGAGAAAATGAGTGAAGGAAGAAGAACAAAGATAACTGTTTAGATACAAATGAGAAAAATAAAGGCACACACAGGGAAAGAGAGAAGAACCAATGAAAGAAGACAAAAACTGAGTGAAAAGTCATATCCTATGTAGACAGAAATAGGGGAAAGTGAAAGAAGAATATAAAAAACAGTATATGAATAGAAGATATTAAAGTAAAAGATAAAAGAAGGATAAAATAAGAGAACATGAAGCGAGGACAGAAAAAAGAAGAAAAAAGATGTAGACAATAAAAAAGGAATAACATAGAAAATGAGAGAAAGAGGAAAACAGAAGGAAAAAAAGACTAACATAGGGTTATCTCAATAAAAGGAGAAATTTAAACAAATAATAAAACAGAAGAATAGAAAACTGTAAAGTGCTGCATGATATTGAATGTAAATATATGTCACAAGCTTTCTATCTGGGCAGATTTCTCCTGGGTACATTTTGAAATTCTAATCACCTACTCGTCATCACAATGAAATGACCTAATGAATAAAATGATGTGATTTTTTATTTTTCTCATCAATGACGATTCATTAATTTTCAGATTTCCTGTTCTTCATCCCAAGTGTTAATATTTGTATAACCGATTTATGTTCTATAGTATTTTGCTCCAAAGTTACTATCCCGTTTCATTCTATAAAATGCACGATAAGCAGACTCTAGATTTGTGCAGCTACTTTTACATACATGTACATGTCCACTTTATTACCCCGTATCTGTAGCTAGATATTTGGGATGCCAATTTGAAACAAAGTCTGTCAAAAGTACCCTCCTTAATACCCTATTTCCAATGACACCCATGTACCTTTATTCCTGTTAGGTGCTTAACATTGCACAAACTTAAAACAAAACAGTACCTGGAACTTGCAGCTGCAAAGAGAGAAAGAGAAAGAGAGAGAGAGAGAGAGAGAGATATTTAAAGAGAGAGAAAAGGAGATCATACATGTATGAGAATAATAAACTGGAAAGAGTGACTATTATTGATTGCAAAAGTGACTGCAATTATTTGTCAGTAAATAAATGAAATGTAAATTACTTTGGTATGTAGAAGGAAAATTGTAAGGTTCAGAATTCAGAATTATTTTCTAATCTGCCCTTCTCTATCACCTCTGCATTAACATCATCACCCCTTTTTAAATATCCATCTGATATCCCTCTAATAGAAAACTGAACAGCTTTTGAGCCATAATGCATGGCCATTCAGAGGATTTGTTTATGTTGGGGACCGGGGTAAAATGCAATAAATTTCATTTTCTGTTTTTTATTTTGTTTATGGAAACTGCCCCCTATCCTAGCCCCCGCTTCGTACAGTCATGGTTCAGTGACAAAGCAATGGCCTCGTAACTGTGAGGCCCCAGGATCAAAACCGTGTCGATGTGCTATATTAGTGCCCTTTTGTGGGGCATTAATCCTCGTTACTGTCATTTATGACTTAAGGGCGTAGGTCCCCTATTTGATAAGCATAGTAGCATACACATGCTTTAGCAGTCACGCAAAACACACATTGTCAAATTATTATTCAATAAAATCGGAGAATGGATACTATTATCTAGATCTATTATTTTTAAATTATTTTAAAAATAATTCCATAAAGTGGGGTAAAACAAAAATATTCCAACTATATGAGCGACAGTGTATAATGTGAAGCATCCATGTTGCACTTTCTCCCTCTTCGTATTCTTATGCCATTTTAAAAACTATTTATTACAAATCTTTAATATAGTAAGACCCTACATGTACATTACATGTACATGTGCACATATTTTCAGAAGAGTCATATTATTGAGTGGAAAATACAGCTTTTCTATTCAATTTCCATTATGTTCTATAGATTAGGTAAAGCTAAATTAATTAATATAATTTGAGTTAAAATACATGTTTCTCTGAGGATCCAAAACCATTGAATACTATTGATTACCTAAGATTTAACTAACCATGGTCAGTTATCTTTCATTACCATAATATTTTGCAATTTGTCTGAATTTGTATAGAAATAAATGAAACTAAAGTATAATTTGCATATTAAAAAGATAATGTTTTTCTCCAACAATAATCAGCTGATTATCCTTTATTTTTGTTTGTTTGTAGTTGTTTTTTATTGATATATTTTATTTATTTCCTGTACAAAGATATTAATTGCATAATGTTTTCTCCTTTAAATGATTTTTTTTTTCTATTTTGATCCAATTTCCAAAAGATTACCCCTTATCCCTACAGTATATGCAATCTCCTACATGTATATACTACATGTAGCATTAAAAGTTGGCCAGTCTTCCTTTTAAATTTATTGGATTTTTGTTTGTGTGTGTCTATGTCAAAGTTATTCTTATGCACATCTATTTTTCATTTATTCTTCAACTCTGGTATGATTTCCATTCAGTTTGGTATATATTGTATACAGTGTACATATTACGTAGAGCCGTTCCTTGGTTTTAGCGGTCTATGGTTTTAGTCTTTAAAAGAGGGTTGGGTGTGGAAATTTGTTCCCCCCCCCCCCCTGTGTGCAAAATTAATGACTGCTGTGGATTGCAACCTGTAAGTTTTACAGTGCACATCAACTTTATAATTAAGTTACCAAAGTTGGAACTGGTACATTTTTTTATTATACGCACTGAATAGTAACTTTGAGACTAAATTTGCATAAAATCTGACTGTCCATACATTTTAGCAGTAATTTATTGTTTCCATTGTTGCAATGCCAAATGAAATAATAATTATAGCTTGCAGTAAAATCTTAGGATTTTTGTTTTTCTACAGGGTGTCTACTGTCTAAAAAGAATATGCAACAATATTTTTATTGGATACATTTTAAAGTTTTAAACGGTACTCATCCATTCATTTTGTTGGCAGTGCTGTGTTAGTATTATCTAAATACCATTTGTGTACAAGGAACAATACTACCCCACAAACTTAAGTTAGGATTGTTTTTGCTAGACGTATCACATTTCAAATGTTAAAGATAGCATGTTGCATGCATCAGTGCACAAGAATACTGTGGCTTCTACATTTTAAAACAAACTTTCAATTTAAGTCACTCTTATTTCTTGGAAACAATACCATCATTGATTTGAAAGAAAATAATATACTTATTCATGCAGCTCTTCAAATATTTATTTCAAGTTAAGCAACAACTACCAAACATTGATTTTATATCATCCATTTCAGCAGATCTGCATGAACATGTATTAACAATACCTACATGTAGTTTTTGTATTGTATATTATTATGCAGATTCATATGAGTAGAAATGTATATGTCTTGGCAGCTCCTGATTCAATTATATCCTCTCTCTCTCTCTCTCTCTCTTTCTACCTTTTTATCCCTCTTTTCTTTTTTTCCCTTTTTTTTACTTTCAATCACTCTAGCTACCTCTCTCTTCCCCTTTTTGATCGCAGGAAGTTGCAATATTGTTATTATGTCACTGTAATAGTTCTGTATAAATGCAACTTTACATGTGTATACTTATACTTAATTGTAACTATTGCTCTTACCCAAACTACAGTCTTCTTTGGAGCAAACTGTCAGACATTTGCGGTAGTATACAGCTGAAATGGAATTTCCGTTCAACCAAACAGTATACTTCAAGGCTATTTCTCAGCGACGAGGGTTAGCTCCAGGTAGCAGTAGCAGGTACATGTAACAATATCTTAAAAACATTTACTTACCTGTAAGTCCTTTTCATGTGAAGATGATTCAAAGTACAACTATATTTATTTATTGTATAAAATGACCTGCTTTCATAAAGTCCTCTTGTGAAATCTTATGAATTTGAGTCCAATCCCCCCCCCCCACCCCTTCCTGTTTTTCTGGCTTCTATGTATTCTTTGAGCCAGCCCTTTGACGTATGCTTAGATCTTTTAAGTTGCAAATTTAGAAATTGCTTTCTTCAGTCAGCAACATAATGCATGATTCACATAGATTAGGGATATGTACCGGTAACCCATAAGATATAAGAACAAATTGCGATAATGAAATGAAGTGTGGAAGAGAGGATCTGAGCTAGAAGACTATAAGGAGAATGCAGCCAAGGCTAAGCAGCAGGAACCAGTTTGGGCTTCACTCAAGACACAATATAGTTTTTGCAATGAGCTGTTAAATACTGGGTCTTTCCTTGCAGAGTAATAAGGGAGCAAGAGAAAGACCATCACCATGTATACACGTAGCAGAAACACAAAGCAAATAAATTTGAGACATTTTATGATTAATTATGTAGGAAGCCAAATCTAATTTCAAACGTCACTTGTCATCTTTTATGTGATAGATCTACAATTATCATAACAGTAATGTTTGTAGCCTTAAAAAGAAATTGCAAGAGGAATGTCAATAAATAAAGTCTACACCATTCACAAGATGCTAATTTGCATTTAACACCATTCCAACAACTTTCAAATCAACTCCGGCAATTATGTTCTGATTCTATAATACATCTTTGTAAATACATCTTTGTAATGTTTGCAAGTTTCAGAAGATGAACCCTGCAAGGCCATCAAAATTACGACAAGAGTTCCATATGTACACGTAACCACCACTAAAATTGAAGGAAAAAATATGGGTATGCTGGGTTAGGATTAGGATGAGAGTGAGGGTAGGCTATACAGCTGTGCATCGATTTTAGTGGGGTTATATATATGGAACTCTTTCCGAAATTGCCTGTAGTTGATTTTTTTCCTTTCTCTTTAGGTAGTTGCAGACATGTTGTTTTGGTCATTGAGTTTTTTGTCTGTAGTTTTTCTGCTTTTCTCAAAACCATCATTATATCAAGGTAGACTTCCCCTTTGATAACCAAGTTTCATCAGTGTGTGTAGTGAACATTCCCTCTTTTTCCAATACACTTTCGCAATATAATTAAATAGTTATAGATTAATTGTAATGCATCTTTGCAAGTTCATATTTTCATGTTTTCATGATTTGATTTATAACTGTTTTAATGCTAACCCTGATGAAACAGTACTGTAATTATTATGTACCTACATGTAATATACACTCACCCATAAACTTTATCATATTCAGGAGGATATCCTGCAAATCTATGATCATGGTTCTATTAAACTATACAATTTTCAATTAAACCTCCTTTACAGAAAGGGGAAATCAACAAGTGGCACCATTCATGTTTTTTTTTTATAACTTATATGTGTAGATAGAAAAAATGCCTCACAAGGCTTTTCAAGATGATGTGGTCATTACCTCTTAATAGATTATATGTCAAAGTGGTTACAGTATGAGAGAACCTTTTCCACGTATGTAGGAGGATAGCCTTTAGATATATATTTAAAATTGAATTTCCAATCATTCTCTCTATAGATAAATGTACAGTATATAAAGAATGATATCTAGGGACTTGATAATGACATGTTCGATAATAATCAGTTTGTGTTCTTAATTAGATGCATTCATTCATTCCTAAAAGAAAGGCTTTGGAGCATACATGAATTTAAAAAAGAAGTCTATCCCACTTTATTTGTTACATGGAGGTTAAAGAATTGATATGATTTTAATTTTTTTATTAGAGACCTTTTGTAAAACCCTGATAGAATCAATTTTGATTTGTTTACGCGATTGTTGTATTTTTACCATTCACGCTATCATTTTCTTCTTTTTCTATGCAGGCTGGAAGTAACACACATGTGCAGTGTTTCAGTCGAAAACGAATACCACCCATTCAAAATCGGTTATAGGATCTTGTCCATATGTCCATATTTTTGTATGCATGTGAAACATGGACCATGACAGCAGACATTAAAAGAAGGATACAGGCACTGGAGATGAAATGTTTCCGCAAACTCCTCAGTATCTGGTATAGAGATCACATAACCAACGAGGTAGTGAAAATCAGAATTGGAAACACCATAGGGCCGTATGAAGACCTCCTGACTTCAGTGAAAAGATGCAAAGTAAAGTGGTATGGGTATGTCACATGATCATTTGGACTGGCCAAGACTATTCTACATGGAACAGTACAAGGAGGGAGACGAAAAGGCAGGCAGAGGAAACGATGGGAAGACAACATTAACGAGTGACCTTGACTGAAACATCATACTTCGTAAAGCCAAGAACCACGAGGAGTGGAGGAAGCTGGTAGTATAAATCTTCAGTGGTGCCCCAAGGGTCAGCCAGACTGTGGGATAGGTGAAGGTGAAGGTGAAGGAAGCTAAGAATCAGATAGTTAGACATTATATTGGATCATTTATCCTTTCCTTCAAAAGGAATGTTGCTTTATACTGTAGCACATAAACAATGCTTTTTAATTGGCAATATTTCAGTTCAGTACGCTTGTTATTAATTTCATCAAACATTAAAATGTAAAAGGGAGAAACACTGTCATTTGAAAATCAAAATGTAAGTCATAAAATTTCACTGTCTAACTATCTGAATCTTGTCAGGATCCATGTACGAGTTAGTGCAATTCTTTTCTCTTCACTACAACCGCATTGTTATTTACTTTAATAGCATGTTACTAGGTACATCAATTGATGAGAAAAAGCAGCAAAACGCTTTAAATTTGTTGTAGTCTTAAAATTAAAGTTGGAAGTTTCCTAAAAAGGGAATTTTAGAACACTCCTTCAACTGACATGCACGGATGTTATACTTATGAATTTCCATACATTAATGTCTTTGTAATGCATGTTACCAAACAAAAAAAGTATCATCAACCATTCTTGTCATTTCCTGTGCAATTATTTTCACATCCTGGCTTAACAGTACATAAACAGTGCTCTTTTATTTTCAATATTTCAGAAAAATGCATTTGCATTATGATACATGCAGGTATAGTTGGTCAAGTAAGAATATATTTACAGCATGCTCACTATGAATTGATTAAATCGCCATTGAATCTAAAAGGTATGTTATACCTCATTGTATATTCAGAAGGAAAAAGTGTGAGGATAGCTTTAAAAAAAAAAAAATCATGAGTATCCATAATGATGTGAATATGTACATGTTTGTTTGTTGCATATGATTCTTCCTTGGTATCAAAGCTGTAATAATTGCATATTTATGATTCAGCATAATACTTTGTTCATTACAAAAAAAAATATGTCATAATTTTCCAAAACGGTAGTGTAAAGAATAATGTAAGATTGAGGTAAGATTGTTACATATATTCTCTATACGTATCAACTAAAATGTAAGTTTTCAAATGAGATACTATTTTGTCCCCAGATGAAATAAGTAATGGATCTTTTTTGTTAAATGTCAGCAAATGATCTAAATGAACATGTGTTCGGGTATATCAAATCTTGTACATGTAGTTTCTATAGCTAATATAGTTTGGAGGACTTAAAGATAGAAAAACTGCTGATTGATTAATTACCATTGTTTGTATTGTTCACTATAACCAGCAAGTAAAGGGACATTTAGTAGATGCCAAGAAAGTATTTCCAAAGCAATTACATTTCTCTTATCCTGTAATGTATTTTTTGCGTCAATAAAAGCAAATGTGAGGGTTGTCCACATAACATCACAACTACAGAACAGTTTAATTGAAATTAACATACATATTACATGTATATATGTGTATTATGGAATAACTTAGAATATTTCATAATTCCAGTTACATTTTTACCAATGTATTTCTTCAATATTTCTACTTTTCCTCAGAGCATATGCTGTGAACTAATGGATATTCCTTGTCAGTTCCATCATGTTATGTCAATGGGCTTACACTGTATGCGTGTACATGTCCTTTTTGCAATGTACATGTGCTACGAAAATGTCAACAATATTGTTTGAGATATAAAATATAGAGTTAACAAGTGAATTATTCATACTCCTTGTAAATGTGATTTTTGGGGATGCATTTTTTTGTAACTTAAGAATGAAAGGTTGACTGGGTGAATTAGGGCCCTTTTAGAAATAAATGTACATGTAGTTGTAACGTTTTCAAATGGATGAAAGTTTTACGGTGTAATTGTTGAAATCAAGAATTTTAAATTCTGTTTTCATGTTCTCACAATAGTTGTGTTAAAATTACAATAAGAAAGTTAAAACTTGTAAAAATATGCCACCTTGAAAATGGACTAGACTGAATAATTTTGAATTTGTAATATCTATGACAATTATCAACTGCTTCAAATTATGAACCACAGCATTAAGGGTGGTTTGCAGTGGAACTTACATGATTTGCATATTTAATATCAAAATTTAAACTGTAAGCTAACTTTGGCAGACAACACCGAATTCATTGAAAACTTTACTGTGAATAGATGAAGATGATGATGATAATAGTGACGATGTTGGTGGTGATGATGATGATGGGGATAATGATGGTAGTAGTGGGGATAATGATGGTAGTAGTGGGGATAATGATGGTAGTAGTGACGACGACGATGATGATGGTGGTGATGATGGTATAGTAATGATGATGGTGGTGGTAATGGTGGTAGTAGTGATGATGATGATAATGATGGTAGTAATGATGGTGGTGATGATGGTGATAATGAAAGTTGTAATGCTGTGTGATGTGTAGTGATGATGTAGTAGTGATGATGATGGTAGTAGTGGTGATGATGATGGTAGTAGTGGTGATGATGATGGTAGTAGTGACGACGATGATGATGGTAGTGATGATAGTATAGTAGTGATGATGGTGGTAGTAGTGATGATAATGATGGTAGTAATGATGGTGGTGATAATGATGATAGTGATCGTAGTAGTGGTGATGATGATGGTAGTAGTGATGATGGTGGTGGTGAAAATGATGGTAGTAGTGATGATGATGGCACCAAGGGTGATGGTGATGATACATGTATAATAATGATATTTATACAATAATATTAAAGCATGTACTAATAATATCCCACTCCTTAAAGCAATTTCCTTTATCAAAAACAAGTAAACTTATACCTTTTAATGTGCATTTTAAATTCAAATGTTTTGTATGACTAAATCGAAATAAGTACATGTAACTACAGAAAAAAATAAACCTTGTCGTGCAATTCAACAGGGAGAGTCATCATTGTCATCACCAATGTCATCATCACCCCTCCCCCTCTTCTCTCTCTCTCTCTCTCTCTCTCCCTCCCCCCCTCTCTCTCTCTCTCTCTCTCTCTCCCAAGGCGGTATAAATCACATGAAGATAAATGTTTGTCACATTTTAACAATAAGTTGATCGGCATTGATGACCAAATAATAATCACCATAGTTGTTCAAGCAATCAATGTACGAGAAATTTTGTGAAAAAATAGCTTAATATTCAGGTGGCTTAGTGAAATTACCGTTACTTGCCAGATCAAAAGCACCATTTTTGGTATAGTGCTTCCTTAGGACCTACTGAACGATAGTAGGGTAGGAGCCTCGGCAAAAATATCATTTAAGGGTGTGGGCGGGGGCGTCGCCTCGTAGACCACATAAAATTCATAAGGTATTATAACATTGAGATTTGTAGTACAGTCATCCTTTTTGGTACAGGGCTTCATTAGGACCTGCTGAATCAGTGGTGGATCCAGGGAGTGGCCCGGGGAGCCCGAACCCCCTCCCCCTTGAGGTGAAAATTTTTAAATTTTCGACACTCCACCCCCCCCCCCCCCCCCCCACTGAGCGAATTTTCGGCCGGCGCGATTTTCTAATTTTGGGGAGCAAAACAAATTTAAAAATAGTGCTCACTACCCCCCCCCCCCCCCCCCCGATCCGCGCCTGTGCTGAATGATGGTAGGGTAGAAGCCCCCGGCATAATTATTCATATATGTGCGATTGGGGGCCCCATGGGTTTCACAAAAACCCAATGTTATATTATCTTATAAAATATTTGGGGGCTACGAGGCGACGCCCCCACCCACACCCTTATATGATATTTTTGCCGGGGCTCCTTCCCTAATATAGTTCAGAAGGTCCTAAGGGAGCCCTGTACCAAAAATGGCATTTGTACAGCAACAAATCAATGTTGTAAAATTATTTGGGGGCTCCAAAAAGACGCTCCCGCCCCCACACCCTTTAATCGATTTTGTTGCCGGGGGCTCTTAGCCTAATATCGTTTAGTAAGTCCTAACGAAGCCCTGTACCAAAAATTGTGCTTTTATCCAGCAAATAACGATAATCGATAAATTTGACTATATTCGGGTATAGCGGCGACTAAACAGCTTTGTAAAAACTTCTTCCTTTCATTTTGTTGTTGTCTTTTCTTGTTCTTTCTTTTCTACACTTTACAATGAATATGTCAAATAACGCTTCATATAGTAAATGAGCCTGAAGAAAGAGACTATGAGCCACTTGCGTAGTTCAATTTCTTTATTTGCGTCGATTGCAAAAGAGTCAATAGAGGGCTTTTTCCACTTTAAACAACGGTACGTAGTCTCATAATTCTGTCGCTGTAAAATTGGAAGTAAAATATCCGAAGTAACTGAGACAAACCCCTATTTTTTTTCTTCAAATTTATCTTTAATTTTGTTTTGCAGATGAAAAATTTCGGGATGGGTCGCATATCATGATTGTTGAATAATAACAACACTCTCTATCATGATATTTCAAAGTGCATGTGTATTTACGTTTTTAATACCAATGGTTTAAAAAAAGGGTACTTTTCCGCTTTTTCTTGTTAGTGTCATAAACTTATCAATTGGCTTCATTTAAAAGAATTTTTTAACAGTTTTGTTTGTTGCATGATGCCTAATCTGCAAATTATTCATCAGGATAATCTTCCATTTAAAGAAAATATTTGTTCTTCTTGTTTTGACATTTGATCGATGGTCGTCTAATCGGACATATACAAAAGGAGCGGGGGTTCATTAATTTTTATTAATAACATCAGCTAAAACGGCCTATAGGGCTTAACTGCAGAATTATCCACCATCCATGATAATGAATTAGGGTTAGGATTAGGGTCAGTGACAGGGGCTGGGTTAGAAGTAGGGTTAAGCTAGGATTGGGGTAAGGTTAAGTGTTATGACAAGGGTTAGGGGTATGACTAGGGTTAGGGCAATTTTAGGACTACGGTTGAGGTTACAATTAGTGTTGCTCTGTTCAACCCATGCAGCTCATTTTGGATTACCTAGAAATCCTTTTTTAAGCAGGTTAAATTTAAGATTAAATAATTTGAAAATATTAATACATTGAGGATTGCCGTCTTTATCCAATTTTGTTTCCCTGATTATCAAAATTAACTATTTTTCAATCAAAATGCAATTGTTGATGAAAAATTCAAAAAAATATCCATACTGCCCCCCCCCCCCCGTAACACGCATCCAACACAAATTATCCCCCCTTCTGAATTTGATCGCCGTAAAGTCGATCGATCGACACAAATAAGGAAGTGGCGGGTAGCATTTTATTTAAAACATCAGGCAAACTGCAGAATAATCCACCATCAATAATAATGATTTTAGGGTTGAGGTTATGGTCAGGGAGAGGGTTGTTACTGGGGTGAGGTTCAGGGTTTAGAGTTAGGGTTAGGACAAGGGTTAGGACTAGGGTAAGGTTACGGGTTAGATCTAGGGTTAAGGATTATATCTAGGTTTAGGACTAGGGTTAATGTTACAATTAGTGTTACAAATTGGTTTACGTTCAACCCGTTCAGCTCGTTTCGGATGATTTATAAATTCAGTTTTTAAATAGGTTCAGCAAGGATGAATTAATTTGCAAATAGTAATCAATGAAGATTGACCGATCTTGTTTCCCCGATTATCAAAATTAACCATCTTTAATTAAATCTATCATCTTTACTTAAATCTAATTGCAACTTTTAATAAAAAAAAGCATACCCACCGTGCCCCCCGTTAATACACATCCAAGCCCATCCAAGCTCATCCAAGACACATAAACGGACACCAATCCCCCCCCCCCCCGAGGCCAACTAGCTATAATGACCATTATTCATAAAGACCGCTATTTATTAGGACCATTATTATAAGAACCGCTATTTATAATTTGAGAAAAGGGTAATTATTCATAAGGATAGCTAATCTTAATCGAAGAGTGTCGATATTTATCATTTGAGAAGAGAGTAGCTATTCATAAAACAGAATGAAGGTCGCTCTTTATAATGCGGAATGGGGGTCGCTATTCATAAAAAAAAATGAATAAGCAACAAAATGACAAGAGAGTTAATTGTTGGCTAGGAGCACCCCTATGGCTGTGGCGTATTTATTATGGAAAGCAACGCTTTTTTCGGATTATGAATATCGACCCTCTTCTCATATTATGAATAGCGACCCTCATTCTGCATTAATTATAAATAGTGCCCCTAAATTTATCTTATGAATAGCGGTCCTAGTGACCCCCAATATAAATTATGAAAAGCGACCCTCATCTCACATTATGAATAACGGTCCTCATGCTTTTATCAATAGTTACCGCCTTCGTGTTTTATATATGCAGTTCGACGTTATGAATAGCGAGATTACCCCCACACCCTCTGGTGTTGAAGATTGGAGGCCTAACCAAATATTGAAAGGGGAAAAGACGGGGGAAAGGGAAAAATCAGAAAATCAAGGAAGATAAGAAGTGGAAGAGAAAGTAAAAAGGAGATGATACGACACCCTACGGGCCCCGTCCGACGCCCTGCAACTCACTCCTACACCCCAAACTCTCACTTTTGCTATGCTACATCATCGCATGCCCTCATTACAACATACAGAGCCACAAACTGACTTATACACACAATCGCTTTCCCTCTGTCGTCTTACTTCCATCATTATTCTTCTTCTCCATGTCTTCACAGTTCATCTGTTCCATTCTTCTCCACCCCCTCCCTCTCTCTCTCTCTCTCTCTCTCTCTCTCTCATGCATTTCTTCCTTCTTCTTTTTTTTCTAACTTAACCCTCTCTCTTTAAATTGTTCTCTCCCTGACACTTTCTCTCTCTTTCAGTATTGTTCAATTATGTTTCTATGATAGATCCTCATATATTGTGTGTGACTGTCATGAATTACATTATAGAATATGAATAGGCAATAAATTTGCATTTTAATATGGTTCAAAATCAAACAAATCTTCAGTATTTACTTGTCACACACTCAATTAATCAGTCTCGATTTCTATTTAAAATATGAATATTCCTCACTTAACAATAATTATAAAAAATAATACTAATGACGAATCTATTCTATTTTTATCATCAATTTGTTTGCAAGTATGGAATAAGTAATAAGTTGTCACCTATTGTACTGTGTATTATTTGTACTTGTCTATATTAAGTTTTGTTGAGAGGCTTTTTAAAACTGAGCTTGTAAAACTAATTCTACTACTACCACTACTACTACTACTACTACTACTACTACTACTACTACTACTATTACTACTACTACTACTACAGTCAGAAATATCAACATGCACACCAAACAAAAAATAAAGCACATACAAAACAGACTTTGTTTGGGTATTCCATGATGAATACTTAAGTATAATACCTCCTACAAAATGTGAGGAAAAATTGAGTTTTGTGACACATGCTCCTACTAAAATTGCTTCACAATAGTTCCCAACATTAAATGAATTACTAACTTTAATCCTGGACCAATACTATACCTAACCCTAAATCTTGCTTAAATATTAATCTAACCTTAACCCTAACCCTACAATTTTGTTAAACTAAAGCCCGGAACAATTGTCAACACAGCAATTCTCGAATTGCAGCAAACCAACATCGTGTTCCTGAAATCATATTTACTACATGGTAATTTTTCTTCATTTACACTATTATATTTCAGCATGACCTATGTACAATAAAACCGGTCTGTTTGTATATTTTGAATGGAATGTATAGCACTATTATCCCCACAAAAAATAGCAAATGTTATTGAAATAATGTATATATTTACACAGGTGATATATCAATAGCCTCATACAGAAGCTATGCCGTAAACATGTTTACAACTTTACAATGCTTTCATTTGTTACATATTTAATGTACAAAGAGCAATAGCTGCAGTCAGGTTTAATACGCCCACACAAATATGGATGTGTTGCCCACACCTGAAACATAGCACAAGAGATAATAAGGCCAGTCAAAGTAAATAATAAGAATGAAGTACCGGTAGGCACTTGGTCACCTTTGAATTCAGAAAACTTATGGAGCTTTTAATAACTAGTTTGTGATATTTAACATGGTTACAGAAAAGAAAAGAAGCCATATAGGAATTTAGATGATGACAGGGGACTAATAATTGTCACCTCTTATGTTTTAGTACAGTATTCAACTTTTGCAAGAAATAATTTCAAGGAGCTTGTAGAATGGTAATCATCTTGCTATCTAGCAACACATATCAGAAAAACCTGAACAAATAGTTAGGCAGGGGGTTACCAACTTTTGCATGAGCTATAAGACACTACATGTAATATATGCCTCCGTGGCGCCTTAAAGTGATCTCATTTGGTTCTTGTGTACATACACATCTTTAAAAAATAGTATGGTTGAATGCTCAATATTTTTGCTTGTTTGGGTTTATTTTTTATGTTGAAATCATCTTGTAATACAAGCTTATAAGTGGTATACCATAACCATTCTCATATCCTTTTATCATTATTCTAATCATTTTACAAACTATTTAAATCACATATAAGGTTTATTAGTTGCAAGATGATTGTACACCTGAAGTTGACTTTTCCTGAATGCCATTACGATAATACCATCAAATAAATATTATCTAATGGACTTTACATAAAGTGCTAAATTATTAATGCAGTTTTGGCAGAGATAAGGTGCTCAAAGGATATCTTTTGGCACCCATTTCCTTCATCTGATGCCTAAAATAAAATAATAATAATAATGATTCCGCTTTTATATAGCGTATGATGTCTCTAAGTGCTTTACAGATATATTATTACCCCGGTCATCAGATTCAGGCTTACCCGCACACTATGTATGCACATTCTCTACTTCCTGGGGATCATTCCAGCCAGGTGTCATTTTTACAAGTGCACACTTGCTCATCTAACCACATTAACTTTCGCATCCTACATACCGGTAGCTCTTTTCCATTTTCGTAAGGAATTTTGTACATCATAGGGCCGGCAGAAATACATCTCACTTTTCAGAATACCTACGCTTATTCTTTAGGGTGAGGTTTTGTGAGGTTTCCTCTAACAATAGTGGATGATCGACCTTTCACAAAAATTTGTAGTATAATGAAACAAATGGATATCCCACATTTATCAAACTACACACCCTATTTGTTTAACTTGTATAATCTTAAATTGTTTGCTCTAATTCAAACCCAAATTAAATATCATCAAAATACAGTGATATTGAGTTCTGTAAACTCTTAAAAATTACACTTTTTCAAATTTGTGTAACCTCCAAGAAACTTGCAAATTATTTTAAATAATTAAACCCTTTAGATATAAAGTGTGAAATTTTATAGTCATAGGTTCTGAAACTTCTTTGTAAGAAATCAAAATATAGCGCTCTTTTCGATTGCCACAGCAGGAGCTTTTTTTTTCAAATCAACACTAGTGAACACATATTTTTTTACTTGAGACAATTAAATATCTGGAATTAAACATTAAAAAAATATTCACTGAAAAATCTCCATTTAATGTCTCGTTGAATCAACCTTAACCTTAGGCTGATCATACCAAGGGCCATGCTATTAGCCTCTGCCAGGTCCCTCTCAGTGCGTGTGTGAAGCTGCGTAGACCTTGTACTTAAAGGGATCCCATATGAAATCTGTTGGTTTGAAAAATAAAGAACAGAGCTTCCATTTATTTTTTGGTCTCAAGAACAGTGTGAACAGTGCTAACAATAATATATCTTGGAGTACAATTCATTCAAATGTCTACAATTTCTTCCGAGATGAATTTTTTCCCTATCATACCATACCATACTATCATATCATATAATATAATATACAAATATTGTCTAGTATTAAGTATTCTACAATTGTTGTAATCTTGTACCTGTACACTGTATTGCCAATACTAACAAATGGAAAGGTTCACATTGTTTTTCCCCAATAATTATCTATAACATAACAATCTATAAATTGTATTATATGCAATGCTCTACAATTTCTATGTGGATAAGTCACAGTACAGCATATATCAAATGAAATGACTTTCAGGAACAAAACAATAACAAAGTTGAGTTATTATCATATACTAGTATATATTCTAAGTAAAGACAAATATACTCAAGAGTTTGGTTTGATCGGTCATTTTCATACCGTAAATACATTTCATGCAAAAACATCTTCTTTACCTGCCTCTTAATAAATCATTTCATTCTCCTGCTTTGAAAAATTGTATTTCAATAATAAACACTTTCAGAATACCAATACCACACATTACGTGTTGTTAGGTCAGGCAGGCCATAATGTTTACCCAACCTACATGTAGCAACAACTAATCCTCACAATTTGCATTCTGACTACCGGTATTGAGGTACAATAATAGAAAACAGGTGAATGTACATGTACATGTAATAGCTCATCGCAAGGTACACGTACATGTATGTTTACATTTGAATACATTTTGAAAATTGTCTACTACATGGGCATATTAGTCAATTATGATCCAAAAGCATCAATTTTTACATCCATTCATTGAAAAACTACATTGTACATGCATGCAGCACTTAATAGCCATCAATAAAAAAAATTGTGAAAAAATGGGGTAGGAGTCTTAAATACATGTACCTTGATCATTGAACACCCCTAAGTTTTTGTTACAATCCATCTACATTGTACATACCTCATAGATTTGCTGCTACTGTTACACTGGATCAACTTGATCTACCACTTTTTTCAAAGGATAATCAAGAGCCCCTTCTCACAATCGGTGGAGTACACATGCCATTTCTCCTTTATCTTGACAGTGACCTTGTGCCTTTGCGTTGATTGTCATCAAGTGTCTACCTGCCCCTCTGAAAAATGAATAAGCATTTTAAGAATTATAAAATTATATCAAATATCTAACATATCATACAGATTACATTACAGGATCAAAAGAAAGTATTCTTATAATATTTCAGTACACTACATACATGTACAGTACTGTATGTGTAGGTGATAGATCAATATGTCTACATGTGTACATGCTAAACCAATTAGAAATTTATTTGACAAAGCCAAAGAAAT
This sequence comes from Strongylocentrotus purpuratus, assembly GCF_000002235.5. NCBI lineage: Eukaryota > Metazoa > Echinodermata > Echinoidea > Camarodonta > Strongylocentrotidae > Strongylocentrotus > Strongylocentrotus purpuratus. Next base: position 21,152,081 of record NW_022145598.1, read on the forward strand.
CCATGTTATGTAAGCAAAGGATATACAAATCTTCCAATAAATATTTGCGAAAAGCATCTCAAGTATACAAAACAGTGATAATTACACAAATCTTGTGTATGTGAATATTGTTGAAGATGTACAGTACATGTACATGTACACCCTGTATAGGAGGCAATTCAAATTTCATAAGAATGTGATTCAATCTCTGTATGACCATAGGATTGAATGTACATGTACATGTACAGAGTACTACAAAAAATTGCCACATTAAAGCTAATGTCAAAAGGACTTCACAGAGGATTTGAAAAGACTAAAATGTGATTTAAGTTTCATGAGCTGCTATGTAAAATGATTCAGCAGTGTACTGGAGTACTAGCACTATTCTAAAGGATTTTCTCAGTGTCACATTATAAGACATTATACAAAGCAATATTTTTGAATTTTTAACTAACAATTTCCTACTCGATTTGGTTTTCCTACATTCTTGTATGGCTGGTAGTTTGTCTATCCACAACATGTACTCTCTAGGTGAAATTTTACAGGAACCAGTAGTGAATTTGATCTTTGTTTGCTTTATTACCTTCATGTATACAGTAGCAGGTAATTTTACATGTACTTGTACCATGCATTAAAATGCATATTTGCCCGGTCCGCAAACTAACAGTTTTGAGCGGGCAATATTTCCTGATAGTTTCTCTCTTTCGGGTTTCACCATTCACTTTGAGTACAAAGATTGTGTTCCATATTGGACCTTTCAAACAGCTAAAATCGCCGCAAAGTTTGAGCAGACTATCATGCGGCGCTGTAGTAGGGTATAGTGACCGTACGTGATTCACAAATGAATAGGTAATAATTATAATCTTTTGGGAGATACAGTGATATGCATTTATATGTACATGTATTGCCCTTACTGAATCAGTGAAGGCAATACAGGGTGTATTACCTTGTTTCTCCCTCAAGGCCAGTAATATTATGTAAATGACAATCATGTTAAGCTCCAATTAATGACAGGTTATGCCAAACTATACCATTTGAGAACCCTTCATCCCAAATCTTCTACATAGGTGAATTTCACATATCTTGGGGGCAAAGAATGTGATCCATAATACATGTAGCTATTCATAACCATGTACAGTATCATCATGATATTCAAACTACATGTATCATATCAAATGTAATACATACCAACATATTTGATTTAGAGAGGCTGTGTTGTTGTGAGGAAAAGTTTTTGCCCTGAATTTTTGTTAACATTTTTATTTACATAAGGGTGGTGTTGATATGCTTACTATTATTTACATAAATAGAAAATGAATTAATGTGACACCTACATGTACAGGGTGTATATCAAGATTTTTTTCTCAAAACTATTGCAGCTACAATGTACCATTTAAAAAAAAGGTAGGCTATTTGCTTAGAAGTCAGGGTCAGCAAGACAACCATTATTGGAAGACATTGGAAGATCACATTACCAAAACAAAGTATTCAGAATTTTGAACCACATTGCTCACTTCATCACTGTATGGAAAGAGAATGACTACCGGTAGTCTGATTTGATTTACATTTCTTTAAATATAGCCCAAAAGAATACTGGTACTATTTACATGTTCAGTGAGATGGAGAAAGGGAATGGCCCATCAATCGTAACTGATACCACTTAAATCTATAATGCAGCCTCACAGCTCACTGAACATTGTATAATAAATTGAAACAGGATTTTCCAAAGATTAGAATTTTATACTACTCAAAATAGTAGGCTTTTGACCACTTCTATTGCAGGTACAGGCCATAGTTCATCCATACTTCAGAGTTGAAGCTGCCAGGAGAGGAATTTAATCTATTTCTTTTTATTAGTATACAAATGTTTTAATTTTCTAATTATACCTCAGATCAAAACCTGTTTTGCTTTAAAAAGTGATTTGAAGAAAGACACTCGCAACCAATTTCAACCAAACTACCCGGTAGTAAATGGAGCTTCAAATTTAGATTGCATGTAAATGTCACAGATATTAAATATTTGAAGGAAATATGCATTTCTGAAACAATCCACCCTGTTTAGAAAGTTGGTTTTTGTTAATATCACTTATGAGAATATAATACTATCCTTTTTTATTCTGTAATACGTGTAGACCTATTTCTCTATGCAATGATACCCAATTGATTGTGGTGCTATTATTGAGAGTTATCATTTTGAGAGTTTCACCAGTTCTTTTGGATAACAAGACATCTGTTTAGGTGCAGAAATCTACAATCACTATGGAAATTAAGGACAAAGAAAGCGGACAAAATATACAGTTCCTCATTCTACCCTCAACAATTGCTATATATGGTAGACAAAGGAACATCCCTTCACTGCTATTATGTAAAAATGTGTAGAACAAAATGCATGTGACACCCGTTCTACAGATTTTTACATAATAGCAGTGAAAGGATGTTCCTTTGTCTACCATAGCAATTGTTGAGGGTAGAATGAGGAAATGTATATTTTGTCCGCTTTCTTTGTCCGTCATGTTCATTGTGAATTTCATTAATGTACATGTATGTATTTTAGAATCAACATTAATATTAAGAGTCACTATTTGTTTTGCAACATTGTCACTTACATGTATCATGTTTCCCATTCAGCAGTATACTGCACATATCAAAGTTACAAAATCCATATTATTTAGGCACCAATGTAAACAGAAATTCATTGGTTAAAGAATGTTATGCAATGCTATGCAAATGATGAATTAACAAACAACAAACTTTTAAAAGTACTCATACAATCATGTTGACAGAAAATTAAAATTAAAATTGCAGAATAGGCAAGGTCCTGAAGTTGGATGTCTTTTGATATTCTTGTCTACTGAAAATAAAGCTACAGGTATTTAAATTCTGTAATACAGCTTTTTGACAAAGCTTTCACAATAAGAGATAACATCATTTCCTACACTGCAAGACATAAACAATAAGGTGTCTTCATTTTTGTTGCCATGCATTAACAAATTGTGTTATGTTTTGAGCCTGAACTCATATCACAGAATGTTTGTTGTATGATTGCTAAATGTTGGTATTTTTATACACTCTACATGTAAAATGGATATTCATTATTCAACATTTGAAAAGTTCTTTAATACAATAATATCTCTAGGGTTGATAAAATGTTACACTTCTATTCAACATTAACCACAAAAACATTTTTAGCTGTTGGGTGAAATATTTGCTCACTGTGTTAAAAATATTTCTACTAAGAGTTGTTCAGTAATTGAAGTTATGAAAATAATACAGGTAATCACTATTCATTCCATATTGTTGTTAACCAATTGACCTAGCCAATGACTTTGACTCACTCCATATTTAAAAACATCATTACAATTTTTAAATATTGACTTTTGGATGATGAATGAAGTTTATAATGATGAATTTCATGGCTGTTTGATGAACAACACATCAGCAACAACATCAAAATATAGAGTTGTTATATTCAGTGTACAACTGCATGCTTCTGCTGCAAAGTATCAATAATGTTGTTGGATCATATAATATACCAACCTTTATAACAAGTTGAATCCGTAAATAAAGAAAGATCAGAGAAAAAATTGGTGAGAGTTTAAAAGAAAAAAAAAAAAAAGAAGGAAAGTTCAAAGAAATTGATTTAAAACAAGAAGAACAAAATTTTTAGAAAGTTGTAATCACTTAACATTCACAACCAGCAATGTACAATACCCTGTAAGTCATTCTACTGGGACATAATTGTAAATCTCCATTCGTTTCACACTTTTAAAACAAAGTTTCCAGTATACCAGTCCCTTTTCTCTCAGAGCTGTACTAAAAATATATTCAGAGAGCTCAATAGGTCCTCCAAAAATGAAGAGGTTCTATCATAGTCATATTACATGTGCAAGTGTTGAATGATATTGGTCCAACATTACATCACTATACATGCCCAATCATCAATTCAAAAATTTGAAATTCATATACAGACTACAAATTTCAAACATTAAAACCTTACTTATTACTTGTCTGAGTTTGTTCAAACTTTCACCAGCCTGCTTCTAAATTTTTTCTGTTTCCTTCAGAGCATCTTACTTTTAGGGTTACATTTCCCATAAAAAAACTATTACTATCAATACTTGCTAATGGCTCTCATTACCTTTAATATCTTTACTAATTAGATAAAAAAGGGTCACAAAATAAGCATTAAAATTGTAACTTCAAATACGGTACTCTTTTGGTGTTGAATAACTTGAACACCAAGTGTCATGTGATGGTTTAAAGGCTTTAACCTTTTTACCAGGCAAGTCTTCAATAATATTCCAATTACCGGTATTTATACAATATCTTTTATTGTCATTAAATTGTTTCTGGAATTAGTGCTGTGAGTTTAGTGTGTAATTTCCATTCAGTGCACACAGCCAGTTTATCTTTGCGTGTACACAGTTATGACATTTACCAAAAACAAAAGCAGTATTTCAGCTAGGTACATTTGTACATGTATAGTATGTTGTACAGTACATTTACGACCAGCAATCCAGCGCGCATTCACAACAACCATTTTCTCTGTAAAGTTGTTACAGTAGTAACAGTACTGCACACAAAATCATCATGCTCATGGAATAGTCAGACCGCAATGATTGACATATTAGCGAGTTTTCGCTCAGCAACATACAGACCTTCGCGGACGCAGAGCACTCAGGTTTACGGCCGTCGCATACAGACTGCCCTCAATACAATATGTGGTTTTGCTTTTCGGTGAATGCGTACGTATTTCTACGGAGGTATTGCATTTGCAATGCCATTAGGCAATTTTTGTAATGTAACCAAATTTAATGCAAACGTCTTTGTGAAGTGCCTCGATACAAAATATTTCTTTCACCTGATAAGGATAATAGTATTTCAATAGACAGAATCCAAACTGCATACATTAGTTGTTGCCAGTTCGACAAACATTAGGGGTATTTCGCAAGCTAATTGCGGACAGAGAATCTGCGGTTCGTGTGCAAAATCAAGAAGCTACTATAGTAACAGCAGGGTGATCGCTGAGGTACTGAAATCAAGAACGGGTTTTGGCCAAATCTATGGGCGTTCTCAATGACGCCCCAAGTGAATAAACAGCCAATCAGCAAGCTTGTACCAAAGATGGTTATGAGAATTTTGTCGTCTAATAACGAAGGATGACGAATTTTAACGGGCGGATCTAGCTTCTTTTCTATGGCGTGGGCGGGCGGGGTTGACATTTGAAAAATCGCACCAACCAATATTTTGCTTAGTGGGGGGTAGGGAGCACTAAAATTTGTTTTCAATTTGAAAAAAGTGCCAACCAATATTTCGGGGGGGGGGGGGGGGGGAGAGGTAGAAAGCACCTTGGCCAGCCAAAGGGGGGATTTAAACCTCCTAACCCCCCTAGATCCGCCCCTGGCACAAAGGACTCTTCGGTGAATTTTGTTTCTTCCGATTATTGTTTCTGAACAGTAACAACATGAATATGGATATATGAATTGTTTTAAAACTTGATGATAAATTATTGTTGAAATTTGATAAAAAGCCGTTTTGTGGCTTGGTTGAGACAAGTTGTGCTAGTCCTGTAGTCCCGTCTGTACTGTATTGCGTTGAAGGGAACAGGCCATTTTCGTAATGTAATCAAATTTAATACATACTGTACGTCTTTGTGAAGTTCCTCAATACAAATTATTTCATTCACCTGTCTAGGATTCGCAATAGTCAGAATGCAAACTGCATGTATTAAGTGTGGCAACAACTAATGTATGCAGATTGGATTCTGTCTATTTAAATACTATTATTATCAGGTGAATGAAATGGTTTGTATCGAGGCACTTGATTCACTTGGGGCGTCATTGAGAACGCCCGTAGATTTGGCCAAAACCCGTTCTAGATTTCAGGGCCTCAGTGGTCATCCAACTGTTACTATAGTATCTTCTCGATTTTGCACACGAACCGCAGATTCTAATTCCGCAATGAGTTTGAAAAAAATTGCCTATTATTATTACCATGACGGCAAGAGAAAAGACTCAATGGCATTGGAAAAGTTGTAACTGTACAGGTGTAGTAACCATACTGCACACAAAACCATTGCGCTCGCTGGAAAGTTAGATCACAATGATTGGCATTGTTTGCATGATGACAAGAGAAGAGACTCAACGGCATTGAATCAAAATCGTACAGTGTATGGAAATGATTATTCAAGGAAGTAGCAGTGGAACTTAAACTTTATTTTTAGACTGATGACATTTTTGTGAAATATTGACTTCAGACTCTTATAATGCTGAAAAACAGGTGATTATTTGTTCTTCGTTTATCTGTTGTGTAGTGGTGGTTCGTGCCTATACACGGTCGCAGCACTATTCTGGATAATAATTTAGTCTGGTTCTGCATAATAATTTATCAAATATCTTCTACACATTCTTACTTTTTTAAAATTATCTTCAGAAGCATTCATAGAATTCATTGCGTATCAACTATCAACCAAACTACATGTACAGTAACTCAAATGTCATCCAAGAATGGTGGTGTTGAGTTCATTCCTTTTTCTTTTCAGGAGATTTTTGTCCCCTTTAGGGCCAATTAAGTGTCATCATTGATTTGACGGTATTGAAGGACTCAGATGGAGGAGTTATTATGTGGTTACTTAATTGGAAAATTGGAAGTGATCAGTTGCATCACAATAAAGAATACCAGGAGTTATACTGGCACATACATGTACATCATTACATATTAGTAAAGATTTGTTCAATCAGAGATGCAGTCTTGTTTAATAGTTACCCTGGTATAGAAAATGTGAGTAACTCATACCAACAAAATCATTACCACTATTTGGCATACATGTACATGTACATGTACATGTACAAATATAAATATGGTCAATGTTAACATTAATCCTTATATACCGGTAATCATCTAGTGTATAAGTAAATGTTTGCATGTTTGATTTGGGTTTCTGAATATTTAACTACTATCAGCTTGCCAATTTGATTATTTCAGTAAAAAGAGATTCAATATCATCTGACTTGAGGAGGCGCAATAGCTCAGTCGGTAGAGCAGTGGTCTCGTAATCCGGTGACCCGGGTTTTAAACCAAGGCGATGTGCTAGTTTGGTAAGGCATTAATCCTCACTACCAGGTTCCTCGGAGAGGACCTAAATCCGTCGGCCGTCTGGTTGCTTACTTACAAACATTTATGCATTCTTAGCAGTCAGATAAAATAACCATCACATTGACCGAGTCATGATGTCATCTCTAACAGTAATGTCAAGAGAATCTGAAATACCGTAAACATGGCATAGTGTAACCTTGTTTATTGAACAATAATGAAGTACTTTCATGAATCCATGTTTCAGAGAAAGCTAGAGAATGAAACCTCAAATACTACCAATATATTCACCAATCTCATTAATTTCTATGGAGGTTCCTTGAGTGAAATAAGGTTATACATGTATGTTAATTTGTCCTAATTAGGAATTAAAAACATCTAAATTAGTAATACAAAATGTACGTTTTCTGCATGCAACAGAAAAACAAAATTAAGTATTCTTTTTTTTATCAATATTTATCCTCAAACACAACTTTTTTGAAAATCCTTGCAGAAATGTGTTTTAAATGACATCCTTGTCTTTCACATTATGATACAATTTAAGTGAAATTTTGTCATCAAATTTTTGGCAAATTTGGGGCTCCCAACACTTTAGAGGGGCTTTAAACTGCAAGGGAAATGTTCACTATGGTTCATTGTACAAGATATGTACCAGCCAAATATGTAGTTGGGGGTATGTATCTAAATTATCCATTGCAGGCAAATGATCAAGATCTTCTTTGCATGAGATTAGCTTTTTTACATTTTTGTTATAATTTATTAAGGGGATGAGTTCAATAACTCATCCTGACTTGTCCTCCCAGTGGTTTAGGATGGGATCTTGTTGCGGATAGCAGACCAGCATTTTTCTTTTGATAGGGTCTTCTTGGATTGATTTTTTCCAGTAAGTTTTCTTCCACTCAAAGACCAATGCACTTTGTATACAAGTTGAATTTAGCTGTAATTGGGCAAGATTTTGTCTCTATACATACAGATTAGTGAGGGGAGGCTATGCAATGCAGTTTGTGTGTGATCACCCATCTTAACTCGCACAGAAGCTTCAAGAAAAGCATCAGATAAGCTGAAAGTACATGTAAGTCCTTCTATTTCGATGTTCTACAATTAATGTTATTTTCATAGTACCGGTATAAGAAAATTAGATTCATTTTGTTTTCAATCATTTTTTTTCTATATCATTTTGTCTAGATTCTGGAGTAAATCTCTAATTGACCCCCCCCCCCCCCCAACCCCCTCCATTGTGCATATGCCAAGGATAACCGTAAATGTGTCGGTGTATGGGGAAGTTTGACAAATGTCAGTTTTATTTCAAAATTCCCCATACCAGACAGTTATTTCTGTCTATTGGCGAGAGAGATGCCAAGGCCAAAGGTCTCAATGACTGCTTTGAGGATGATTGCATCTGTGCCATATTGTTAGCACTTACAATTACATGTACACTGAATTCAGTTCCGTCGTGAGTAATTCTCCTGCTCGTTTGCTTGGAGTGACAAGATTTTGCGTGTATTTGTAGTATCACGTTCTTCAATGGCAGTTTGCATTCTTTCCATTTGTATTTTTTTCATTTGTAGAGGTGTAGATCTATGGACTTATTTTCAGCTTACTGTATCTGTCCAGCTCCAGTTTGTGAAGCTACTGAACTGTGCAGGATGGGTACGGCGCTCATGCACACACAAACTGCATTGCATAACCCAGGGCCGCCAACCCTCCCGCATTTGGAGGGAGTCATATGCCACCACACTCCTTTTCCCGCCGTCCCACCAGCTCGTAGCAGGAGACTCTCGCCAACATGCCCTTCCTCCTGCTCTCCCGCAAGCTCCTGGTTTATGAAAAAACCTCACGCCAGACGTGTAAAATAAACCAGCGTACTTGTATCATATGGATTTTGTTTGCTCATGGGGGGGGGGGGGGGGGGGGGTAGTGGGCACTTCTTACCCTTCCCTGTTGAGCTCCCCACAGCCACACTCAGTCAGCTCTGTATAGAGGCAGTCAGTGAATATGGAGGAGCCTGACGTAGTTATTTATCATGTTTAGATCTAGATCTATAGTATAGGCTACATGTAGCTAAGCCGAGTCTAGGCCTAGGCCTACACTGTAGTAATTAGTAGGTCTAGGTCCTAGAAGTCTATAGCAGAACAACCATAACCATTGATATCAGACTTTTCAGAGACCAAAGGCAAAGCAAAGGCAAGGCTTTCATCGGTCCAACATCAGGAACATGCAGGCTAGGTTCGCGCTCATCGATTGACGAGTGCTTGTACTAAAATGCATTAATTAACTGACTAACGAAGTTATAGTCTCATCTTCTTAGGCCACCGCCGGCAGGCGGCCTGGCAGGCGGCCTGGCAGGCGGCCTGGCGGGCGCAGCCGGGCTCAATTCATTCAACCAATGGTGGTGATTTGGGGCTTTCCCTAGCTCTAGTCTGGATACTGCGTTAGAAGCACACAGTTTCAACTAATGAAGCTATGATAAGATATATATATATTTAATCTACTACTCTTATTGACAACTAAGGAAAAACCAAAACAAACCTTACCTTAAAACATCTCGAAAACACCATTTTAGCGGCTTCTGTGGCGTGATCTGTCTTTGAGGAGGGCATGGGACGACGGATCGACGATGAACTAATAGTAATAGACTAGTCTAGTTCTAAGCACACGCAGACCGCTATTTGTGACATTAAGCTGATCAAGTGTGTCTCATGACTCTCATCTCGACTCCAACTGACCGTCGACCCTACGGCTATCCCCAGTGGCATATCTAAGGGTGGGGGGGGGGGGGGGGGGAGAGGGGGTCCCTCCCCCCTGGCCAAAAAACTGTTTTCAAATCAAAATGAAGACGGGCGTCCTCCCCTGGGGTGGGCACAAAAAAAGGGGGTGGGGGTGTTGATTTAAAAAAAAAAAAAGCAGTGCTCAATACCCCCCGCCCCCCCCCCCCCTCGTTGCTCGTGTGTCAATCACGGAACTTCCGTGGTGTCCATCAGAAAGATCACATAATGTTGTTGTTTTATAGTTTGTATTGGCGTGTATATTTAGACTGCAATAGTCTTTTCACAAGCTTGACGCAAACATTATTTCCTATAATTTCATCGTCATTTCTCTCCATCATAAACTTTAATAATGTTATATTCCAATCCAACGTCTATTCTGATTAAGAGTATAGCAATTTAGAACAACAGTCTTAGAAAAACATAAAAATTGACCGGTATAATAATAGGCCCAAATTATCCTATTAAAAAAAAAAAGTTTATGGTAATGTTAAGACTTTGGAACTGTTCCTTAGTCTATTTTAGCAGTGTTGAAACCGTCGATACCCATGTACATGAGGCTGTGTTTTAGATGAATGGTCGAAACTAAAATTTATGCTGAACAAATAAAGCGACCAAATAAATGAAATGTTAAGCTTTGCTTATGATTGCGGTCTCCTGCACTTTTCCAACAGAATAGTTCAGATAATACTTTAAATTTATGATAATATGTTATGGAAGTAATAAGTTTCGTTATTATATGTACATATATTATGTACAAAAAACATTTTGACATTAAGAAATTATTGTTTGTTTATGTTTTATTATACCTTACATGTATTTTATGTTCTTTGTTATTCAGTTATATTTTATTTGGAAAATATGCAGAAATAAAATCAAATAAAAAATATACGAAATAAAACGGGTGATAATAGTGAGATGCGCCTACAATTTCACATTATTTTATTCTGTTCACCCCACGATCCAATTTGATGTCTGAGAAAATTAGACTAACTTCCGGCAACATGGAAAAAAAAAATCATTACTGCGTATACTATAGTAGGTAGTCTTTAATAATCAACAGGTTACGACGTTACATGGTTGAATGTTGAAACGAGATGTTGTATATGGTCAATTTCTCTCTCTGACAAAATATACTGCCACATCTTTAGACACACGCAAATATTCCTCATGCTCCCTAGGCCCTGCCGAGGGCTAAGTCAATCAGAGATTATTGAGACTTAATATAATATTTAATTATTTCTGTTTTCAAGACTAGTACCATTTATCAATACATGTGTAGGCCATTTCACAATTATATACTTTCCACTTGAATAGCAACAATAAGCATTATCATAATTTAAGACTAACAAAATATATATTATTACATTAGCAAACCAAGGAATTTGTTTTTTCCAATAAAAATATCCTTATTCCTGTACATGAACTTCAAATTGGCTACTTGCCTGGTTGCTGCAGAAAGAATAGATACGTATGTGGCTAAACGTCATCATAAAGCTTGGCCTTTTCTAAAAACATACTTATAATTGTACTTTGATGATTGTGAATAAGCAAAGAATCAATAACAATAAATAACAAAAGATCGTTATTGATATGTATATTATCAAACAGTATTTATGTCAGTATTTTGAAGGGTACGACATTTAAAACGTGTACCAATATCTAAACAAAAATATAAGATTTACATCAAATTGGCCACATTTAACACCCTTCTGTACACATATAATTACGACTCAATGCTATTGATACAATACCTATCACAAGCTGGATATTTTGTAAAAGCAGTACGATATGCATTGTGCAATTATTCCACAATAGCTCAATATGTCATTGAGAACGCGGATCATATCGCCTGAAGGATTCTATGTCGATTGAAGACCTGGCATCTCTAGTGAAAAATAGGGTTCGATAGTTAGGTTTTTGTGAAAAAAGGGTTGAGATCCTTCTCCAAATTGGTTTAGATTTCTGGCTAGACAGAAAATCGAATGACGGACTGGCACATGATGACAGTTTTAAAACCCCCTCTGGTAAGGCGCCACTCCACATCTGCCAAATGATGCCAGCTCCGATTATACCACACTCTACTAAAAAGGGATCAACCCTTTCTTTAAAATCCAAAACAAACTCTCCAAATGTTCCGTTCAATTTGCATGGGTACGTCTGATGAGGCAGGGGTTCATGTCTGGCATCATTGAAAGGATATCCTATTTTGGAAAGTATGACCCAGATACAACCAGCGAATATGTATCCTATAGGGTAACAAAATTTCCCCGTTTTGATGAAGACAGCGTCGTAATAAGAGGTGAAAAAGAACATTGCAATGACTAGTAAACTTCCCATCGTTCCATTCAGAAGAGCTTCAACGGCAAAAGAGACTTTCCTTCTGTGCATCTCACAAGGCTGTAAGATGCACAAGACAGCCCCAACTATCACAACAACATTCCTGGCCAAGGACACAATCGCTAATATGGTAAAGATTCGCAGAAGAGATTTATGTGGACTTTTGAAAAGCGGCGTGGCATGGAATTCCGTCTCTTTAGTATATCCTGGAAAACCTCCAGGTTCGCCATTTTGATTGTTTGTGTGATCCGCAACGGCGGTAGATGTATAACGTGTATCTCCTGTGTAAGACTGCTTATTAGGAGTTGTATGTGGCGTTGAGTGGTTTCCATTCGTACTGATGTTTAGACATTCAGTGACTTTGGTCCTTTTCTTAGAACTTGTAGTCAGTGAACTGATTCCAAGATCAGTCGGGTCATGGTTTTCAGACGCAAGACTCTCAGTAGAAACGGAAAAACTGGTTGACGGGATTACGAATGACGGACTTGTACATTCTTGGACAACGCCACTGTTCTCTTGTTCAAGCGGAAAAGTTAGTCCCATACGTGTGTCAGGTACCTCGTCGCTTGCCAGGATGCCAACAGCTCTGGCGCAATGACGGCAGCGCATTGGCCAAAACACTTCTTGAGCCTGATGGTACGCAGTCATACCGCGCATGAATCGAATCATGATGATATCACCAAGTAGTACGATTATCATCAACCCTGTACTTGCGACCGAGTAAGCCACATCATCTACGTCGGGTGTAATGTCAAAATGGCTGGCAATAAGCGAAGGAAAAACATTGCAACCAATCCCCAAACTGACAACGAAACAAATCACTAACGTTGCGTCGAATGGTGCTAATTGTGCAAATTGTTGATCCATTTTTGTGGTAATTTGACGACTGAATTCCTGTCTTGTGTGTAACACGCTTACGATAAAAGTTTATCTCAATTACTTAGCAAATTAAAATGGAATCCAATGTCCACTTTCTTTAGACTTGCCCTCCCCACAGGGGGATCCAGAATGAGCTGCAGTTGAGTATAAGAGGAAGTGTCATGGTCAATATGTACTAATATATAATAAATGATGTTATTTAGTATCGGGATCATTGAGCTTGCATCTTCAATCATTGGACTACGTGTATTTGACAAGAAACCCACATAATTACACTTACAATTCGAACTTTCGAAGACAAAAAATTTTCGCAATCAATCTCTGTTTAAATGGGCAAAGTATTCCTCAATAATTACAAAACAAATTTAAGTACTGCTGGTAAACCATAAATCCTCGATATCTCCTCTCGTAAAAATGCAATCAATATTGTAGTTTAGAGCAGGAAAGTGAAAGTCAATTTTTACAAGCAAAGATGGCACTGCAGGGGTGGCGATCCCGGGGAAGAGGGGGACGGGGGAACACGTTCCCCTCCCTCAATTTTGTGAGGGGGATCGTCCCCCCCCCCTCCCCTCCGGAAAATTTGAAAAAGTACAACAACAGAAATGTATAGCAAATACTGACTAAACACATTTTCGGGCTCTGAAGGGCTAAGGGGAGCCTTCCAAAGTTGCGACTGTGCCCGGACGCGAACTTTTTTTCCTACGAACTTTTATACCTGGCGCATACTCACACACGAACTGTTATACTTGACGCATGCAAAGAGGTCACAAACAATTAGACTTTGATTATTTATTGCTTTGCCTCACTATTTATAAAGGTAAAAAAACTAAATAAACTGAGATTTGAACCCTCACGGCAACTCCAAGGTTCTATTAGTACCACACTGTCCTTACCGATTGAGCTAACTATGAGTTGACGAAAGATTGGTTTGTATAATTACTTTCACCCTATTGACCGCCCTACCGGATTCCACGTGCACTGCGCTGGTTTCCTTCGCGAGTGCGCATGCGCAGATTCCCCTCGCGAGCTCAAAGTTCGTAGGAATTTTTTTTTTCGCTGCCCGGACGCGTCCGGGCGCTATGAATAGAAAGGTCGCGTCTCAAGAGACGCATTTAGGCGCGAAGGGACGCAAAGGGGCGCAAAGGGGCGTGACAGTTACCCTGACCTGATTCTTGCAAATGAAAAGAAACTGTCTATTGTTGGTATAAACCCGCTCTATTCTTTTTGCGCCCTTTTGTGCCCTACCAGGCGATGGAAGATTATCTCTCCCGCCATTGTTCTCGCTCGTGATGCGCGATGCACAACGGTACAGCTTAAACTTGCAATACAGAAAGTATTTGTCAGCCAAAGCCTGCAGTCTTCCCCTCTTCCTGTTCTCGGTCTGATAAGCATCCCATTGTTTGTAAAAACTTGATGTATTTTTCTCGCGTCGCGATCTATTCTTCTCGCGCCGTTTTGCGTCGTAACGGGCGGGGTACTAGGGACTTTTAGATTGAGTGGACGAGAACACGACGAACGCCGACTGATCATGCGTGTCAACGTACTTAACTGCCCATGTTGACTACAATTAGAAATCTGTTAGATTGCACTCGACGATGATGCATGCAGGAAGTAACACTATGAACATCACGGACAAAGAAAGAGGACAAAATATACAGTTCCTCATTCTACCCTCGACAAAAGAACATTCCTTCACTGCTATTATGTAAAAATGTGTAGAACAGGTGAATATGCATGTGACATCTGTTCTACACATTTTTACACAATAGCAGGGAAGGATCAGTTCCTTTGTCTACCTTAGGAACTGTATATTTTATGCGCACGCGGCATACTAGTACCTTGAGCATGTAAAGGCGCTATATAAATACCAATATGTATGTATGTACTAGATTTAGGAAAATCAAGGTTGACGCATTCTCGAGCGCCGTCTGAGACGACGTAACGCATGTGCAGTGCCTTAAAATGACGTCACACGTTGCAGTCAAAGCTGTCGACGTGCAAATCTAAAAGTCCCTATTATCTTTTCTATCATTGTGGAAGCTTTGCGATGTACATTGCTACAGCACAGCCTGAACTTGTCTGGTGGAAGCGTTTTTGTTTTGGGGGGCAATCAACACACTCGTTCATCTTGATCAGAATAAATTATGATTTTTTTTTCTTCTGTTGTTGGTTTAATACGCCTCCTTTTAATATTCGTGACGACTATATGAAATGTGAAATAAAGATGACTATGTACGATGAATGGTTGCTTAATTGCGAGCTTGATTGTCCCCGACAACAAAAAGTTAAAAAAACGAATGAGTGAATAAATACATGTATGCGGTTATAGTCGGCAAACTGATGACTGTTTGGGACGGTTGTGTGTGTTTGTAATTCGAATGATTATCAACATATTTATATAATTTTCACGTCGCGATATTATTCTAGCGTCGTAATGGACAAAGGAATTATCATTCTCTCCCGTCATTATTCACGCTACGCGTAGCACATTGCCACAGCCAGAGCGTGGAAGAATTTATATTTTGTCAGTCAAATCCTGTTTTTTTTTCTCCTTTCTTGACTTGGTTCTAAAAACAACCCATATTGTATTAAAATAAAACTCGATGTATTCTTTTTGCGGCGTGTCTTTTCGTCTCATGCCGTTCTTTGCAATAGTCAGACGAGAGAGTTTGACATTGTTTTGGTAATCAATGAACTCATGGTACGTCATGATCAGTAAAGGAAAATCTTTATAAAATGCATTATAACAATACTAATGGTAATAATAACAATAATTCTAAAGTGACTTTTTTAAACACTCTTCCATACCCTCCCACAAGTTAGTATAGATATGAATAGACGAAAATATGAACGGATGTATTTTCTGATATTTCAGCTGTTTCTGAACCGTTTTTGATCAAGTTACGTTAATTCTATCATTAACAAAAATTGTATACTCTTTCTAATTTGACAAATTTTCGCAAAATAAGTATAATAAAATTGGCTGCGTATAATCGGCTTTGCAATCTGTATACAAGTTCATGTATAAACAATGTTACGAGAAGCAATTCAACGAATTGCCATGGCCTGCTTTTGTTCTAGAACGCACTACGCTTTTTCGATACCACTTGGCACGAATTCAGCACAATATATACGTATTTCAATTCTTCACAACAATGCCCTAGATCTAAAACTGGCCGCGGCTGCAACCCCTCACGCCCCCCCCCCTTCTTCGCAAAGAAATATTCGATAAAGTTTCTTTGGAACAGAATGATAAACTAATTTTTCTTTTGTAATGCATGCTCTATTCTCTATTCTTACGATTTAGGTATAATTTATTTTGTTGATTTGAAATTGGTAATCTCCCTCGGTCGCTATGCTCTCTCGCATAATAACTTTCCATTACCTTCGCCCCTATCGTTTACTATGCTCCCTCGTCACTCGCATTTACCCCCCCCCCCCCCCTCCGGTCATGAAAAGAAATCGCCGCCCCTGGATGGCAGATACATTTCACATAGATAAAGTGCCTGCAAATTTAAGATACACTTCTAATGACGGTTGGGTTAGAAGGTGAGTGATGGGAACAGCCTGTGTGAAGTAAAATAAGAAATTCACCATTCAAAACATGATGAAATTCTTAAACTTTCGGAAATGTCACTATCGACCAGATGCAAATCGAGTGTTTCTATTCAAAAATGGCCTAGTTAACAATCTACACCTCGCCATGACAAATTGAAATTGTAAATCCCTTGCTCATGCTATACTTCTTCCTGCACGAAATGCATAGATATTCAACCGCATACGTTTGCATACTCTTGGAACTTAATATAAGTCCCATAATCGTCGTGTTCATCGATGTTTTTTTATAAATATGTGGGTCTTCTGAAGTCGTGTTCGGAAGGAGCTGGATGTCTACCAGCTCTTTCTTTGAATTCTCCGACATGTCGAAGTACTCATGTATGCATCCAAGGTCGTTGCGTCGAAGACCATACTTCTCTTTGCCAGACTCCCGTCTTTCGGGTCCAATTAGGAAGGAGAGCGGTGGAGATCTTTCCCTTTTTCGAGTATACGCTCGAACGCAGACCAGTGAACCTAGGTTTGGGGTAAGTGGGTGGCCCTCCAATCATTCTGGCCCTTGCGATTTTACCTTTGTGGGCAGTCTTGGGTTGCCAATCACCATTCGCACTTAACTACTGTAACTACCAGGTAACCAGACATGTACTACTGTATTAAAGAATGGATCCATCTGCATAAATTGTTCAAGTGAAAAAACGACAAGTAACACTTTATTAATTTATTTCAACTAACAATGAGGCGTGCGAGTCTATTTCATATGCAATTCATGCCAGATATGATTCAATTCAAGTATGTATGAGACGAAATTATTTTAAGAGCTTAAATATTAATTATAAAGACAAGTGTTGTCACTTTTGTCCGACAACAGATAATTTACCTAAGTAATACTAGCTTAAAGTATTGATAGTATATGCAGTGGTATGTTAACAATTCTAGGGACAGGTTTATGATGTAACATCATTAGATCACTAGCAACCGAATTCTACTCCAAAGTGTACCTTTTCTTTCCAACGAAAACATGACAAGTAATTCTATTCCGGACTAAACACACAATAGTCTCTAATTAGGTGCTTTCAGTCTAGGCAAACCAGCAACCATCCAAAAATTACTCTAATCCAAGTTTGAGTAACAATATTCGATTGTCAATCTTCCTGTTGCCAGATATATAATCTACCTTCATGGTCACCGCTCAACGGGTATTTCTCTAACGGGTCCCTAGTCTAACATGCTAGCTCAATATGTCGGCACCCATGTGACTTTAAATACAGAGGTTTCTACGATGAGATTTCAAATTCCTACTTATCGGCAACTACGGAATTAACTAATCAATCTTTAAAACGTATTTTAATCTAAAGAGAACCAGTTTATCTAAGAATTCACTCCTTGCTGTCTGTTAACCTGCATTTAAAATTCCAATATCGATAATTATCACAAATTGTTATGAGCTGTAATAAACTCTAAGTAATTATAATCAACGTTTCTTACTGTACACATTCTGATTGCCTAGAGAGAAAGAGAGAGAGAGAGAGAGAGAGAGAGAGAGAGGTGCGAGTTTACAGATTCACAATCCAGTGCACTCATATTTAGATCAACTATTTATATTTTATGTACACATAGGAGCAAAAGCATTTTTAATTAAAGTAAGAGACTGATTGCATTTGTCCTCGACATATACATTAACGAGGCATCTACTATCTTACAGATATACATGTTCGAATTGTTGTCCATTTATACTAAAATGAACTAAGATTAAAACTTAAACCTAAATCTGCAAGATGCCTCATATATTATAAGGCACTGGTGACATTTTACGTTATAGAGGTCCAAAGCCTCTCTGTCCAAATGTTCATATTTTGAGAAGTCTCTGGTACTACACCTTATCTGGGAGGAGCTCACAATTATAATCAATACATGACACATATTTGTAAAGCTTACCATCATCCATGCACAAAGAAGATGAAAGACTTGATGCGTGGCTGATGATCAACGAAAAGGAGTTAAGTCTTTTGTCAACTCTGTTTGTTTCTAAATTACTTTTTGGTACCCTTTCTTCATATGCATCATATGAGTTGCATCAAATGGAAGAGGAGGACGTAAACTTTACATATATGTGTCATTTATTAATTATAATTGTGATTAGGTTACGATAAAACATCGATAATTCTCGGTTTCGTAACCTGTTAAATATTTTGGAGTCTATGTAGGCTAAATCTAGAAATTTTTACAAGATTTAAGCTGGAATGTAGAAATAAATAAAATTCGTATTAAATGATATTGAAAATGTTGGATTGAATATGAATGATATTGCTAGTGAAATATCTTTGCTTCGTTTGTCATGGATATCTCGTTTCTTTAATCATAATGGCTCTAACTGGAAAATATGTTCAGATACTGGTCTGATAAGATATGGAATTCGCCACTTTGTTTACAGTCCAATTGAAATATAAAAGATGTTTATTTATAATGCTCTAAACATAATTTGCCATAATTTTATGCAAACGTTTTCTTAGGTAAGAAATAAAATGTATTGATATGTTAAAAGTAAGAAGTATTCCAAATGAAATTAGTTGACAAAAATAGTAACATTACTTTTAAGAAAATTTGATTACAAATAGTATTGGGAATGACTCTACATTAATTATTAAAAAAGTGAACGCACAACAGCTCCTATTTGATTTTGAATATACAAGATTAAAGAAAACATTTCCAAAGTGTTGGTTTAAGTGTTGTCAATGATTTTAAACATGCATGTGATATTTCAAATCTTATAGAAATAAAAAAAGGGGATGAATTAATTTGTTGTTGTTATGAAAGTAAAATATTATTATCGTTTGTTAAAAACAAAAGAAGTCAAGAGAACCAATTGTCATTAATTTTAGGAATTCCTTTATAGATTTAAATAATGACTTTGTTTGGAAGGATGTATTTTCATTTAAATTAAAGCAAATTCGTAATAATTTAATTTAATAATGTTCCCCAGTCCACAAAGTAATGATATTCCGCGTTTTACAGGAAAATGATGTGACCGTTTATTCGCTGTATACGATTGGAAATGGAGCAGGCCGATAAGTGGAACGCCAGAAGCAATCTCGCAACACCATTCCAAATAGATTCGCGTGTTCATAGAAGAAACAGTGGGATATGTAAACAATCTTAGAAATGTAAATGCAGTGATATTGATTAGAACTCCGAGTAAGAGTCCCATGAACAGTTTCAGGAGAGACTTTTTCAAATCCTGTTTTCTAGGATTGTTCTGTAGGGGTACAGATTCTATGTCAGTTGAAGATCTGGCATCTCTGTTGAAAAATAGGCTTTGATAGTTAGGTCTTTGTGAACAAAAAGTAGAGATCCTCCTCCAAATTGGTTTAGATTTCTGGCTAGACAGAAAACCGAATGACGGACTGACACAAGTCATGTTGACCGTTTCAAAACCCCCTTTGGTAAGGCGCCACTCCACATCTGCCAAAGGATGCCAGCTCCGGTTATACCACACTCCACTATAAATGGTTCAACCATTTCTTTAAAATCCAAAACAAACACTCCAAATGTTCCGTTCAATTTACATGGGTACGTATGATGATGCTTGGGTTCATTTCCGGCAGCATTGAAAGGATATCCTATTTTGGAAAGTATAACCCAGATACAGCCAGCGAATATGTATCCTATAGGGTAACAAAATTTCCCCTTTTTGATAAAGACAGCGTCGTAATAAGACGTGACAAAGAACATAACAATAACAAGGTAACTCCCAAGAGTTCCATTCAGAAGAGCTTTACCAACAAAAGAGAATTTCCTTGGGGATACCTCAGAAGGATGTAAGATGCACAAGACAGCCGCAACTATCACAAAAATACTCCTGGCCAAGGACACTATCGCTAATATTATGAAGACTCGCAAGAGAGATTTGTGTGGACTTTTAAATAGAGGCGTGGCATGTAATTCCGTCTCTTTATTATAACCTGCTGGATCACCATTTCGATTTTTCGTGTGATCCGCATCGGCGGTAGATCTACTGCATGTATCTCCGACGTGAGACTGGTTATCGGTAATGGTCTGTGTCGACGAGTGTTTCTTGTTTGTAAGTATGTTAGGGCTTTCAGTGACCGGGGTCCTTCTTCTAGAATTTGTACTCGGTGAACTGATTCCAAGATCAGTCGAGTCATGGTGTCCAGACGGAAGACTCTCAGTAGAAACGGAAAAACTGGTTGACGGGATCACGAATGACGGACTTGTACATTTTTGGACAACGCCACTGTTCTCTTGTTTAAGTGGAAAAGTCAGTTCTATACGGGTGTCAGCTGGCTCGTCGCTTGCCAGGATGCCAACGGCGCTGGCGCAATGACGACAGCGCATTGGCCAAAACACTTCTTGAGCCTGATGGTGTACAGTCTTACCGCGAATGAATCGAATCATGATGATATCACTTACCAGTACAATAAGAATCACCCCTGCAGTTGCGACCGAGTTAACCACATCCTTTACGTCGTTTGCATTGTCAAAATGGCTGGCAATAAGTGAGGGGGAAAACATCGCAACTAATCCCCAAACTGACAACGAAACAAATCACTAACGTTGTGTCGAATGGTGATAATTGTCCAAATTGTTGATCCATTTTTGTTGTAATTTGACGATGCGATTCCTGCCTGATGTGTAACACGGTTACGGTAAAAGCCTATCTCAATTATTCCAGGTCCACCTTTACTCTTTTCGTCAAGTGTTAGGTTTTGTGGATTCGCTCTTCCCACAAGGGAACCTTAAAAGAATTAGATGCGATGGAGTATAAGAGGAAGTATTACGGTAAATATATATATATATACTATATTCAAATAAAAACTGAAACTGTGATAAAATTACGAATAAAAAATGTGATTTATGTAGTATCGGGATCATTGATTCTGTTGTTACATGTTTTCCACTTTTCCCCAACTGGCATATCGTCATTTTTTCCATTGTACTCTTTCTTCTAGGTTTCATTGTCAATGTCCCCATTTCCTCTCTCTCTCTCTCTTTCTTTCATTCACACAAAAACACACACAAATTTCAACAGCATGTACACAGTTTATGAACTTTCAGGTTAATCAAGCCATCACTGTGATCAAAGATAAAAAGGTAATAGCTACCCCCCCAAAAAAAAAAAAAAAAAAAAAAAAAAAAAAAAAATAATAATAATAATAATGATAATAATAATAATAATAATAATAATAATAATAATAATAAATACATAAATAAAATTTAAACTAAATAAAATAAATAAATAAATAAATAGATGAATAAATAAATATATAAATAAAATACAAAAACAAACACAAAATGATAATAATTAAATAAATAATTAAGATATAATAATAATTACTTAATTTATAAAATTTTCACAAAAAATATCAGCCTGAGATATTTGAATCTTCTTCATTTTAAATTGTTTTTGTAAAATTGTTTGTTTTGTCATGTAAATTGAACTTGCATCTTCGTTCCTTGGGCTGCGTATACTGTTAATGACAATGAACCGCTACAATTACGCTTACAATTCGATTACAGCAGTTTTACATGATTTTTTATTCAATGTCTGTTTAAATATGCAATGTATTCCTCAATATTTACAAGTCAAATGCAATTACTGCTAGCTGGTAAACCCTCGATTTTTCCTCTCGAAAAATTGTATTGAATAGTGTAGTTTAGAGCAGCAAAATTAACGTCAATTATTACGAGCAAAGATGGCATATACGCTTCTCATGGATAATGTGCATGCAAATTTATTATACAATTTTAAGGATGGTTTGGCTAGTAAGTGAGTTATGGGGAAAGCTTGTGAAAGTAAATAAGAAATTCACTTTCATCGCATGATGAATTTCTTCAACTTTCCCACCCGACCAGATGCAAATCAAATTTTTCTATTGCAAAATGACCCGGTTAACAATTTACACCCTGCCGTGATCGATTGGACTTGTAAATCTCCTGCTCATGCCATATTTCTTCCTGCTAGATATGCATAGATCCTCAACCGCATATGTTTTCATACTCTTGGAACTCAATGTGAGTCCCATACTCCTACGGTGCATAGATGTTGTTGTAAATATGCGGGTCTTCTAATGTCGTGTTAGCTCATCATTGGTCTTCGCCATGTTCACGTAATAATAATAGCAGCTAGTTCTTATATAGCGCTTTTCAGCACCGAAGGCCCTCTCAAAGCGCTTTACAATTATATATATATTTTGGGATTTCCCGGCCAAATTCGCGAGTTTGTCATTCGAATTCATTTACTTTGCATTTAAGTTAGCGTAGATCAGCTTTGCCATGCCAATTATCATTCAATTTTCCTGATTTTGTATTTAATTTAGGATTTTGGTCGAAGGATTTCATAGATCTGTCATTCAATTTAGAAACTGCTCAACTAGCATTCAAATTAATCGTCACTTGTCGAGGCGTCATTTTTATCATTCAAATTAACACCTGTCATTCGTATTCGAATTATGTTTATTCAAGTTAGGAATGTTAGGGGGAAGAAATGCAACACACGTTTACAGCTTTAAAAAAATGCAATTAAATACATGATATGCCATAGGGGTCTTTTCTGTTATTCCATTTATTAATTTTGAGGACAAAGCATATGTTTGTAGTCAGACATTAGGTAAAGAAGGGGCGAAATCAAGGGATATGGCATCTCTGAACGGACATGTTCATATACCCTGAAAAAGTGGGGATACAAAAACACCTACCCCAGTCACAATATTGTACCCTTCCTCCATAATGAAATTGTGATAAATTTATGATGAAACACAAGACAAGGAACTTCCTTACATGAAAATTTACACAAATATTGAGACCACCAAGTCCGTATAGATGTAAGTCTCTTTTTTTAACAATCAAACTTAAAGGCTGATGAATATCTGATAAATCTAAAAGTATATAAAGAGTATAAATGCTAAAAAATAAAATAGGATGAAATACACATGAAAAAACGATCTTGAAAGAAAAAGAATGAGCTATAAAAAGTGTTTGATAAACGAGAAATGTATATTGACCATTAATTATAGTGCACAGAGTGCTAATTTGAATGCTACAAATGAATTAGAATGCAAGAAGTACACCGTCGCGAAGTCAGAAAATCGTGTTGCGCTAAATCGAATGACCAAATAGCGAAATAAGCACTTTGTTCATTAATTGGAATGAAACCTACATAGATTCTAACGAAAACTTTATAGATTTGAAATCTAGAAAAAAAGGAATATAAACCCGAGATATACCCGACAGCACTAAAACCGTCGAATTTGAACGCAAGACAAATGATTTTGAATGACAAAGTCGCGAATTTGGCCGGGAAATCCTATATATATTACCCCGGTCATCGGATTCAGGCTTTCCCGCACACAATATATGCACATTGTCCAGTCCCTGGGGAGTATTCCAGCCAGGCGTCACTTTAACAAGCGCACACTTGCTAATATATCTAAGCATATTAGCTTTCGCATCCTACCGGGTACCCATTTAACACCTGGGTTGAGAGTGGCAAATGTAGATCAATGTCTTGCCAAAGGACATTAGTTCCCCAGTGGGAATTGAACCGCGGACCTTGTGATCCACAGTCCGGTGACATATCCACTCGTCCATGACACATGTAGACACCATGATCATCTAAAGAGGCCATTTCCGACCACACAACTGTACGGATACAGGACTAGTCATCTTCGGAAGGAACTCAATGTCTACTAGCCCTTTCTTTGAATTCTCCGACATGTCTTAGAAGTCCTGTGTCCATCCAGGGTTGAAGAGTCGAAGACCATACTTCGCTTTGCCAGACTCCAGACTCCTGTTGAGATGGAGAGCGGTGGAGATCTTTCCTTCGTCGATCATACCCCCATACGCAAGCCAGTGAACTAAGTTTTAGAGTTAGTGGATGGCCCTTCAATCATTCTGGACGACCCTTGTGATTTTACCTTTTGGGAAGTCTTGGGTTGCCCTTACTCCAGTCGTCTGGGTCCCACTAAGAAGGAAAGCGGCGGAGATCTTTCCTTCGTTGAGCATACCCCCATACGCAAGCCAGTAAACTTAGTTCTGGGGTAAGTGGGTGGCCCTTCAGTCATTCTGGACGACCCTTTGTGATTTTACCTGTGGGCAGTCTGGGGTTGCCAATAACCATTCGCACTTAAGTACTGCACTAACGTGTAAACAGACAATTATTACTGTACTAAAGAACGAATCTGTCAGCATAAATTTCAACTAAAAATAAGGCGTTCGAGTCTAATTCACATGCAAGTCATGCCAAATATGATTCAATTCAAATTGTATGCAATGCAAATAGCTTAAATATACATTACACTTTCGTCCGTCAACAAATAACTTACCAAAGTGACACTAGCTTAAAGTATGGAAGTATATGCAGTGTTATGTTAACAATTCTACGGACAGGTTTATGATGTAACAGTTTTAGATCACTAGCAACTAAATTCTACTTCTTTCCTACGAAAACATGAGAAGTAGAATTCTATTTCGGGCTAAACACAGAATAGCCTCTTAAGTACTTTCAATCCTGGCCAACCAGCAACCATCCAAAGACTACTCCAATCAAAGTTTAAGTAAAAATACTCGATTGTCTATCCTCTTGTTGCCAACTACATAATCTACCTTCATGGTCATCGCACAGCGGGTATTTCACTAATAGATCCCTAGTCCAACATGCTAGCTCACTCTGTCGGCACCCATGTGACTTTAAATACAGAGGTTTCCAATCTCCACTTATCGTTAACTCCGGAATTAACTAAAACATTTTAACGTACTTAAATCCAAAGAAAACCAGTTTACCTAAGAATTCGTCCCTTGCTGTCTGTAAAGCAGATGTACACCTACATTTAACTGTCCAATATCGATAATTATAACAATTTTTTTAGCTGTAATTAACTATATTAACCAACGTTTCTTACTGTACACATTCTGAGTGCCAAGAGAGAGGGAGAGAGTGAGAGAGAGAGAGAGAGAGAGAGAAAGAGAGAGAGAGAGAGAAAGAGAGAGAAGTGTGTGTGCGTTTAATAACAGATTCACAATCCAGTGCACTCATATTTAGATCAACTATTTACATTCAATTTACACATAGGAGCAAAGTCATTTTAAATTCATTTAAACGAATGGCTGTCTTTGTCCTCTTCGGAAAGATAGACGAGGCATCCACTACCTTACATTATAACCAAAGTTATACCTCAAGTTACAGGTATGAAATGCACGTTCAAATTAAAATCAAATAGTTTTTCATTCTTAATACTTTAAGAGATGGAATTCAATGAGAAAAATATGTGTTTCCGTAATTGATTAAGCAAACTAACATAATCTCTTCGTGCTGATTTCTCGGCCATGTCAATAGATGATGGATGAGGTTACACTGAAAATCGAAAGTCTTTGCATTTTTGTTCAAATTAAATTGTAAAAGATTGATTCCATAAATATGTGACTGCTATAATTAATTTATTTCTGAGTATATATATATTATAAGATTGGTTGTTCCTCATGTAGTCCTGAGGCCGACATCACGTTCAAGCTCTAACTTAAGATTGCAGTCTCCTGCATTTTTCAATTTTGAAATGATTTGTCAACTGTGTAGGTTTTTATAAAGGTATATTTGATTTACATTATGATACGATCATATGTATTTTTTAACTTTTGTTATGTTTAAAAATGTAGAAATAAAATCAAACACACAAACAAACAAGTTTATTGTGTTGGGGCAATGCGTGTATTTCCTGGATATTTGAACTCGATGAAGAGTTAAAATAGTTTCACCTTTTAAATAACAAGTACTTGATTCAAGTGCATATATATATATATATATGTGTGGCGTAGAAAGAAAGTGAAAGTAAATCTTTGACACCGATCACAACTAAATGTCCTATGATGATAAAATTAAAAATAATTCCATACCATGGCATAGTGTAATGAATTTCAGGGCATTGCTAGGATACAGAGGAGAATAATAATAATAATACTAATATCAATTTATATAGCACTTTATAAAAGGTAACACCGTCTTTAAGCGCTTTGCAGATATTATTCCCCCGGTCATCGGAGTCATGCACGCACAATGTGAACCATCTCTACTCCTGGGGAGTATTCCTACCATATGGTCACAGTGATAGCATAGTAATACTAGCTACTACTACTACTACTACTACTACTACTACTACTACTATGTTTTCTACTACTCCTTATGATAATAGTAATTCAAATAACAACAACAATAATGATAATGATAACGATGATAATAATTATAGTAGTTAGAATAGTATAAATAATGATAATGATAATAATAATGATAATAATAATGATATTACTACTCCTACTACTTCTAAGTGCAACATTGGAAGCCAGAGAACAATATTATATGAAAAATGGATATAGCATGTTCTTTTCAGTATTTAAGTTTTCTCTCACTCTTGTATGGTATCATGATATTTTAATTAAAGCTAATTACAAATGTTTTACATTATCCTGAAGGGTTATGAGCTTGCGCAGTTATCCATTTTGTGAGGATAGAGTTGCAGCAAGGTAGTTTCAACTCTTTGGTAATATTTACGACCGTAATCTAGAGGAGAAACCATGACGAACATTGGGCGGCCTTGTTTTGAGACGTTTCAATGACATCTGTACATATCCCATGATTACTTCGTTTGTGAGTTACACAGTTATCATTAAAACTGACAGTCAAGAGCAGTCTGTTCACGCTTGTTCTGCATACATATATCTAGGCTTTGCATTGCTGAAACGCGTGTATTTACTCATTTCAAAACTTACAGGTGATTCCTGCATTAAAATTGATGAAGCATTTGCCTCAGGGAATTGTTGATATAAAACCCGCATATACATAATAATTATTACCGCTCATAACCGGTTCATCGGATTGTTTTCCGGAGATTCTTGGAAAACGTTTAGGGTTCGAGCTGCACCTTGGAGTTCGTTGTGAAATAATAAACCAACATGATTTTTCGGCGATTAGCAGCCATAACATACGTGATGCTGATGATTGTGGTTGAGCATCACTCAACATGGGGAAGTGAGTATCAAAACATATTTTATTTCTTGTTATAATACCAAACACTAAATTTTTGAAAGTACATGCACAAGCATGAAATGATAATCACGATGGTGAGGGTGATGATGGTAACGATGATGAAGATTATAGTAATAATCGTGATAAAAGTGATGGGTATGAAGATGAAGATGATGGTGATGAAATGATGATAATATAGCAATAACAATAATATAACGACGATGATGATAATAATTAATAATAATAATAAAGATAGATTTATTGACCGCATAATAAACATAATTTTCTCTTAAAAAGATAATCATACTTTTATTGTCAATTCTTCTTCTTCTTCTACTACAACAACATATACTACTACTACTACTACTACTACTACGACGACGACGACGACGATGACTAGTTTCAAGTTTCAAGTTTATTATATAACTTTATCAAAGATAACATAATTGAACATAATGAACAATGGTAATTATTATAACTAAACATACAGTATAGAAAACATAATGTACATGATAATAGTTATAACAGAGAATACAATCATATTAATCAATCAATAATGTGGGGGATCTAGGCCTACTAAAAAGCAAAGCTTGTATTATATAGGTCCCGGTTCATGTGTTTATATATACATAAGGGTATCTGAATTAACATATTTACAAAAGCATATAGTTACACGAGGGTTATCTTTAAGTGAATTATTTTACTAAACATTTCGTAAAAAAATCAAAAAAAAGGAAGAGTTCTGTGCTTTCCCCAACATAAACAAATATATATACACTGTCGCTCATATAGGTGGAATATTTTTGTTTTACCCCAATTAATGGAATTATTTTAAAAATAATTACAAAATAATAGATCTAGATAAAAGTATACATTCTCAGATTTTATTGAATAATAATTTGCAAATGTGTGTTTTGCGTGACTGCTAAAGCATGTGGTTGCTTCTATGCTTATCAAATAGAGGACCTACGCCCTTAAGTCATAAATGACAGTAATGAGGATTAATACCCCACAAAAGGGCACTAATATAGCACATCGACACGGTTTTGATCCTGGGGCCTCACAGTTACGAGGCCATTGCTTTGTCACTGAACCATGACTGTACGCAGCGGGGGCTAGGGTAGGAGGCAGTTTCCATAAATTAAAAGAAACAGAAAAAGGAATAATTTTCCAATAATTTATTGCATTTTACCCCGGTTCCCAACATAAAAAAATCCTCTGTGTGCCCATGCCTTAAGCCATAAATTAAAAAACATTGTACTCGTACTAAACTAAACTAAATTAAATTAAACAAGAAACACTAACGAAAATCATTACAAATATATTCAAATATCTCCTGCCATCCCTACTGTTACAACCTGACCCCACCCTTATCACCCACCCTGCTAACAATTAATTTGATTAATTTAAAAATATTCTACACATTATCTTGTTTATGGCAAAAGCCAATGTGATTGCGAAATTTGAATATGAAAATAATTAAAGTACTTTTGAACATGTTTATTAAACAAATTTAGTGTGCCTAACTGACGGAGCTTAAGAAGTAGTTCATTGTATAACACGGATCCACGATGTAAGAATGTACGTTTTCACTGATTGGTTCGTGTTTTCGAAAGCATTAAATTGTCATTGTATCTTAGCACGTAACACTTTTCGTTAAATAGAAATTCATCAGTCATATATTTAGGTGCTAGCTCATGAAATGTTTTAAACAGTAACGAATACATATGTCTCCTGCGTCGAGATTTTAGGGTTTCCCAATTCAAGGTTTCGTGAATCTGCTAAATAGATATATGTTCACCAGGTTTAACTTTAAGAATAATTCTTCCTGCCCGATTCTGAAGCCTCTGAAGTTCATCAAAATGATTATTATTTGTAGTTTGCCAAACAGTATCTGCATAGTCAAAGTGAGGTATAATTACAGATGTATAAATTAGTTTCAGATTTGACTCATTAACCCTTTGCTTACGGGAACCTGGTGGTCCCTGTGTTAAGCCTACGGGACCTATAAAATTCAGTAGTCAACGGGTTAATAAAATACATCAATATCCTCAAGAAACCAATCATTTTCCCAATTCTTTTGTTCAATTGCTCTCTATGAATATTCCACTTAAGTTCACAATCTACATTTTTACTCCAAGATATTTGAAACATTTTACTTGATTTAGCTTAGTGGCATTTACCTCTAAATTGAGAATATCACGCTTAGAAAGCATAAACTTTGTCCCTAAAAGCATGCATACTGTTTTACTGGACTTCACAGAGAGTCTATTTGTATTCATCCAAGATTGTAGATTACCTAACTCTTCGTTTAAAACTGATTAAATCACATCTACATCTTTGTGGGAATAATACATAACCGTGTCGTCGGCATAAAAGTGCAAATTGCATTTCGCGAAAGACCTAGGCAGATCGTTTATAAAAACTAAAAATAACAGTGGCCCCAGTATTGAGCCCTGAGGTACTCCGTAATCAAGGGTTAATTCATCTGACAATGTTTGTCTTATGGAAGTTCTAATACGTCTTTTCATTAGATAATTCTGAAACCATATTAATGAGGTTCCTTGTACTCCAATATCAGAAAGTTTTTAATTATAATTTGGTGATTGACAGTATCGAATGCCTTATGTAAATCGGCAAAGACACACCCAGTATATTTCCCTTGATCAATTGCTTCAAACCATTCATCAGTTATTTCAATAAGTGCAGTAGTTGTGGAATGTTTGGACCTATTGTTTCTTCACTAATACATCATTAGTTTAAAAATATTTGTGGCTTACACCCAGTAAACAAGGTCGATTGATCGATCTGTAATTGAAAAACAAGTCAGAAAAATCTTACTGGGTGTAAGCCACAAATATGTTTAAACTGTTGCAATTTCTCCCAGGAAGCATTACATTTATAAAAAGTTATTGTCCTATGGCGGACTAATGATTATTAATAAGTCAGAATGAATCAGGAGAGTCTTGGGTATTTGTTTCTAGTTCATCGTGACTGTGCCATGGACCAGTGATGGCCTGGTGATAGAGTCGCTGCCCGGCAAGCAGTAGATGGCAGGTTCAAATCCCGCTTGTTCCAAGATTTTTCTGACTTGTTTTTCAATTACAGATCGATCAATCGATCTTATTTACTGGGTGTAAGCCACAAATATGTTTAAACTATTGAAATTTCTCCCAGGAAGCATTACATTTATAAAAATAAAAAAAATACATCATTGTCATTCAAGTAATTAAGTAATTGTTTTTTATCAACCCTCTCTAAAAGTTTCGAAACACAGGGCAATAATGATATTGGCCTCTAATTATCTGGCTGACATTTGTCACCTTTTTTGTGCAATGGTATAATATTTGCAACTTTCCACTGGCAAGGAACTACCCCATCAGTTAATGACTTATTAATAAGGTATGCTATAATTCTAAAAATTTCTGTAGCACAAATTTTCAATATGTAAGAACTGATCCCATCCAAACCAACCGATTTCTTATTCTTT
Organism: Strongylocentrotus purpuratus; assembly: GCF_000002235.5. Classification (NCBI taxonomy): domain Eukaryota; kingdom Metazoa; phylum Echinodermata; class Echinoidea; order Camarodonta; family Strongylocentrotidae; genus Strongylocentrotus; species Strongylocentrotus purpuratus. Next base: position 21,183,210 of record NW_022145598.1, read on the forward strand.
AGGCTGTATATTTCTTTTAACACATCTGCTTCAGAAACTAAAGAAAGCTCAAATAGTGAGTTTTGCATATCATTATCCAGACCTGCCTCGTTACATACATGCGAGACATTAGCACCATTACATGCATATAAGACATTAGCAACATCGGCAAAATGATTATTAAACCAATTTGCAGTTTCAAAAGTATTATGTGACGCAGGAATAGGTGATTTAGAGCTCTTGTTGGGTAGGAGAGATTAAGAGTTGGCCATGTTTGATTTTTGTCTATACTTTCAGTTAATTTTCGATAAAGTATTTCCTTTTAAGTCTTCTATTTTCGAATGTAGCTTTATTTGGTAATTGTCTATATTCTTTCCAATATACATCTTTTTTAAAATCATTTTTTGCCTTCTGTTTCATTTTGTCACGCTTCTTCATTAGTTCAAAAATCCATTCATTCAACAACGGTGAATGTTTCTTTCTTACTCTTTTAGTTTTGAGTGGCATGTACCTATTAACTACACCCAACAAAAGTTCTTGTCTTCCATCTACGGCGTCATCTATACTCTTAATTTCTTTAACATCAGACCAATTAAACTCATTGATTTCTCTTTTAAAAGTATTCAAAGAACTGCCCCATTTTACTTTTGATAAGTGCTCCTTCTTTGTCTGATAATTACCCCTATTTAAATCAGAGAGGCGCCCATTTTTCTTTAACAAGTGCCCCTTTTCCTTTGTAATAATTGCCCCTCCCCCTTCTGATAAATGCTCATTTTGATCTCTAATGAATTCTCACTTACTTCACTTAAGCCGTCCACACCATCACTGGGATGTATGATGGCTTCTGTTTCACTATAGCTTGCCACATCTTCCTGTCTTCTGTTAGCCTAGTGGCTTTAGTCAGGGAGTCAACTTGTCTGTTTTTGCAGTCCGCCTTGATGCAGTCTGTCCATCTCTTAGCTGGTCTTCCCCTTGGGCGTTTGCCATGTACATTTCCGTTGAGAAGGATGTGGGGGTATCTTTTTGAATTCATTCGGTTGATATGTCCAAAGTATCTCAGTCTTTTTGAGGCAACCCTGTCAATGATGGTTTCTTCCATATTCAGTTGTGTTCGTATGTGTGTGTTCCTTAGCCTGTCAAATCTGGTCACACCCATGATTCTCCTGAGGCATGCCATCTCAAAAGTGTGAAGTCTATTTTCATCGACCTTCTTTAATGTCCATGTTTCTGCACCATATAACAGAATAGACAACACCAGGACTTTGTACAGTTCTACCTTTGTTGAGCAGCGTATATCTTTTGATGCCCAGATTTTCTTGAGTGCTTGAAATGCTCCTATTGCCTTCCCAATGCGGTGCTTTACCTCTTCCGAGCAGGATCCTGTCTGGCTTATTGTTCCTCCCAGGTACGTGAACTTATCTACTTGTTTTAGCTGTTCTCCTCCAACGTTTATATTCAATAGTTGAGGCTGTTTGCTTATGGCTTGTACTTCTGTTTTGGTAATGTTTATTTTCAGTCCAAAGTTTGAGCTGCTCTGATGTACTAGGTCAACTAATGTTTGGAGGTCTCTGTCATTGTCAGCTATAAGGACTATGTCATCAGCAAATCTTAGGTTGTTGATCAGCTGTCCCTGTACTCTTAAGCCGATCTTGGTGTCATGTATTGCGTAAAGCATCACAGCTTCGAGTAAGATGTTAAAAAGTTGTGGGGACAGGGCGCATCCTTGGCGTACCCCAACTGTGGTTTTAAACCAGTCGGTCAGTTCACCATTCACTCTGACTGCACTGTTTGATTGTTGGTAGAGTGCTTGAAGTAGGTGTATGTATTTTGATGAATATCCAAAGAAGTTCATTGCTTTCCACAGCCCTTCCTGCCAGACTGAGTCAAATGCCTTTTCGTAATCGATGAAGCAGCATAGGAGACTTTGATTTCTTTCAAGGCGCTTTTCCATTATTTGTCTGAGGGTGAACAATTGATCCATAGTGGAACGTCCTGGTCGGAATCCAGCTTGTGCTTCGGACAGCACTTCTTCTTTTTTCTTCATGATCCTTTGCTGGAGGATGATGCTGAACACTTTCCCTGCATGGCTTAGCAGGCTAATACCTCTGTAGTTTCCACAGTTGAGTTTGTCTTTTTTCTTGTAGATTGGTGTTATTATGGTTTTTCCCCAGTCAGCCGGAAAAGTTTCTTCCCGCCATATTTTATTGCACAATTTGTGGAGTATGGTGATACCTATTGACCCAGCAGCTTTCAGTTCCTCTCCTGTGATGCTGTCAAATCCCTCTAATGAATACCCCTTTTCATCTTTTGAATAAATGCCGTTTTAAACCTTGACACGTGCCCCCTTTTCCGTTTAAATAAGCGTTCTGTTTGCCTCTGATTGAATGCCCCTTTCCTTTTCAATAAAAGCTACCTTCCCTTCTCATAAATGCCCCCTTTTCACCCCTGATAAACCCCCCTATTCAAATCTGAAAGGCTTCCCTTTTCCCTTATCATAAGGGCCCCTTTCCCATTCTTATAAGTGCTCCTTTTCATCTCTGGTGAGTGTCTCTTTTCAGGTGCGAGGAGTGCACCTTTTAACCTCTGATAATATTGAATTGCCTTTGTTTACTTTGACACGTGCCCCCTTCCATTTTTCATTATTGCCCCTTTCCCTTCTGATAAGTTGTCATTTTCATCTCTGATGAGTGCCCCTTTTCATCTCTGATGAGTGCCCCTTTTCACCTCTGACAAGCGCCTTCTTTTATTATGACATGTGCCCCCCTTTCCGCTCAATTAAGCACCTACTTTCCTTCTTATAAATGCCCCTTTTCACCTAAAAATTGTATATTTTAAATTTTAGGATTCCCTTTGTAGGTGCCCCTTTTCGTTTACAATAAGTGTCCTTTTTATGTTGGTACCCCCTCCCGTTTTGTACGACGCTCAGTCGCCCCTGCTACTACTATAAACTAGTTATTTTAATATCGTGTTTATATGACACAAAAGCAAAGACCTTGAAGAAATCAACGCAAGTGCATCTTCAAAATTCTTTTAAAAATCCTACAGAAAACATGTTCGGATTACCCAGTACCTCATCGTCATGTTCGCTCATTTCAATAGGTGATTCACAAGGCTATTGAAAATGTCTTACATTGATTTTTCCGAAATTCTTTGCGTTTATGTTTACAGGTGGCTTCTCCTGTGATTTTGGAACACTGAATCGCATTACTGGCAGAGGACTACATGACTGTAACGTCACACAGGCTCATAATAGAGGATAGCGTGTCATCAGTGGAAATGACTACCCAAGTAAATACTGGCAAGATACAACAGGGGAGGGAAATGGTGAGCTTTCTAACTTGGATAACAACCATGCTCCCATGGCTACCAGAAGTTTTTAATTGTATTTAAAAGAGTCCTATTTCTCAGGGCACATTCATCAGAGGCGGATTAAGGGTTAACTAGCCGCCCTCCTTCGAATACCAATGTTTGTGTCCCCTATTTCCTTTTTTAGTGTTTTTTTAGCGTGTCAACAAATTTCTAGGAATTTGGAAATTAATTCTTTCTTTACAATAAGTGAAATTTCACCTATTGTTGGCAAGCTTTATTTGTTGTGCTGCGACACTGCACCAATAGATATATGCATTTAGATAGATATCACATTTTAGGAATTTTGTACCCTCTCCTTTACAACATCCTAAATCCGCCCTTAGATGTATCAAGGTAGAAGAAGAAGAAAAAAAATCAATTACAAAAAAATTAAAAAAGGAAAAAAAGACACAAATGACTTCAGCTATCCAGTAAAATAAAAGTCAAAATGTATGTAATCTCTTTGGTCCCAACAGAGGCTGACTGTAGGTGTTATATTCTTGTGTAATTTTCCTGTTCTGCATTTCAAGTAAGTCCATCTTTCGATGTTTATTTTATCCCGTACAGGGGGGTTCTTCATCTCTTGGACAAGAGACCAAAATGGCAGTTCCATATTTCGATTGCCACACTTTCAGATGTCCACGCCCTTCACCCGGCTTTCCTTCTACTACAAAATCTTTGGCAAAGGACGAAACAGACTGAGGGTCACACTTTGTGATGAGGACATATTTGACGTCACTGATAAGAAGGGACTGTGGATTAAATCTCCGGATCTTCCAATCTGCTGTTACGAAGGCGGGTGGAATTGGCCAGAAGTGAGTTAACGGAATATATAAGGCATATGATGTCACATAACACCTATCCAACGAAATTTGAAAAAACATTGTTTTAAGAAATAAATTCTTCCTGTAAAAAAAAATCAAATTAAACAAAGCAAAACAAAGCAAAAACAACAAGAAGAAGAACAAAAGTCAAAGTATACAAAACAAAAACCAAAAAAAATAAACATGTACACGCCAACACACACACACACCCACCAAACACACACACACACATCCACACACACATACGCTAACACACACACACACATATTAATAACTTTTGAGGACCTTTTTTCTGCAGACAGAACTTTTTTAAAGATACTATGTCCCGTTTGCAGCCAACATTAAATTATTTAGAACTTTGCAGGAATTATGAATATGTCATGTATGTCCTATCTGTGTAATTTAAACGTTAGCAGTGTCCTATTATTCAAATTATGCAAGGAAGCCCAATTACTTGCTAGAATTCACTGTCAGACACTTTTGAGTTACTGACTGGCCTTTTTCCGTCTTTGGCAATAACATACAAAATGAGCTTTAAAGTGTCCATGAGCATTTGTCTACATCAATAACCCACTTCTTGTAATGGCCAAACTTAAACTGATAAAATCGTTGTACAACGTAAAACGTACGACCATTTGGTACAATGGTATGGAAATCAGACTATTACTTACTGGCTCTATAGCTCTTAAGTCGATTCGACAACTAATAGTCGTTATTTTTCTACTTAAAGACATTTCCAAGCCCCCTGTTTTTTAGGGAAGTTCTAAATTAGTATTATCTTTCAAATGCCGTTGGAATTTAACCTTTTCCTTTTTTGGCCTGCAAATGGGACATAACACCTTTAAGGAAATTTTCAGGCAATTTTGGTTTGATCATAAAATCTTATTATCTCTTTAAACTGCGTGCTGTTGGTTTGTCATATTTTTTATTACCGGAAAACTTGAACATACCAGTTTAAATACATATATTTATACAATTTGTAAAATAGAAATTTCTTTGATGATAATCTCTCTCGAAAAATGTAAATGCAATATTCCACTCTACACGAATGCTCTGGTGTTATATCCTCAACTACCCTTTAGATATCGTTCGAAGTTACATGGACTGCCCAGACAGGGAGGATAGCGGTAGATGAGATTTCTGTGGCTAGCGATGCAAGTGTAGAAAGAGGGTACGGAAATGGTATGTCTAATACTTCCTTGTTTCTAGCTATAAAAACGCTTCGATTTAATTGACCCTTAATTGGAGATACTTTCAAAATAATTAGCAATAAATATTGAAGAGTTTCAAGATCTGTTATGTCAGAGGTTTTATAAACGTGTTTACATCTGTCATAGAAAGATTGTTCTGCATAGAAAACACGTTTAACAGTTTCATCATTACACTAAGCATAATTGCTTGAGTGGTTGCTTTTATTAACTGATGAAAGCGAAAGTGTATTTCCATATTACGAAGGATTGCATCCATTCTCAACGTTATGATTGTGAATAATAAATAACATTTTCTGAATGGATGTGATTTCATAATGCACTAGATGGTGTGAATCATATGCCCCCTCTCCCTTGTGGTAATGTCATGTTAGAGCTAATATTACTCCAATGCTCATAACATTTCGTAGCCTTAATTTTCAATTATTTGTTACTTCTTTTGCTACAGTCTTTATTTTTCTCAACCACACTCATTATTTCCATATTTTGCCCTTTTTATGCGCCTTGTCACTTATTACCACTTATAATTCCTTTCAATTTTCTTTTCCTTTTTTTTTTAAACCGCTGGGCTTTTGATACTTAAGATTTGAATAGGTTTAGATGTATATTGTCTCATCCTCGATTCACAAGAGCAATTCCTGTCTTTTCTTGCCGCCACCATACGTCGCCTTTACCAATGTTAGATGTAACATATTCGAAAATTTGACTAATCTTGTATTTTATATGATATAAATCAAACGTAGATATTTGTAATATTGTATAACTTTTAAAAATCCATTGTCTCCTTTAATGTTGTTCAGATGGAGGAAGTTGCAAAGTACATACATCGAGCTCACCAACAACTACCCCTCTCCTATCCCCAACACAGCATCATCGAAGTATTAAAGGCGAGGCATTGAAGACCAGATCACCGTCAACATCGTTGCACTCGCAGGCGAACTATTCATCTCCTCTTCCACATGTGAGCATCACCGATACTGGTAGAACCGCTTCTATTAATATGTTTAATCTACCTTACAATTCCAGTGAGTCCAGCATTATTCCCCCAAAGGGTAACATCGGCTTTTTTGATCTGGTAAAAACTTTTCCAACCAATGTTGCATTTTTGGTTCCCACTTGTACTTCGGTGATAGTTGTTGTTTTGATTGCCGTGTATCTCACGAGGAAGTATTGTTGCAGTTGCCGAAGGGGTTCCAAGCCTTGTGAACAACAAGTCAGTTTGGCCACACTGGCAAAACAGAAAGAGGGTGCAGAGGAATCTACATACCAGTCCTTGAATGAGCCGTCTAAGTTATCTCTGCAGAAGTCCAAGTCACAAGACACACCAGGGCTGTCAAGCGGCGAGGACTGCCATGTCTATAGTGACTGTTTAGACGTGAGACCCATTCAGATATCTTTGAGGTTATCGGCAGAAAGTAGTCACGAGCGATGTGACCGCCCACGGATGTCAGCAGTACACACAGGACAATCCAAGTCTGCCCGAAAGGTAAATTCGCAAGGGCCGTCCAGAATGACTGAAGGGCCATCCACTTGCCCCAAACCTAAGTTCACTGGTCTGCGCCCGAGCGTATGCTCGACGAAGGAAAGGTCCCCACCACTCTCCTTCTCAAAGGGACCCGAACAACGGGAGTCTGTCAAAGAGAAGTATGGTCTTCGACGCACCGACCTCGGATGTATACATGAGTACTACGACATGTCGAAGAATTCAAAGGAAGGCCTAGTGGACACCGATATCCTTCCGAAGATAACTAGCGCGACAGTTGTGCGGTCGGACATGGCCTATTCAGATGATGATGGTGTCTACGAGAACAAAGCGAAGGTCAATGATGAGATGATAGGTAACCCGAATTCAGAAGACCCGCATATTTATAACAACACCGATGAACACGAGGAATATGGGACTTATATTGAGTTCCAAGAGTATGAAAACGTATGCGGTTGAAGATCTATGCATTTCGAGCAGGAAGAAATAAAGCATGCTATGAGCAAGGAATTTACAGTTCCAACCGGTCATGGCAACGTGTAAATTTGTAACCGGGCCATTTTGAATAGAAACACTCGTTTAGGATCTGTTCGGTAGTGAAATTTCATGGAGTTAAAGAAATTCTTCATGGGAAGAATGTTGAATTTCTTATTTTATGACACAAGCTCTTCCCATCACTTACCTACTAACCCAACCGCCCTCAGAAGTATATCTTAAAGCTGATACTCTAAGACAATCCCAAATACTGAGATAATTACATAAATAGAAAGCTTTTAACCCCCATAATAACACCAAATGGTGTCCACCCGACAAAACAAGTTTAGAATAATGAATTTATTCGAGTAAACTCTACCAAAATATCTAAGTCTGAAACCCGGAAGTGCACGTAGAGTCGGGCCTCTATCCGTGACGTCACGAACGGGAGTCATGGGCTCAGTGAGAGTGAATGGCAGTGATATCCCTACGTAAATGCTATCCTGTCAGAGCTTAGATTTGTTGTTGTTAAGGAGTATATTTGATGGATTTTCTGTTTTTATTTGAATGAAGAATAACGAAGCAACATTTTCCAGTCGCTGATTTCTTTTTATATCCTCATATTCACCTATTTGGTAGAGATTTAAGACGAGTTTACTGCTTAGGAATTAAAGTTAAATCGTGCACTTATGAATAGGCGGATGCATTATAAATTATTGTCATCAGATGTACATGAGCAGTTTTGTAAAACGAATAGGTCTAGAACTATGATAGTACTTATCATAGATGTGTGTGACTGCCTCAAAAAAGGATACAGTACCAGTTAAACATTTTATGTTGTAAAATATCAAACTTGAACGAGATCATGCAAGCGCGCTTCCTCTATAATATTTTGGCGAGTGATGCGGCTCTTGCATGAACGTTCGTGGAGCGAGCAGAATCGGGAGGTAAGACCAAGCCGCTGCTCTAGGCGCTGCTTGCTTGTGATGGAACGTACGTGCGCTAGTTATATGTTTATCGGCAATTGCAAGAGAATGAAAGTGACGTTGCCAGCTAAGAAAAACAACTAACAAAGACTTGCTCCTGACTACCGGTGTCAGAATTGGTAGATGAAGGATGTTCAGGGCCAAGGAAGGCGAAAGACATGGGAAAAAGGAAGAAGAAACCATCGGGAGATCGCTGCAGTGTATGGTAATGAACTGTGCATGGGTAGACAGCTACTGTTCACTCCGTGCCTGGGCCGATTTCAACACCAAAACAAAATTACATGGTGAAAATATCGACTAATAGCACATCGTTGGCATGTATATGTCATAATTTTTAAAAGGGGAATTGATATTAATACTATGAAGTACTAGGGGAAGGTAAAGAATTGTACATAGAATTATGATTTATTAGACTTTTCAGCCTTTGAAACAAAAATATGCAGAAAATCGTATCACTCTGCACATGTTTGCTATGGAACATCCGGGTACGTGAATATACTCTCTCCCGGACGTGAGGTCATAAATAGTAGACCAGCGTCGTGACTGATTTTCTATGCAAAGAGAGGCGGATATTTTAGACATTTCAATTGAGGATTTCGAGTAGACAGAATTTCTTTGTGATATACTAAGTAATTGAAAAACTTAAAAATAACATATACTTGCCGTAGGTAACAAATTAAGGGACATTTATTTGCTTAGAGTATCAACTTTAAAGATTCGCACCAGACCTGTACAACCAAATTGTCTAACGATCTGCACGACATACTGCAAACATGTGACAGGTACACACAGTCAACAATGCACATTATTCGCACTCGTCTCTTGGAGCACTCTCTCTCTCTCTCTCTCACATCCTCTACCACATTACTCCCATAGGTAGCGAGCAATCTTAAGGCACAATGACAATGATACGTGTCTGATATAAAGCCAGACAATGACTTTGTTATCTAAGTTCTCAATCATGCTATCATGTCTAAAAAATGTAAAAGTAACAAATCACCATTCGCACTTAACTACTGTAACTAATGTCTTACCAGACATATATTCCTGTAAGAACGGATCTGTCAGCTTAAATTGTTCAAGTGAACAAATAACAAGTTACACTTTATTAATACATTTCAACTAACAATGATGTGTTCGAGCCTAATTCACATGCAAGTCAGGTCAAATAGGATTCAATTCAAATATGTATGCAACGAAAATAGTTGAAGAGCTTAAATATACATTATTTACACATGTGTTGTCACTTTTGTCCAACAACAAATAATTTACCTAAGTGATACTAGCATACAGTATGGAAGTATATGCAGTGTTATGTTAACAATTCTAGGGACAGGTTTATGATGTAACAGTATTAGATCACTAGTAACCGAATTCTACTCCAAAGTAAACATTTTCTTTCCTACGAAAATATGAGAAGTAATTCTATTTCGGGCTAAACACGAAATAGCCCCTTAATTACTTTCAATCTAGGCTAACCAGCAGCTATCCAAACAATTACTCCAATCCAAGTTTGAGTAAACAACTACTCAACTGTATATCTTTTTATTGCCAACTGCATAATCTACCTTCATGGTCACCGCTCAACGGGTATTTCACTAACGGGTCTTTCCACCCCTCACCCTCCCCTTAGTCTAACATGCTAGCTCACTCTTTTGGCTACCCATGCGGCTTTAGATTCCAAGGATTCTACGATAGATAGCCTCGAATTTATAATTCCTATTTTTCATATAATCCGGAATTAATTAATCCATTTTAAACGTACTTTAATCCAAAGAAAACTCAGAATTCGTCCCTTGCAGTCTGTAATTCGGTTGTAAACCTACATTTAAAATTCCAATATCGATAAATATCACAAATTGCTATGAGTTATAACAAAATCTAAGCAAATACAATAAACGTTACTACTGTACAAATTCTGAGTGCCAAGAGAGAGAGGGAGAGAGTGAGAGGGAGAGAGAGAGGGAGAGAGAAAGAGCGAGAGAGAGAGAGAGAGAGAGTGAGTCAGAGAGAGAAAGAGAGAGTGCTTGTTAACAAATTGACAATCCAGTGCACTCATATTAAGATCAACTATTTACATTCTATTTACACATAGGAGCAAAGTCATTGTAAATTCATTTAAAAGAATGGCTGCTTTTGTCCTCTACAGATACATTAACGAGGCATTCATTATCTTACAGATAACTAAAGTTATACCTTAAGTTACCATGTACAGGTATACAATATACATGTTTAAATTGTAGTAGTACTAAAACAATTCTAAGATTATAATTCTTAATCTAAGGTCTAGAAATAGGTTTCGGAATTCTGTTACAAGTCATTTGTTGAATCAGTCATGAATGAAATATCAAGTTGAATAATTTGCATATGTACACAATTTATATGTTACATTATTAGTTTGTATATCGTAAGACATTGTAGGGTATTCTTGTTTTTTAAAGTATCGATTGTATTAGTAAATTCTTTATTTTTTGTTTTGTTTCCTAAAATGATTTGTACCAGAATACTTTGTTTAGCTGTTTAAGGGGTTTGGCTCGACTAGCCCATGTGCTATTATATGGCCCCTTATACCAACCAATAGTTTCTCTTCTTGTTTATGTAAAATCATTGTATGAAATGTTTGTATTGCTGTTGGTTAATAACTTAAATCAATCAATCAATCAAATCAAATATACAAGATGCCTCATATATTATAAGGCACCCATTAAATTTTACGTTATAAAGGTCCAAAGCCTCTCTGTCCAAATGTTCATATTTGGAGAAGTCTATGGTACTTCACCTTATCTGGGAGGAGCTTACAATTATAATTAATTAACAACACATATCTGTTAAAGATAAAGGTGAGTTCTGGTTTTAAAAAAAATCAGAGAAAAATCTCACAGAATCAAACGAAACTTACACTGAATGTTCAAGATTAAAAATAAATGTCATTTGCCAAACAGTTTTGGTAGAAAATGTATACTGGCTGAGTAATGAGTAATTACTTTACCAAGACTGGGCCAAATTTATTATGATTTTGATGACTCCTGAACTCAGTACACACAAATACTTACATGCTACATGATCAACTTTTTCTGATCCATTCCATATCTTTTCATTCACAATGCAATCGGATGACCATAATCCCCCTCTATCTATTAAAAGCTAACGATCGTCAACGAAAAGGAAAAGGAGTTAAGTTTTTTGGCAACTCTGTTTTACTACGGCAGGCAGCCAGTAAAAGCGAATTCGTTTATTATCGTTTACCAATTATTATGGAAATGCAAGCATCACTTTAAACCAACAGAACCTGTGTTATTCCTGGTTCATTTTTCCTGATTGAGGTGTCAAATGAAAGGACAGAAAATGAACTTTCTGGAAATGTGATTTTATCTTTGAAATTCAGATACCGCCCGCCAAATGAAATGTTGGTACCCTCTTTTTAAACTGTTTTAAATCACTCATGAAAAATGTATCGTATGATTTCTATTATTAAAGTTAAAGAGGAGGATGTAAGGATTACAAATATGTGTTATTTATTAATTATAATTGTGATTAAGTTATGATAAAACATCGATAATTCTCGGTTTCGTATTTTCTGGGACGCACTAACCTGTTGAATATTTTAGAGTTTGTGTAGGCTAAAAAAGAAATTGTTACAAGATTTAAACTGGAATGCAGAAATAAATATAATTCAGAATGTATTAAAGATAATGAAAATGGTGGATTAAATATGATTGAAATTGCTAGCAAATTATCTTAGCTTCGTTTGTCATGGATATCTCATTTCTTTAATTATAATGGCTGTAAATTGAAAAATATGGTCACATACTGGTCTGATAAGATAGGGGGTTTGCCACTTTGTTTAAAGTATAATTGCAATATAAAAGATAATTATTCATTATGCTCTAAACATAATTTAACAGAAATTTATGAAGATCTTTTTATTTTACTAGGTCAGAAATAAAATTATTTGATATGTTAAAGGTAAGAAATATTCCATATGAAATTATTTGGAAAAATAGTAACATTACCTTCAAAAAACAAATATTGTTTTATCGAGAATGGCAAGATGCTGGTTTATTGTAAATACATAACTTGATTACAAATGGTATCGGGAATTTCTGTACTTTATTTATCAAAACAGTGAACGCACAAAAGCTCCTATTTGATTTTGAATATACAAAATTAAAGAAAATATTTCCGAATTATTGGTTACATAAATTAAGTGTTGTCAATGATTTTGAACATGTATGTGGTATTTTAAATCTTAAAGAAAAAGAAACAGGGGATAAAGTAACTTTGTGTTGTTATGAAAGTGAAAGATTACAATCGTTTGTTAATACAGAAGAAGTCGAGAGAACCGACTGTCATTTTTTGGGAATTCCTTTCTAGATTTAGATAACGACTGTGTTTGGCAGAATGTATTTTCATTTAAATTAAAGCAAATTCGTAATAATAAAGTTTAACAATTTAATTACAAGATAATTCACAAGTTTATTGCTTCAATACAAAACTTATATAAATTACAAAGTGTGAATAATGATTTATGCAGCAATTGTGGGCATGTTGATTCAACATTTCACTTTATGTTACATAGCAAGGACGATTTTTTTTTATAGAAAATTATATACAATTTGATATTTAACCTATTCCAAGTAGAAACAAAAAATATTATTTGTAGGTAAGGTCTTAGGAAACAAGGAATATACTCTCCTGAATGTTTTTTTTAAATTATGCGCAATATGCAATTTATAGATGTTGGGTTCCAAAGATTGTCATTGGTTCTGTTATTTACCCGCATGCTTTTTTTCAAATCGTTAATAAGATTCAGGTAAAGATATGAATGTGTCAGCAAATAAAATACTACTTAGCTGGAAGATTAATTGAATAAACTAATTTAACCTTTGTTTCATAAAAAATGCGTTTACTTCGTTTTTAGTTGTAGTTACAAGGAGTCTTCATGTAGACACTGTGGAATTTAATATTGCTCCTGCTGTTTCATATTATTTGCCGCGCTATATAAATTCTCTTCATTCTAAGGTCGGGAAATTTTGTTTTGTGACACTTACAACTTTGTAATTATCATATACTTCTCTGAATGCCTCAAATGCCACTAAAGCAAAATGAATACCAAATAGACTTACGAAGGGGTCCAGGACTGTACCAATGGTCCTCCCATTTCCATTGCCGAAAAACAATTCTAACTCAACCCAAGGACGAATGCTCGTGTTTCCTAATACCCAGATGGTTAAGCTAAAGATTCCCGTGTACATGGAACAAAACAGAGTCCATTTGATTTTCTTGATATCGTCAAAGAACTGGCGTTGTGCTATGAACAAAAATAGCGTCATGCGCCACGTCATGTAAATTTTAAAAAGAGCATACAGGATGGAGAAGTAAGCTAGTGTCTGGTCGTCGCTGGAAGCTGATGTGGTAGAGACCAAGAAGGTGATCGCTCCGATAAGACGGGATATGCTCAGAATGAATATCCCTCCACAGCCTAGCACCAGGATGCGATCGCTATTCCCCAGTCCACGAAGTAATGATATTCCGCGTTTTACAGGAAAACGTTGTGCCTTTTTATTCGCTGTATACGATTGGAAATGGAGCATGCCGATAAGTGGAACGCCAGAAGCAATCTCGCAACACCATTCCAAATAGATTCGCGTGTTCATTGTAGAAACAGTGAGATTTGTAAACAATCTTAGAAATGTAAATGCAGTGATATTGATTAGAACTCCGAGTAAGAGTCCCATGAACAGTTTCAGGAGAGACTTCTTTAAATCATGTTTTCTAGGATAGTTCTGTAGGGATAAAGATTCTATGTCATTTGAAGATCTGGCATCTCTGGTGAAAAAAACGGTTCGATAGTTAGGTCTTTGTGAAAAAAAGGTTGAGATCCTTCTCCAAATTGGTTTGTATTTCAGGCTAGACAGAAAACCGAATGACGGAATAGCACAAGATGACAGTTTCAAAACCCCCTCTGGTAAGGCGCCAATCCACATCTGCCAAATGATGCCAGCTCCGATTATAGCACACTCCACTTCAAAGGGTTCAACCATTTCTTTAAAATCCAAAACAAACTCTCCAAATGTTCCGTTCAATTTGCATGGGTGTGTTGGATAAGGAGGGGGTTCATTTCCGGCAGCATTGAAAGGATATCCTATTTTGTCAAGTATAATCCAGATACAGCCAGCAAATATGTATCCTATTGGGTAACAAAATTTCCCCTTTTTGATCAAGACAGCATCGTAATAACAGGCGAAAAAGAACATTGTTATTACGAGTATACTTCCCATCATTCCATTCAGAAGAGCTTGGACGGCAAAAGAGACTTTCCTTCCGTATGTCTCACGAGGTTGTAAGATGCACAAGACATCCGCAGTTGCCACAAAAATAACCCTAGCCGTTGACACGATCCCTAATATTGTGAAGATTCGCAGAAGAGATTTATGTGGACTTTTGAATAGCGGCATGGCATAGCATTCTGTCTCTTTATTATATCCTGGAAAATCTCTAGGTTCGCCATTTTGATTTTGCGTGCGATCCGCAACGTCGGTAGATCTACTTCGTGTATCTCCGATAGGAGACTGGTTATCGGTAATGGTTCGTGGCGCTGAGTGGTTCTTTTTCGTACGTATGTTTGGGCTGTCGGTGATTGGGGTCCTTCCCCTAGAATTTGTAGTCGTTGAACTGATTCCAAGATCAGTCCAGTCATGGTGTCCAGACGCAAGACTCTCAGTAGAAACGGAAAAACTGGTTGACGGGATTACGAATGACGGACTTGTACATTCTTGAACAACGCGACTGTTCTCTTGTTCAAGTGGAAAAGTTAGTCCCATACGTGTGTCAGGTAGCTCGTCGCTTGCCAGGATGCCAACGGCTCTGGCGCAATGACGGCAGCGCATTGGCCAAAACACTTCTTGAGCCTGATGGTACGCAGTCATACCGCGAATGAATCGAATCATGATTATATCACCCAGTAGTACGATTATCATCAACCCTGCACTTTTGGCCGAGTAAGCCACATCATCTACGTCGGGTGTAATGTCAAAATGGCTGGCAATAAGCGAGGGAAAAACATTGCAACTAATCCCCAAACTGACCACGAAACAAATCACTAACGTTGCGTCGAAAGGTGCTAATTGTGCAAATTGTTGATCCATTTTTGTTGTAATTTGACTATGAGATTCCTGTCTTATGTGTAACACGCTATAAAAGCCTTTCTCAATTAATTTGCAAATTAGAAGGCAATTCCAGGTCCACCTTTACTCTTTGCGTTTTGTCAAGTGTTAGGTTCTGTGGATTCGCTCTTTCCACAAGGGGACCTTAGCGTAATTTGATGCGGTTAAGTATGTGAGGAATTGTCATGGCAATAAATACTACTTTTGAATAAACATTGAAACTTCTCAAATTTAGAATAAACGATGTGATTTAGTATTGCGATCATTGTTTCTGTTTCTCTATGCTCATTTCCTTTTTTTCTCCATCTTGCATATCGCCGTTTTTCTTCTTTTTCTTCTTTCTTTTTGTTTTCCTTGTCAATGGGCCCATTTCCTCTCTCTCTCTTTCTCTCTCTCTCTCTCTCCATCTCCCTCTCTGTCTCTGTCTCTCTCTCTCATACCCTGGTGCTTTAAAAATGGTTTCATTTTCGCATAATCTAAGCCATTAATAACACGCATCTGTCTATACAATCAATTGATCGTAAACCCCATTATTGCCTAACATCCATACATAGCAATATTCACATTTTGCAATATGAATATAGCTTTAAGAAATAGAAATCTAAAAAATTCGAATGAAGAATGAATTGAAATGACAAGAAATTTCAATCCCAACTGAACCACCCAAAATAATAAATATGTACATACCTCATGTTTGTAGTAAATGTATTTATACTTTTTTGAGAGCTTAGAGAGGTAGTCATAGATATAATGACATTTAGATCATTGAAACTGCCGTTTATTTTTAATTACGATTAATTTCCCTGTCATTAAACCAAAATGTTGACAAGCAGGAAATTACTTATGGACAATAACAAGTGTTTTAATTACATTTCTCCCTAAAGTACCTCTTGAAACTAGCACAATATCATAAACGGGATATGCTCTATTTATATTTATCTCTCTATATATATCTATCTATCTATCTCTATCTCTAACAATTTATCTGTCTATCTACTGTATTATTCGCTCTCTCGTAGTCCATTGGGAGAAAATGCCAGGGGGTTGTCTTCGCACTTACCTCAATATATATTTAACAAAAAAGCATACAATACTTGTTTCTTAATTGCTCAGGTCATATATTTTGTTATGGATTTTAATGTAGATGGTGTTTTTTCTGTTCTCAAAGTGTGTGGTTATGATGTGAAGTCTGCGTTTTATTTCATTAAACCCATCAATTTTTTTCTAAAAGCTTGTTCAGGTATGACACAGCAAAAGCGTGCTGTTATTATGTGTTAATGATGACGTACAGCCCAAATCGCACTAGAGATATATACCACCCGTCGTCGACACTGACCACTTCCGGTTGGGAGTTAGTTGTTAGAGGTGACACGAAGGTCTTTTTGGATATTAATCGACAAATAATATACGATCAGTCGCCGATTAATTTCTAAACATTGACCCAACGTCGACAATAAGTTTTTTAGGGAAGAGTGGCACATAGATTTAACTATGCTTCATTGCTAATTCTATCATTACCATTTTGTATTGTGATTATTATCATTATATTGATCATCTTCATTCGGTCATACTTTGTTTTCATAATGTACATGAAAATCAAATGAATTTACAAAAAAGATATGACACGAAGACCCAGGTCTTCTGTGGGGTAGGAACATTAACGCTTTAATAACCACACAATAAGCATGGTGTAACGAAAGAAATACAATTTTACGAACGTATCATAAGAGCTCAACACGGATAAAAGAAACATGCACATTAGAGCAATTAACTTCTGCATTTCTCCAACTTATAACCGATGATATCATACCATCAAACGATATCACCAACATTCTTCCTCATCGAGTGATTACAAAATCAATATCATCATTCAAAAGAGGCTTTCTAATACATACACATAATGGCATAATAGCAACATTGAAGGGGAAAATGTAAACACTGTCGCTCATATAGTTGGAATATTTTTTTTTACCCCAATTTATGGAATTATTTTGAAAATACTTTATTCCTAATAGATCTAGATAATAGTATACATTCTCAGATTGTATTGAATAATAATTTGCCAAAGTGTGCTTTGCGTGACTGCTAAAGCATGTGTATGCTACTATGCTTATCAACTAGGTGACCTATGCCCTTAAGTCATAAATGACAGTAATGAGTGCTCTTTTGTGGGGCATTAATCCTCATTACTGTGGATGATATAGCCAGATGATGACTTTGGTTCTCATCATGCTATCTAAAGAAGATGTATTAGTACCAATCACCATTCGCACTTACCTACTGTAACTAATGTGTAACCAGACATGCATTACTGTATTAAAGAATGTTTCTACCAGCCTAAATTGTTCAAGTGACAATTCGTCGCTGTTTTCACGAAGTGACGGTAGTGAAAAAAATTGCATTCACTTTGCGTGACAATTTTCCTCACTACCGTCACTTCGTGAAAACAAGGACGAATTTATTAATACATTTCAACTAACAATAAGGCGTTCGAGCCTAATTCATATGCAAGTCATGTCAAATATGATTCAATTCAAGTATGTATGCAATGCAAGTAGTTTAAGAGCTTAAATATACATTATATACACATCTGTTGTCACTTTTGTCCGTCAACAAAACAATTGCCTAAGTGATACTAGCTTAAAGTTTGGATAGTATTATGCAGAGTTATGTTTACAATTCTTGGGACAGGTTTTTGATGAAACAGTTTTAGATCACTAGCAACCGAATTATACTCCAAAGTGTACCTTTTCTTTCCAACGAAAACATGACAAGTAATTATATTCCGGACTAAACACACAATAGTCTCTTAGGTGCTTTCAGTCTAGGCTAACCAGCAACCATCCAGAAATTACTCTAATCCAAGTTTGAGTAACAATATTCGATTGTCAATCTTCCTGTTGCCAAATATATAATCTACCTTCATGGTCACCGCTCAACGGGTATTTCTCTAACGGGTCCCTAGTCTAACATGCTAGCTCACTCTGTCGGCACCCATGTGACTTAAAATAAAGAGGTTTCTACGATGGGATTTCCAATTCCTACTCATCGGCAACTTTGCCATTTTTAAACGTACTTTAATACAAAGAGAACCGGTTTATCTAAGAATTCATTCCTTGCTGTCAGTAACGCAGTTGTAAACCTGCATTTAAAATTCCAATATCGATAATTATCACAAATTGTTTTGTGTTGTAATAAACTCTAAGTAATTATAATCAATGTTTATTACTGTACAAATTCTGAGTGCCGAGAGAGAGTGCAAGTTTACAGATTACAATCCAGTGCACTCATATTTAGATCAACTATTTACATTCTATTTACACATAGGAGCGAATGTATTATAAAATTGGTGTAAAAGAATGCCTGTCTTTGTCCTCTAAAGATACATTAACGAGACATCTACTATATTACAGATAATTGCTTGTACTTTCAGTTACCATGTACAGTATAAAATACATGTTCAAATTGTTGTAGTACTAAAGATAAACTAAGATTTAAACTCAAACTTAAATCTGAATCTGAATCTACAAGGTGCCTCATATATTGTTAGTGCCAAGAGAGAGAGAGAGAGAGAGAGAAAGTGCAAGTTAACAGATTCACAATCCAGTGCACTTATATTCACATCAACTATTTACAATCTATTTACACATAGGAGCAAAGACATTTTAAGTTCATGTAAAAGAATGGCTGCCTTTGTCCTCTAAAGATATATTAACGAGGCATGTACTATATTACAGATAACTAAAGTTATACCTTCAGTTACCATGTACAGGTAGAACATATACAGTACATGTTCGAATTGTTGTCCATTTAGTACTGACAATAAACTAAGATTTAAACTTAAACCTAAATCTGAATCTGAATCTACAAGATGCCTCATATAGTATGAGGCACTGGTGACATTTTATGTTATAGAGGTCCAAAGGTTCATATTTGGAGAAGTAAGTGGAACTTCAACATATGAGTCTGGGATGAGCTCGACAAAAAGTTATGCGAAGGTGTGGCCAAAATCAACAGACCAATTAGAGTGGCAACTGAGCAATATTTACAGCTCGACGCTTCTATTTAGTATAACAAATTACGTGCAACATAAAAACATGCTGATTGGTAATTTAAAGGTAATACAAAGTTTTGGGAAAATTGGGTGGATATTGATTCTTTACAATTTTGATATATGCCCCTGTGGATGTATTCAGGGCACTAAAAAAATTAGCCCCTAAAACACTTCTGCTTTTGAGAAAAATTGAATATAAAAATTTACCGGTGCTCCCGGTAAATTTTGATAAATTTTAAATAGCGCCTACGGCAGTACAATGGTAGCTGCGACCATGAAAATCACAGAATATGTAGTTCTGATATATAATTTCCAAACGGGAATAGCAAATCGGTCGATTTTAGTCAAGAAACATTGTTTTCATAGCTTAATTAATATCTTGACCTTGAGAGGGAGCTATACAACATAAAGAGTTTATTATTGACAATTTCATAACCTTAGACTTGATTTCAACCGCGACAACAATCACTGACTATTGTAGGATCGCTTATGCTTCAAGCATGTTCATTTGAACCAAATTCATGACCCCATACCGAAACTTTGTATTACCTTTAACATACGCAGGTATGAATATATTTATATAAAAACATCTTTTAAATCTTACTACATGTACATTTGTTTGAATAAACACTCGAAACGCTCGAAACAGATGAAACTGAAAATTGTGGATACAGTTTTTCACGATATTAAAAACGACATTATATTTATATGGATCAACCTGTTAAATATTTAGGAGTATATGAATTCGAAAATAAGAAATTATTACAAGATTTAAACGGGAATGTAGAAATAAATAAAATTCGAAATGTATTGAATTATATTAAAAATGGTGGATTGAATATGATTGATATTGCTAGTAAAATATATTCGCTACATCTGTTATGAATATCTCGTTTCTTTAATCATACTGGCTATAATTGTAAAAATATGTTCAGATACTGGTCTCATAAGATATGGGATTCACCACTTTGTTTACAGTCCAATTGCATTATAAAAGATATTTATTTATTACGTTCTAAACATAATTTGACAATTGTTTTAAAATTGTTTATTTTAATTTTTTACTTGGTCAGAAAAAAAAAATCATTAATATGTTAAAAGTGAGAAATAGTCCAAATTAAATTTATTGGAAAAAAGGTAACATCACCTTTAAGAACAAAATATTGCTTTATCAAGAAAAGCAAGTTGCCAGTTTATTGTAAATTCATAATTTGATTACAAATGGTATTGGGAATGTCTCTATTTTATTTATCAAGAAAGTGAACGCACAACAGCTCTTATTTGATTTTGAATATACAAAATAAAAGAAAAAAATTCAAAAGTGTTGGTTACATAGATTTAGTATTGTCAATGATTTTGAACATGTATGTGATATTTCAAATCTTATAGAAATAGAAACAGGGGATAAAGTAATTTGTTGTTGTTATGAAAGTGAAAGATTTCCATCGTTTGTCAAAACAGAAGAAGTCTAGAAATCCATCTGTCATTTATTTTAGGAATTGTTTAATAGATTTAGATAATGACTTTGTTTGGAAGGATGTTTTTTTCATTTAAATTGAAGCAAATTCAAGAGGACTCACAGGTTTATTGCCTCAATAGAAAACTTATATGTGGCAAATTGTGAATAATGATTTATGCAGCACTTGTAGACAAGTCGACTCAACGTTTCACTTTATGTTATATTCCAGGGATGAAATTTAGTTTTTGTGGAGAATAATATGTAATTTGATATTTAACCTATTCCCAGTATAAATACAAGAAAGAAAAACAAAATATTTGTAGATAAGGACTAAGGAAACAAGGTATACTCTCCTGAATGTTATTTTAAATAATGCGCAATATGCAATTTATAAATGTTACGTTCAAAAGATTGTCATTGGTTCTGTTATTTAACCGCATGCTTTTTTTTTTAATTTCAAATTGTTGATAAGATTTTATTTTTAAAGATATGAATGTGTCAGCACATCAAAAAATACTTAACAGAAAGAATTGTTGAATATACTAATTTAACCTTTGATTCATGACAATTGCGTTTACTTCATTTTTTAGTAGTAATTCTAAACAACAAAATTAGAAGGAGGCTTAATGTAGACACTGTGGAGATTCTAGTATTGCTACTACTGTTTCTTATTATTTGCCGCGCCTTATATATTCTTTTCATTCTAAGGTCGGGAAAAATTATTTTGTGACATATACAACTTTGTAACGATCATATACTTCTCTGAATGCCTCAAATGCCACTAAAGCAGAATGAATACCAAATAGACTTACGAAGGGCTCCAGGATTGTTCCAAAGATCCTCCCATTTCCATTGCCGAAAAACAATTCTAACTCAACCCAAGGACGAATGCTCGTGTTTCCTAATACCCAGATGGTTAAGCTAAAGATTCCCGTGTACATGGAACAAAATAGAGTCCATTTGATTTTCTTGATATTGTCAAAGAACTGGCGCTGTGCTATGAACAAAAATAGCGTCATGCGCCACGTCAAGTCAATTTTAAAAAGAGCATACAAGATGGAGAAGTAAGCTAGTGCCTGGTCGTCGCTGAAAGCTGATACGGTAGAGACCAAGAAGGTGATCGCCCCGATAAGACGGGATAAGCTCAGAATGAATATCCCGCCACAGCCTAGCACCAGAATGCAATCGCTGTTCCCCAGTCCACGAAGTAATGATATTCCGCGTTTTACAGGAAAATGATGTGACCTTTTATTCGCTGTATACGATTGGAAATGGAGCAGGCCGATAAGTGGAACACCAGAAGCAATCTCGCAACACCATTCCAAATAGATTCGCGTGTTCATTGAAGAAAAAGTGAGATTTGTAAACAATCTTAGAAATGTAACTGCAGTGATATTGATTAAAACCCCGAGGAAGAGTCCCATGAACAGTTTCAGGAGAGACTTTTTCAAATCATGTTTTTTAGGATTGTTGTGTAGGGGTAATGACTCTATGTCAGTTGAAGATCTGGCATCTCTGGTAAAGAATAGGGTTCGATAGTTAGGTCTTTGTGAAAAAAAGGTTGAGATCCTCCTCCAAATTGGTTTAGATTTCTTGCTAGACAGAAAATCGAATGACAGACTGGCATATGATGACAGTTTCAAAACCCCCTTCGGTAAGGCGCCATTCCACATCTGCCAAATGATGCCAGCTCCGATTATAGCACACTCTATTACAAAAGGAACAAGCATTTCTTTAAAACCCAAAAGAAACTCTCCAAATGTTCCGTTCAATTTGCATGGGTACGTTAGATGAGGCGGATGACTATTTCCAGGAGCGTCGAAAGGATATCCTATTTTGTCAAGTATGACCCAGATCCAGCCAGCGAACATGTATCCTATAGGGTAACAAAATTTCCCCTTTTTGACGAAGACAGCGTCGTAATAAGAGGTGAAAAATAACATTGCAATAACTAGGTAACTCCCAAGAGCTCCATTCAGAAGAGCTTTATCAATATAAGACACTTTCCTTCTATATGTCGCACTAGGCTGTAAGAAGCACAAGACAGCCGCAACTATCTCAAAAATACTCCTGGCCAAGGACACGATCGCTAATATTATGAAGATTCGCAGGAGAGATTTGTGTGGACTTTTAAAAAGCGGCGTGGCATTGAATTCCGTCTGTTTATTATAACCTCCGGGTTCACCATTACGATTTTGCGTGAGATCCGCATCGGCGGTAGATCTAATACGTGTATCTCCGATGTGAGCCTGGTTATCGGTAATGGTTTGTGGCGTTGAGTATTTAATATTCGTACATAATATTATGTTTGGGCTTTCAGTGACTTGGGTCCTTCTTCTAGAATTTGTAGTCGGTGAACTGATTCCAAGATCATTCGAGTCATGGTGTCCAGACGCAAGACTTTCAGTAGAAACGGACAAACTGGTTGACGGGATTACGAATGACGGACTTGTACATTCTTGGACAACGCCCCTGTTCTCTTGTTCACGTGGAAAAGTCAGTCCCATACAAGTGTCAGGTAGCTGGTCGCTTGTCAGGATGCCAACGGCTCTGGCGCAATGACGACAGCGCATTGGCCAAAACACTTCTTGAGCCTTATGGTTCACAGTCTTACTGCGAATGAATCGAATCATGATGATATCACCTACCAGCACGCTAAGAACCAACCCTGCACCTCCGACAGCGTAAGCTGCATCCTTTACGACGGTTGTATTGTAAAAATGGCTGGCAATAAGCGAGGGGGAGACATTGCAAATAATCCCCAAACTGACAACGAAACAAATCACTAACGTTGCGTCGAATTGTGCTAATTGTTCAAATTGTTGATCCATTTGTGACGATGAGATTCCTATCTTATTTGCAACACGCTTGCGATAAAAGCCTATCTCAATTACTTTGCAAATGAAAAGGCAATTTCAGGTCCACCTTTTCTCTTTAAGTTTTGTCAAGTGATGGGTTCTGTGGATTCGCTCTTCTCACAAGGGAACCTTAACATAATTAGATGCAGTGGAGTATAAGAGGAAGTATCATGGTCAATATATACTACTTTTCAATAAAAACTGAAACTGTTATAAAATTATGTTGCTCATAAATATTTTTTTTTATCATTTAACGTACAAAAAGTAAGACATTATCCGATTCCTTAAGATCGTATTTCAGTGAAATTTAACTACAACTACCCTTTACAAAGGGTGTATCAAGGAAAACCCCAAAGAGGGTATGGAAACAGCAAAACTAAGGATTACGTTACAATGTTTAAAATTGTTCGGCATAACCGATAACAAATATTGAAATGAACTTTACGCACGAAATATGTTTTGCTTTTCTTTTTCAAATGGCAATCAGTCACTTATATCGGGTATGACCACCCCTGACACGGATCAGTGCGTTGAGACGTCGCGGCGTGCTGTCAACGAGCTTGTTGATACTGTCACTGGCCACATCGTCCCAATCGTCGATCAGAGCCTGAACTAACTCCTGTAGAGTTTCAGGAATATTGTCCCTGTCATTAATGGCTCGGCCTAGGGCGCCCCAGGCATGTTCAATAGGGTTCATACCAGTGGGGAATGGGCATGCCATGGCAACTGCTGAATTCTCGCACTGCAGGTGCTCAGTGTGGTCTAGCGTTGGCATCCTGAACCCGGAAATTGTTTCCATAGACCCTTCTTGCGTGTGAAAGATAGTGGTTCTCTAAGATGTCCCGATACACGACGATGTTGACGTTTTCATCCGGAACTACCGGTGACGTTTTATTGCCATAGTAGATTCCAGGCCAAACCATCAAGGACCCGCCACCATCTTGAGTCGTTTTCCAAACACAGTCATATCTGAGGATCTCTCAAGGTAATCAACGCACCCGTTGCCTTCCATTTGTACGCTCAAGGACGTAGCAGCTCTCATCCACGAAGATGCCATGTCACCAGTTTCCTAGCTGTAGTCTTCTGTGCCCCCTAGCCCGTTAAAGTCGGGCATCTCTATGTCTAACCGTCAGGCGTGGACACTTGGTCATTCGTCTAGCC
This sequence comes from Strongylocentrotus purpuratus, assembly GCF_000002235.5. Classification (NCBI taxonomy): domain Eukaryota; kingdom Metazoa; phylum Echinodermata; class Echinoidea; order Camarodonta; family Strongylocentrotidae; genus Strongylocentrotus; species Strongylocentrotus purpuratus. Next base: position 21,208,210 of record NW_022145598.1, read on the forward strand.
CGGTTACCATGTTGAAACAGTCGATGATTGACAGTTGAGCGGAAGACGCGGATTCCATAGTGTCTTCTCCAGAGACGACGAAGACGAATTGTTGGGATTTTTCTGTTCTGACGGCACAGATTAAGTAACCGACAATCATCTCGTGTGCTGGTCAATCGTGGTCGACCTGGAGATTGCCTTGGCCTCAAATCACCCTCCTCCCGATGAAGTTTGAGGATTGTAGAGACAGTGCTCTTTTCGATATCCAAAGGAAACCAGCGATATCGAATTGTTTGTTCCCTTCCAGGTGGAGCGTAAGCACACTTCGGCGGACAGCCAATGGCGTTGGACGAGGCATAGCTTAGAGAAACTTTGTACCAAATTTGGGTCAATATGATACAGTCTACTTTGAACTTTGAACTTGTTGCACATAAGCCTATGAGAGGTATTAAGGGACATAACATCGAAGCACGGTGCCTCTTATAGCTTCAAACAAAAGGCTCACGGAATGCATTATTCTGCAACTATTTATTATACCTGGTATTGGAGACACATTGTACATTACGACAAAATTGGCATATAATGATTTCTGAAGTGTAAAAATTGAAAAATGAACAGTGTTTGATAAACAAAAATATATTCCAACAGTGTAGTATTATTAATTCTGTTTTTACATGCTCATTTCTTCTTTTCCCTATATTGCATATCGCCATTTTTCCATTTTATTATTTCCTGTTTTCATTGTCAGTGAGCCTATTTACTCTCTCTATCTCTCTCTCTCTCTCCCAGACAAACACACACAGTTCATGAACCTACAGGTTAATCAAGCCATCATTGTGTTCAAAGAATAAGGTCAAAAGTAAATACCCTGGGGGTCGTTTATCGAAACCGTCATAACTACAAGATGAACGACATCCCGGCACTGTCGCTCAACTTGTCCGCTATTAAAGTGTTTCACAAAACCGTATTTGCCAAGATGAGCAACAACTTCCGCGACCATTCCTTTTCACGACTTATCTATTTAGAACGCCATCTGAAAGCAACTTAAAGTTAGTCTATGGGCAGTCAAAAAATTAAAACTGAACTTTTATTTTAAAACTTATTTCTTGATCTTAAAGCTCTCATTTCACTGATCAGTTCTTATTGGTGTTAATATTAAATCATTATAAAAACATACAACCTGTTCTTATAAGGCTTTAATACATAAACGAGTACGTACATCGGTCTACCATAGAAAAGTCTCCGAAGATCGAACAGTCTGTAATTACAGATCAATTAGAATAACGGCAATTTTCGTGAAGGTATTTCTCAAGAGATTTTCCATTTTCAAGCCCAATCTTTGTACAACTCATATCACATTAATTTGTTATGAATTAAATGTTCAAGTTGTGAGTCATAAGATAAATATTTTTTAATTATTGTCCTAACTTTGAAAAAATTCAGGGTCTCCTTTCCATCGGTTATGAGTTATGGTATCCTCTTACATGCAAATTTCCATTCGGTCGTCGCCAAAGCAACCAGAGGCGGCCCTCCCGGGGGGGGGGGGGGGGGCAGGGGGGGGGGCACAGTGCCCCCCCCCCACTTTTTTAGATACCCCAAAAGTGCCCCTTTTTTTACATAGGAAAAGTGCCCCTTTTATTTTGTAAGAAGTGCCCCTTTTACATAGGAAAGGTGCCCCTCTTACTTTGACAAGTGCCCATATTACTTAGTAAAAGTGCCCCTTCCCCCTTTTCACCTCTGACGAGTGCCCTTTTTATTTTTGACACGTGCCCCTTTTCCTTCGATATGTTCCCGTTTTCGTTTGCAATAAGTGTCTATTTTCCATTCTCATAAATCTTGAAATTATCTTGAATAAGTGCCCTTTTTTTTATCTCTAGTAAGTGCCTCTTTTCAGGTACGAGAAGTGCCCCTTTTCACTTTTAATAAGTGCCCCCTTCACCTCTGATAATTGCCCTATTCAAAACTGAGAGGTGCTCCTTTTACTTTGACAACTTCCCATTTTTTCCTTTGTAAGAAGTGCCCCTTCTCCTTTTAATAACTACCCCTTTTTTAAAGTCGGATGAGCACACCTTTCATTTTAACATGTGCCTCTCTTATTTTCTAATAAATGCCCCTTTTCCTTATGATAAGTGCCCCCATTAAAAAGAGAGAGCTCCTTCCCCTTTCCATAACTACCACTTTCCCTTTCTAATAAGTGCCCCTTTTCCTTATAAGTGCCCCCAGTAAAAAGAAAGAGCTCCTTCCCCTTCTCATAACTGCCCCTTTTAAAAATCTGAACGGTGCCCCCTTTTCATTCAACAAATGCACATTTTCCTTTATTATAAGTGCCCCTTTTCAACTCTGATAATTCCCCTTTTAATAATGATACGTGCCCCTTTTCCTTTCTAATAAGGGACCTATCCCCTTTTCACCTCTTATAAATGCCCCTATCAAAATCTGATGGGTGCCCCTTTTCCGTCAACAAATGCCTATTTCCTATTTTCGTAAACGCCTCTTTTTTATCACTGGTGAGTGCCTCTTTTCAGGTGAAAAAATGACTCATTTTCACCTCTTATAATTCGTCCTTGTTTTCACGAAGTGACGGTAGTGAGGAAAATCGTAACGCAAAGTGAATGCATTTTTTTTCACTACCGTCACTTCGTGAAAACAGCGACGAATTATACTTTGTACTTTGACACGTGCTCCTTTTCTTTTCTAATAAGTGTCTTATCCCTTTCGATAATTGGCCCCTTTTCATGTAATCATTAAACGAGCCCCTTATTTAAAGCGACTAAGAGCAATTTCCCCAAAAGTTCGCTCGCTGCGCTCGCTCGCATTTAAAGATGATATAATTATGTTACTTATCAAAGGCCTTTTTCAGTCTTCCGTTATGAGAATGTGCTTATAACCCCATCACGATTGGCTTTTTCCTCTTTATAAGATGTAATTTTTCGCACTGCGATCTCACAGATCTTTAATTTTTTTCTCGCTTGCTTCGCTCGCTCGTAAATGCATATTCAGACATCACACCCTACTGTAAAATATGATGCTTAAGCGATATCTTGTATGATGTATGAGGGGAAACAAATATTGAAATCATTCCTGATAATGTAATCACAATGTAGGGGTATATACCAATGTCTAAAAAATTGTATATTTTCGCTTTGAGATTTCCCACTGTAGGTGCCCTTTTTTTCTCCAGAAAGTGCCCTTTTTTGTTGGTGCCCCCCCCCCCACTTTGGAAGTCACTCGGCCGCCCCTGAAAGCAACCTTGAGTTTCATCGATTGTTTACATTCGTACATGTCATTAGTATCATATTTGTTCATGCATATTGGATATTTGATACATTTGTGTTACCACTAACTTAGATTTTTTGCTTTTCAACCAATTTGAGTGAATTATGCCTCATAATCTAATTTGGTAATTCAGGATAAAATATGATGGGTCGTGGCAGTCTGGTAGAGACTATATATTTTTAGCCGATAGTATCGAAATAATGAATTTGTTGCTGATCATGGTTTTGTTAAATGGTTTATCCAGTTCCTCAAATCTCCGTAGGTCGCCGACAAGGATATGAATGTCATGGAGTTGGTTTCATGAAACTACCGCCTCAGGGTTCTTAAGATGGTTTCATTTCCGCATAATTTAAGCCATGAATGACACGCATGTTTCTATTGCTATAAGACCTGTCTATACAATATATTGATCGTAAAACACATTATTGTCGAATATCCATACAAATATCAATATTAGCATTATGCATTACGAATATAGCTTTCAGAAATAGAAATCTAGAAAATATGAAGGGAGATTGAATTGACATGAAAAGGAATTTCAAGCCCAACTGACTAATCAATGACTTCGTATTCATAATAAAAGAATTTAAACTTCTTTCAAAAATACCCAAAATATTGAATATGTACATATATTATGTTTCTCAGAGCTTAGAGAGATTCCATAAGTCATAGATATATTTAGATTTAGATCATTGAAACTGCTGTTTTTTAAATTCATGATTAATGTCCATGTCATTATTAGTTAGGGTTGGTGAAACTAAAATGTTGATATACAGGAAATCACTTGACTGGTATTGACAATAAAAAGTGTTGAAATTAAAATATCTCCCTAAAGTACCTCTTGAAACTAGTGCAATATCATTAACGCGATATGCTCTATTTATACTTATCTCTCTCTATCTATCTATCTCTATCTCTAATTGTTTATCCATCTATCTCTTCCTCGCTCTCTTGTAGTTCATTAGAAGAAAATACTAAGGGAATTTTGTCTTAGAGAGATTCCATAAGTCATAGATATATTTAGATTTAGATCATTGAAACTGCTGTTTTTAAAATTTATGATATGTCCATGTCATTATTAGTTAGGGTTGGTGAAACTAAAATGTTGATATACAGGAAATCACTTGACAGGTATTGACAATAAAAAGTGTTGAAATTAAAATATCTCCCTAAAGTACCTCTTGAAACTAGTGCAATATCATTAACGCGATATGTTCTATTTATACTTATCTCTCTCTATCTAACTATCTCTATCTCTAATTGTTTATCTATCTATCTCTTCCTCGCTCTCTTGTAGTTCATTAGAAGAAAATACTAAGGGAATTTTGTCTTTGTGTTACCTTCAATATATATTTTACAAAACCATAATAATAATAGCTCACATTTATATTGCGCATAATACTTTGTTTCTAGGCGCAGCACTTTATTACCCTGGTCATCGAATTCGGGCTCATCCGGGACACAATGTATGCACATTTCCCACTCCCTGGGGAGCATTCCAGCCAGTCACCATTGTACAAGCGCCACTTCCTTATCCAATCACATTAACTTTCGTATCCTACCGGGTACCCATTTAACAATCGGGTGGAGAGTGGCAAATGTAGATCAATGTCTTGCCAAATGACATTAGTGCCTCGGCGGGACTTCAACCGCAGACCTTGTGATCCACAGTCAAGGGACATATCCACTCGACCACGACACCTCTACTTGTTTTATTTCTCATTAATGAATGTATAATAATATGTTATATAAATATTAAGTTTCGCTATTATGTACATAATTGAAGAAAAAAAACATTTTGCTAAGAAAACATAAATGCTTGTAAGAAAGCAACCACGAGGGACCTAGTAATGCGGATAAATGCCTTACCAAAGGGCACTAGCGCATCGCCTTGGTTTCGAACCCGGGTCACCGGATTACGAGACCACTGCTCTACCAACTGAGCTATCCCGCCTCCTCAGAAGTTATTATTGTTATATTTTGTATTATACCTTACGTTTATATGTTCTTTGCTATTCTGTTATTATATTGAAGTCTGCTTCTTATTTCATAAAACCAATCAATTTACTCTAAAGGCTAGTTCAGATATGACACGAGAAAGGCGTGCTGGTATGACGTAAACACTAAGTCACTCTAGATCTACATGTACGACCTGTCGTCGACTCCGGACAACTACAGGTCTGGAGTTTAAGTCGTTAATAGAGGTGTCAGGTAGAGGTTTTGAGAAGTCTTTACAAGGTTGTCAGCGGCCGGCGATTGGTCTCCAGAGAATTTACCTGATGTCGACCCAACTGGTCATGACAAGATTTGTCTTGGTTTTACAAGGGTAGGCGACAGTTTTCAGATTTACTGGGGACTGATCGCTTAATGATCTTCAGTGCTTGATGACTATTTCCGGGCGATATTGTGTTGAGAAAGAACAGCAACAGAATAAACGTGCATATTAGAGCAATTAACTTCTGCATTTCTCCCACTTATAACCGATAATTTCATACCATTATACGATATATACTAGCAGTCTTCCTTGTCAAATTAATATCACCATTCCTAATAAGTTTCATATTACAAACATATAGTATACTTGCAAACTAGCAATTTTGGAAGGGGGAAATGTATATATTATAGTTATTGTCATTATTATTATTATTATTATCATTAACATCATGATTGTTATTTTTTAAAATTATTATCATCATTACTTTTCCACCACTCATAAACCTTGAGGCCTGTTTGGGAGAGAGGTAGTAATGAAAGTGTAATGAGGACGTTGTGGGTCTATTTGTCTATCTGTGTGGAGTAAAAAAAAAAAAAAGACAGGTGTATTTTTTTCTTTTTTTGAATTTGCCGGGGGTTCGGGATATAGACTATATAGCACTTTCTCTCACATCCTCACATTCTTCCCATAGGAGGCGAGCAATCTAAATGTACAATGGCATGGATAAGTATCTAAAATAGGCCAGACGATGACTTTAGTCTCTAAGTTCTTAGTCATGCTATCTAAAGAAGATGTAAAAGTACCATCCCCATTCGCACTACTGTAACTAATGTGTTACAGACATGTATTACTGTATTAAAGTACGGATGTTTCAGCCTAAGTTGTTCAAGTGACACTTTATTAATACATTTCAACTAACACAAATGCATTCAAGCCTAATTCACATGCAAGTCATGTCAAATATGATTCAATTCAAATATCAAATAGTTTAAGAGCTTAAACATACATTATATACATATGTGTTGTCACTTTTGTCCGACAAGTAATTTTTACCAAAGTGACACTAGCTTAAATTATGGATAGTATAAGTATTCAGTGTTATGTTAATAATTCTTGTGACAGGTTATTGATGAAACAGTTTTGGATCACTAGCAACCAGGGCTCAATTTTTTTTCCTTCATTTTCTTTGTTTTTATTTTATTTATGGGAGCTGCCCCCTACCCTAGCTCCCAGTCATGATTCAGTGGTAAAGCAATGGCCTCGTAACTGTGAGGCCCCAGGATCAAAACCGTGTCAATGTGCTATATTAGTGCCCTTTTGTGAGGCATTAATCAGTATTATGTCAGTTATGACTTAAGACGTAGGTCCCCTAGTTTATAAGCACAGTAGCACACACATGCTTGAGCAGTCACGCAACACAAACACTCGCAAATTTGTATTAAATAAATCTGAGAATGTACACTAAATTATTACACCGTTATGACCAACAGTGTAGACAATTCCGTTGTTGTCTGCACCATCACCCGCTGTCACAACACATCCCATTTCAGGATATCTTAGAGAAGCTGCTTCTGGGATTACCTCACCAAGATTCACGAATGATATTTAATATGATATGGGTACATGATTGCAATCAATTTCCGTAGCGTGGTTAGTTGGGTCAGTAAGGGCTAGTAACTTCTTGGTAAGGGTGTGCAATTAGCCCAAAGGGTTAAAGATAAAGATCAGTTATGGTCATGCGATTGCATTGTGAAAGAAACATTGTGGAATCGATCAGAAAAGGTTGATCATCTAGCACACGGGTGGCCAACCTTTTAAAGCTCGCGGGCCTCAGCTAACGATTGGCATAACTTGGCGGGTCGTAGGTAATCTCCCCCCCCCCCCCCCACACACACACTCATGCAATACGTGTACACAACTGCAATTTTGAAGAAAAAAAACAAGCAAACAACAAAATCAGTGAGAAAAAAAACATGCTTACGTTTTTAGTGCGATTTCTGGGGCTTGAACTTTTCTGTTATGTTGTTAACCTTCATTATTATACTCTGGTGACAAGTGAGGAGATTATACACGGGCAAGCAATTCAAGAATTTCTGGAATGTACTCCGAGAGTAGCGAGAGCCACAGAATACGGCTTTAGCGGGGCAGGCAGCTAGCCCAAAGGGTCAAATACGATCTGGGCAACCGTGAAATACTTCGCTTGTCCTGGCATATAGGGATTGAGGATGTCTTAATCAAAGTTATATTCACGGGCAAGCAATTTAAAAATATATATATATACTCCATGAGTATAGAGGGCTTTAGAAAATGCCTCGCGGATTGTACTTAACCCTTTGGGCTAGCTGCCTGCCCCGCGTAAGCCGTGAGGCATTTTCTATAGCCCTCTATACACAGGGAGTACATTTAAGAAATTCTTGAAATGCTTGCCCATGAATAGTCTTGAATCGCACACCCTTAAGCCCCATGGGCCAGGGCAAGCGAAGTATTTTTTGGGTTGCCTTGACCGTGTTAGACCTGTGGGGCTAGATGCCTGCCCCGCTAAAGCCGTCAGACTATTTGAATAACAAATATCGAATTTTAGAATATGAATGTCGAATATTCATCCAACTTCACAATTTGAATGTGAATATGAATATCCAAGCAACTTCACATAGTAGACGCGTATATGCGAGCTAGCTATATACGTGGATCGAACAGCTAGCTAGCCTTGTGCATGGGCGCGCGTTCTCGGTTAATTTTTGCGCAAGGACACCCTCTCTTGTCCTCTTATTGTCAGTATGTTTGCGTTTTTGATAATATATTTGTATTTGATAGTATAATTTTAGGAGCGGGCATATCGTGTTTATAGTAGAGTTAATTTCAGTCGTTATCTACCTTTCTAAACTTCTGTTCTGGGGTTGTCTTAGTCTCTGAAGCTTTCTTCAATTCCGTGGCCGTCCTTGTTTCTGCAGTCATCTTTATTTAACTTTATTTCTGCAGATATCTTTATCTCCGAAGCTTTCATCTTTATAATTCTGTGGTTATCCTTAATTCTGCAGTTATCTCTAATTCTGTTTTTTTTTCTGCATTCATCTTTAATTTATGTGGTTGTCTTTGATTGTGCAGTTATTTTTAATTCTGTGGTTTTGTTTTTATTTCGGCAGACATGAATTCTGTGCTTGTCCTTATTTCTGCAGACATTTTTATGTCCGAAGCTTTTTATATGATTCAGAGGTTGTCCTTATTTGTGCAGTTATCTTTAATTCTGAAGTTTTCTTCATTCCTGCGTTATATTTATTTCGAAAGTTAATTTATTTTTGTAGTGATCTTAAATTGAGAGATTGTGTTTATTTTTACATTATCTTCATGTCTATTTCTGAATCTTTGTTATTTCTATCATTGTTTGTTTAATTTCCTTTATTAATATTGACCCTTTCAAAAAATAATGGTTTCATTTTGGCAGGTTTGCAGTTCAGTGAAAGATTCATTTGTTAGGGGTATTTTATGACATTTTGTTCTAAGATGGGGGAGGGGGGGGGGTAGCTATTAATTTTAAAAGAAAATCGAATCATATTATTTGTGTACGATAGTGTGTTAAGTGGAAATGATTAAAACCCCAATACTTTGACGGTTATACAATATTCAGATTTCCTTACTATGTGATAGAAACAATTTCCCGGACATAATTTTCATAGTCAGAGTACATAGGTGAGCATTGGTAAAGCAAGCTCCCTCTATCGCTAGGTTATATTTATTCAGAGTGTATTTGTGGTATTTAAATTTCTAATGTTCTTTATAGAAAGACATTAGAAATTTAATGAGTACATTAAACAGCCACTAACTCAGAAACATACAAAGCAAACTACTGTTCCTCTTTGCTAACCTTTTCCCAACCGCATAGCATTATTTGGTTTCAAATCATAATGCGAAATCATTACAATGGATTGTCTCTATTTAGGGGTTACACATACAGTTTAATACAATTTCACAGCAACCAATAGCAAAGTAGGAATGAATGCTATACTTAGCAACAAAATGCAAATTTCTAAATGTAATGGAGTCTGACCACTGCTGTGCAAACAAACGCCTATAATATAACCACGATAACACTACAACTTAACCGACTAGGAATCCATCTCTGTTCATTATGATTAAATAAATATATCATATACAGATACATATTTGCAATCTACAGGATACATATACGGGTAAGCCTGAATCCGATTATGATTGCAGGCAGTGGCGTACGCAGGATTTTTTCAAGGTTTTTTTAAAAAACATTTTTCAATCGGGCCGAAATTTTTCGCAACACCTCAGCCAGCCGCTGAATAAGCGGGGGGGGGGGGGGGGGGAGGGGGGGATAAGCCTTTACACACACAAAATAAAAAGATTTGTTTGTTGTAATTACAATTTTGTTTAGGGGGAGGTGGTCATCTAAAATCACACATACAAAAATTGATGGGGGGGGGTTCAACCCCCAACCGCTGCGTACGCGCCTGATTGCAGGGCCCTGATGAGGCTACCCTTGTTAAACAAGACATATTACTATTAAATGCATGTACATTTTTTTAAAGAAGTATAACATAATCCCATCGTAAATAATATGCGCTAAAATTTTTAAGAAAATAGGTTATGAATACACTGAAATATTATGTGCATGTATTTTATACGATTAACAAACAATTGATAGCGATTTGTATACAAGTGTCTCAAATTGGTTTTCTTAGGTAAATAATTCAAGCTTCACTTCTGCATTCTCAAAATCTTTACGAGACTGTATTCAGATTCCGTACACTATGACATTGGAAAATAATTATGTTTCATGCTTTTTTCGGCCAAAATAAACAAATCTTAGTTATGGGTATGGAAAGATTGACAGCAAATAAGGTTATTATCATGCTTGCTCGAATACTGGGGGGTGTTTTACAAACATCTTAAGTTGAACTTAACTCTAAGTTGGACTTAAATATTATGGAGAGCCATTTGTAGCCTTAAAATTAAATATATTCAAAAGCAAAAATTCAAGTATTTTAGACTTTTTATAAATTCCACATCAAGAACATGAAATCTCCTTGATAATAGAACATATGAATGATTTGAATCAACATTTTATGCCTTTTAATTAACTTTTACAAAATATTTTCATAGATGCTAATGGCTTCCCATAATTTTTAAGTCCATCTTAGAGATAAGTTCAACTTAGGATCTTTGTGAAACACCCCCAGCTCTATCATTTCAAGGAGTTTATACAATGCATACAGACTTGTTACTAACAATGTCCGACAATTACGGTACGTATCTCGAGCTTTAAATGGTTTCATTACTTTCATATTGAAAAGCAAAATATAATACAAAAGAAGCATTTCATTTAAAAGCGAAAACCTCAACAAGACATAACATGAAAAAAAGAACGTATCATTTCAATCAAACAACCAAGCTAACTTCAGCAGTATCATACATTCTAGGCTGCAATAAGTAAAACAAGAAACTGTGACTTCCAAGCATTCCTCTTCTAAAGCCCCACTGCACTACTTATAGCTACTTGCGCCCTATACATCCAACAATGCCTATACTAAGCGGTACCCGTTGATCCCCAATGATGCCCTTTTTATTATGGTGATTGAGAGCTGATTTGATGAAAACCACCTGCCAGTGACCTTGCAGTGAGGTCTAATCCCTCCATGCCAAATTAGTGCAAATGGGCTTAAAGATGAGTACCCATTGACATGAGGTATTCTACCATCAATATTTACAAGCTAATATGTTTTTAATTTGTACGCACACTGTGTTTAGTGAATGACAATGACCTTTGTTGCCATTCATTTACAATAAAGGAACCAAAAACAAAAAAAGAATATACCAAAATACCCCAAAACCCGGCTGTTTTTGGGTGTTTTTTTTTTTTGCTGTGGTTTACCAGTTATATCTGATATTACAATGTTTACAACGTTAAATCAAATAAACAATACGCCCGGGCTCTTAAGTTTCTGTCAAATATTGATCATGGATTTACACAGTGGCGGATCCAGCAGGCGGGAAGAGGGGGGGGGGGCCCAATCCGTGAGAAAATATTAGTTGCGACTCAGCCACCGGTGAATAAGCGGGGGGGGGGGGGGTAGGAGGTATTTTTTTTTTTTGGTCCAATTTTTCAGGAAATATTTTGCGCCGACTCAGTCACCTAATTCGTGAGAATTAAAAAAAAAAAATTGTTGTTGTTGACCCGTCAGCCCCCCCCCCCCCCCGTGGACCCGTGCCTGCAGAGGATCCAGACGGTGTCAAGGGGGGGGGGGGTAGCCAAATCTTAATACAACATTTAGTGCCGAATCAGCCGGCCGGCGAATAAGGGAGAGGGGGAGGGAGAGGGGGGGGGGGAGGGCCGGAATAATCGCTACGTGGATCCGTCCCTGGATTTACATCAAATTTACATCAATGATGAGCAATTGAAAGGGTTTGCTAATCACATCGGCTTCTTTCACTTGGAACGATACGCTGACCGAATCGTAATTAGTCAATACAGCGATGCCTTTGTGACTACCGTCCTTCGTCCAGTAGAGGGAGCCATTGAAGTAGCTGATATCTCGCAATAGTTCTTGCTCTTCTTCACTGCCGCTGATGTCAGGGTCATCCATGAGGTATGCGAGCTCATTTTCGGTATTTTTGGTATTTGCGGCCTTGTAGAAAGTTCGTGTTTTCTCATAGTCACATGCGAATATGAGTGGTGGATCTCCTGCCAAAACAAAGAGAATTCGCAAATATTACAAGGAAATAAGACAAGTAATTAATCTGATGAATTTAATATTTGATTAAATACAATGAAATTAAATTAAATTTTCATTTCAATTTGTTTCATTTCATTTCTTTTCCACTTCTCATAAAAACATATAACATTTTACATAAACAGTTTGAACCAACAAAACAAAACAAGAAAATAGCATAACAATATTTAAAGAAATTTAGAGCACATAGAAATAGTACTTGAGACTGCGGTGGAGCCAACAGAGGCCATTGACCTATCAAGGGCTAGTCTTCAGGAATAAATTAAATATATGTACATGTAGGTAGGTACAAAACATAATCAAGTAGACAACAAAAGGGAAACAGGCGGTTTGTGTGAAGGAAAAGTATACACAAAGAATAGTTGAGCATAAATACTTCAGGTAGTGTAGTAACTTTTAAAAAAATCAACATATTTAATTTCAATTTATTGTCCAATATTGGAAATTTGTTTTGCTCACATTTCACAATTGCAGACCAATCAACCCCGGATTATCCTTTAAGTAAATTTAATTTTAGATACACTTCCTATAGCTTAAAAAATGCTCCTCGTATATTTACTTTACCAAGAATTAAAACGTGCTTCAAAAAGAAAAGTTTAAGATATCATGGTGCAAAACTATGGAATTAATTTCCAGTAGAAACTTAATATAAACCAACTTACTATATATACTTTCATAAGCAGTTTATAATATTTGTAATATCATGTTTGACTTTTAATAGCAAACAAAGACAACTCATTTGTTTTTCTTTTATTTTGGGGGTATATTTTTTCTGCTCATATTCTTTTTCTAATTTAGGTCTTATTTGGATTTCTCGCCTTCTAACCTATTTGTATGTATATATACATATATATATATATATATATATATATATATATCAGTACGAGAATTCTCAACTCTAACATGACAACGAGTGTTCCAGAATATGTAGAGGCGTGAAGAAAATGGTCTAGGAATGTGAGACGTAGCTGTACTTTACAATTGTATTACGAGCTTTCTGCTTGTGTGGTCTTCTTCAGGTTCTGAAGTGCAAACACATACAAAAACAAATACATGGTATGAACAAATATATATACATGTATGAAGAAGGCCTCACAAGCCGAAAGCTCGTAATAAAATTGTAAAGTACAGCTACGTCTCACGTTTCTAGACCATTTTCTTCACGCTTATATATATATATATATATGTAAATGATGTTAATCTATAATCTCCCCCCCCCCCCGCGCTTATTCAGCGGCCGGCTGAGTCGTTGCCAAATTTTCGGCCAGATTAAAAAATGTTAACCCCCCCCCCCCCCCATTAAAAAACCCTTCGTACGCTACTGGCGAGTTGTCATGAGTTGTTTCAAAGAGGCACTCGCAATAACTTGCGAATAACTGTTCTTGTAACTCGGATGAACCCCCCCCCCCTTTTGATTTATATATACATATATATTATTTTTAATTAAAAATAATAATAATAATAATGATGCTAACAGATGACCTAAAAAAGGTGACCTTACCCCCCCCCCCCCAACGGAATGTCGATCGGTCAAATTGTCAAATTCAGAGAGCAAAAAAAAAAAATTCTTACCCTTATTTTGGAGAGCGCCAATATCAGAGACAAACCTATCCGGAGGGCGGAGGGGAGCAGGGAGGGGGGCAGGGGGCACAGTGCCCCTACTTTTTCAAGTACTCAAATTTCCCCCTTTTTACATAGGAAAGTGTCCATTTATCTTCGGCCAGGGGGCCATATTAATTTGTAAAAGTGTCCCTACCCCTTTTCACCTCTTATAAGTGCCCTTTTTTGACAAGTGCCCCTTTTCACTTTTAAAAAGTGCCCCATTCACCTCTGATAATTTGCCTTATTCAAATCTGAGATGTGCCTCTTTTATTTTGAGAAGTGCCCCTTTTCCTTTGTAAGAAGTGCCTCTTCCCTTGTTAAGACCTACCCCCTTTTTAACTTGGAAATGCACACCTTTTGTTTTCACATGTTCCATTTTCCCTTTCTGATATTATTATAAAAGCCCCTTTTCACCTCTTATAAATGCCCATTTCCTATTTTCATAAGTGCCTTTTTTCATCCCTGGTGAGTCTTTTAGAAGGTAAGAAGTGCACCATTTTCACCTCTGATAATTACTCTCTGTACTTTGAAACGAGCTCCTTTTCTTTTCTGATAAGTGTCCTCTTTTCCTCGCATCATTAAACGCACCCCTATTTTCGAGCGACTTCAACACCGCCTCCTAGCGCTCACTCGCTCACAAATCTCAAAAAAATCACTATCACACTCAACTGGAAAGTACGATGCTTATTAAAGCAAAATCTTGTACTGTGTACAAAGTGAAATCAATATTGAAATCGTCCCTGATATTGTAATCACAATGTAAGGGTATATACCAATGTCTAAAACATTGCATATTTTCGCTTTGAGATTTCCTTTTGAAGGTGCCCTTTTGTTCTTGGTGCCCCCTCCTCCCTCCAACTTTGGAAGTCGCTTGGCCGCCCCTGGCCAAAATGATGCATTTCCCGCCCCTTAATCGCATATGGCTCGTAGAAAACTTGTATCACTCGTTAGAAGATCTTGATAACTCGTTGGTAGATCGGTACAAGTCGTACACAAGTCATCGCAACTCAAAACCGAGCTCGCGTGACTCGTAATGCGCTAGGTTCACTCATACATCCATCGTAGGAAACTCGATAATATGTCGTATGATAATTCATGCAAATATTTTACAAATTAGTAAATTTCAAGTGAGTTCACGCGAGTTCAAGCTCGCGCCAGCTCGCCACAACTCGAGGCTGTAACTCGGCTAAGTGGGAGCCCTGTATGTTCATTTGTTTCAGCTTATGAACCAATATATGGTTTTGAATCGTGTTAAAAGCCCACACAACAACCAATATGGATTTAAAATCAAAGTATGAGAATACAAGACAAGATTGTGTACGACTTAAAGATACTGCATGTGTGTGATATACGTGGTGTAATATACAATGGTCATTCCAGTTAATTTGGAACTCATTCTTCATACAATTGATAGTTTTCTCCTTTTTATAACCCATGGCATACAATTGTACCGTTAAATCAACGTTAAGAAGGACATGGAAACATGTATATTTCTTAATATGTAGATGTTTAAATCTGCCACTGCCAACATTGTCTCCCCGTGACTACTCAAAACGTTGATTTTAACGCTTTTTGATCCTTTTGATTTTAAAACCGTACCGATGAATTGTGTTCAACATTATAAAAAGTTGATGCCTATCCCATCAAAACAACTCTTGGTTTCTCCATTTTTAATTGCATTCTCTCATCAAATTCATGTCTTTGTCTATTTGAGAATCGTTTTAGTTTTCGTTACCTATTAATGAAATCTCTAAGAAATCCATGATAATTCAGCGTATATATACAAAATACATAATAATGCAAATACCTGTTTCTTATGAAACGTTTTAGCAACACGCTTACATTAGTATTATTACCGCAGTTATTGAATATGTATCACCTTTCTGCACAGTACAGGGCATATTTTCCACTCCATGAGGAAAAATAGTCGCCTACATGCTAATTTAACTACAATGACGTTTGCATCATACCAGGTACCCATTAACACCTGGGTGGAGAGGAGCCACATAGCTAAACTGTCTTGTTAAATTTCCATTCAATTATCTGCAATGACATGTCATTCTACTATAAAAACCCTTTTAAATATGAAGTACGTACGGCTGAGATCAATGCTCAATCCGGTGATTTTGGCTAGCCATTTGTTAGAGTATATAGTCTCCGTCTGTCCAGATCCGTTGAATGGTTTGCGCCGTATTTTGGTCTGCATTGACCAATACAGGAATCTGAAAATCAAGCGGGTCGTGATGATCAATAACAATACTAAAAATAAATAAATCAAAGTATCATAATTATATAATTTCGTCAACATCACTGTTGGTAAAAATGGTGGAACAATTTATGGAATGATTTTGACAATGATTTATGCTAATAGATCTAGATAATACTGTAGTAATGATACTTTCTCAGATGTTATTGAATAATAATTTGCGAGTGTTTGTTTTGCGTGACTGCTAAAGAATGTGTGTTCTACTTTGCTTATCAACTAGGGAACCTACGTTCTTAAGTCATAACCGACCGTGATAAGGATCAATACCTCACAAAGGGCACTAATATATCTAATCGACACGTTTTTGATATTAAAGTATAGATTCACACACATGATTTAGCAATCACGTAAAACAAATACTCACAAATTATTATTTAATACAAATCTGAGAATGTAACCTATTATCTAGATCCATTAGGAATAAATTATTGTCAAAACCATTCCACAAATAAAATGATTTCAACTTTTAATGACCAACAGTGTACAGGGCTAACCATTAAAGGTAATCGGCTATATATGAAAGGTTATATTCAATATCTTTTGTTTTAAATTAATTTGGTGTGAACCAAATGTTTTGTTTTGTTCGCAATAGGGACTCCTACGAAGATTTGTCGGAAAAGATTCAGTTTTATACCCCCTCCCCTCCCCATTATGAGTGCATTATTTTTGTTTACGACCTGCTGTTTTATATCATAGGTTATAGATATATACAGTGGCGTACGCAGGATTTTCTCAAGGAGGGGGTTTTAAAATCGGGCCCAAAATTTCGCAACGACTCAGCTTTATTATTTTGCTCCCGAAAATGTGGAAATCGCGTCGGCCAAAAAGACGCTCAGTAGGGGGGGGGGGGGGGGGGGGGGGGGGGGGGGGGGGGGTAAGCGGACAATTTTTTTTTTGGTCCCCCCCCCCTCCCCTTCTGGCAAAAAAAAAATGGGGCCAGAAATGTACTTTTCTTTTTTTGCTCAAAGGGGGCGGGGGGGGGGGGGGTTAATAAAAATATCGGTCGGCGTGATTTTCAAATTTCCGTGGAAAAAAAAAAAAAAAAAAAAAAACTAGTGCTGACTACCACCCCCACCCCCCCCCCCCACCCCTACTGCCGAGCGCGAAATATCGGACTGCACGATTTTCAAATTTCAGCACACTAAATTTCATATTTATTTCAAATTTGGGCCTCCCCCCGTAATAAATCCTGGATCCGCCTAGATGATGTACATCTATTATGAAAACAAAAATGGACAACATGGATACCACGCCAGACTCACCCTTCCTCTTCATCCACTTCTAAGGAATACAGATCTTCAGTTATCCCGGTTACAAAGTCCTTCTCGGACCTAGGAAACGAGGTCCCTTTTGCAATCGATACTGATGTTATTTTCCTCGGACTTTTATTTGCGATGTAGAGAGTGCGAGATGTCTCGGCAATAGCAATTCCTCTTAGTTCTGTGATTTAATTAAACAAAATAAGAACTTTCTTGGAACAAGAGAGTTGGAACCTCTTACAAATGTAATAAGGAATTAATAGAAATAGGGAAATCAATATTTATCGTATAATAACAAGGAGGTCTTCAAGCAATATTTGTTTAGATTCTATTCAATCAAGATGTAAACAACCCTTAACTTGATGGTATATAAACATGTGTACATACTTCTGCCATACCATAGGCTCTATTTACCACATGATTTGTGTAATAAGAATAACTTAGCCAGATGAGTACAATTATGTTTAGATTGTAAATACAAACAATATCACATTCTGATCCACATCATTCCTCGCGAAATGCAAACACAAATGTATAAAGATTCATAAACGACTACGTGAATACATCATACCATCACTGCTTTCAAAAGTGACATTCTCCCTGTTTCCACCATCCACATCAGCACGATAGACTCGTTTTGTTTCCTTGTCAGTCCAGTGGATCTTCTTTTCCACGGAGTCATAGGTAATATAACGTGGTTCTTTAGTGGATGGAATGTCAGTAAAGTTTAAGTCATCTTGTAGATCTGCAACAAAAATCTTGTTCTGGCTGCCTTCATCGGTCACAAAGATCTTTGCAGTCGGTTCTAAAATAAATGGGTGAAAGTAAGATGAGGTTTGTTAACGTTTATGAGATCTTTCTTGGGTGTGGAAACACAACTCAGAAAGATCACAAACTAATAACGGTATACATGATATAATGTATCAAAACACGCGTTCCATTGACAGGCAATTAGAACTATGTATGATCATGACCATATTATGCTTATGTGTACTAATATTATTATCGTGAAAGCATTCCATGTTTTAATGAGTTACTTTCCAACACTAAGCGCGTTTGTAATGAATTGAATTGATTTATTATCAATAGAAATGTAAATTCGTTGCTCACTGGTACACGTGTATTACAAACAATGTTCATAATATTACACAAATTATAAAACATAACATCAATGGCGTCACATCAAGCAATACGAGCGACGTCCCACATTCAGGCATCTCACAATTCAAACGTAAATAGTGAAAACGGAAATAGTCTGTATCATAGAAGCATGATATAAGCCTGGTGTTGGTTGTATGTCGCCTTTGTTGCCTGCCCAATGCGTTAATCGTCTGAAGGATGCGTTTTCCGTATATAGTTTTCTTAAAGTGTAATTTTTTCATAAAGCCTTCAGAATGTTCGCATCCCGTCTGTCAAACCCATCACATTTTGGATGCCCATGACACTTTGGACTATTATTTGGAATTCGAGTGTAATGAAATAAGGTAGTACTATTATCATTATAATCTCTCTTTGTAAGAATATACGTTACATAACTTAACAACATGTAATTTGATCAGGGTCTACATAAATAGATAGTAAAGTTATGCGTTGGTCCCCCATGGTCCCCATTTTCTTATGTTAATTGAGAGCTGATTTGGTGCAGACAACCACCTGTAGGAGACCAAGCAGGGAGGCATCCCTCCTGGCCATACTAGTAGTAGTACAAAAGAGAGAAAGAGAGAAATAAAGTGTTATGAAAGAATGGAGCAGGAAGGGAGAGATCTAGGAGGGAGAAGAGAGAGAGAGAGAGGGGAGAGGGAGAGAGAGAGAGAGAGAGAGAGAGAGAGAGAGAGGATGGGTGGGCTGGGGTTGATACTTCAATTATCGACCTCAAAAATAGAAACACCGGTTTATCAACAAATTTTTAAAAGCATTTTCAATGGCACACAGCTTAGTAAACATCATATTCCTTCTGTAAAAAAACACGTTTTGTTCTCCTTATTATCCAATATGGCCGAAAGGACCCAAAGATATAAATAAATCATTTATGCTCCGGATGCAACTACGCTATATAATATTCGGGGTTGAGAAATTTTGTTTCTGTGTCATCCCTGCTCACTGCTTTATTCTGAGGGCAATTATTTTGTTCGTTACATTACGTTTTTGAAGATTTTCTTTTGGGCGGGACTTCTTTCTTAGCAATTTGAGGGGGCGTGGTATAATGCTGGGGCATTGACAAGGGAATCACCATGAAATTATAATCTTTTATATAGGTTGAGTAATTTTCATGATTCATTTATACCATCCATAAGGCATAGGTACAACATACCCGAGCAATTAGATGGCAAGGGTATCACCATGTAATCATATTATATCTCATATGGAAAGAGTTATTTCCATAATTCGTCGCTGTTTTCACGAAGTGACGGTAGTGAAAAAAAATTGCATTCACTTTGCGTGACGATTTTCCTCACTACCGTCACTTCGTGAAAACAATTCTACCATTCAAAAGATTGGGTAAGAGAAAAGGCATGGATATTACATACCTGAGCAAGTAGGTGGTATTAGAGACCAGCTAGCAATAGTTCCCTTGGTGTTCAGTTGACAAACTACCGTCAGGTTATTAGGGTCTACTGTGAAGCCATGACTGCAGGTGTAATTGTATGCTTCCCCAGGCTTTCCTTCAGTGATTGAAACAGACTTTGTGTTTGTACCATTTCCAGGCAAGCCGCATTTGACCTCTGATTTACGCGAAGAATGAAAAGAGAATATTACTTTATTAAATAAAGTCATATTTTATATAGGACAAATTTTGTTGTATTATTTTTATTCTTGTAATTCTACCTTGCGGTTTATATTCATTATCAATTATCGCGAGTTAAAAAATAGAAACACTGGTATTTCAAAGTTACTTTTCATTTTGGTTGCCTTTTACCCTGGTAATAGGCAACTAAAATGCTTTACCTTTGGTTAAAAAAACACGTAATTGTCTATGTTTTATGCAAGATGGCCGACGGGATCCGAAGATATAGTTTGATACATATGCTACGGATGTAACTTTGCTGTGTATATTAGGGGTCGGCATATTAGCTCAGCTGCGTTTAATGGTGTTTTAGTGTCATCCCTCCTCATATCTCAATTCTAAAGGATCGTAAATTTGTGCATGAAATTACGTTCCGTTTTGCATAGAATTGTATTATTTTAGTCTTTTAGATTTGTTTAAAGGAGAAAAGGCATGATTTGTCATTATTCACAATGTTAAATTGAGAAAGAACGTGGTAATGGAGACCAGCTAGCAACAGTTCAATCAGCGTTCAGTATATATGGGTGGTGGTATAATGCTTGGGCATTGGCAAGGGTATCACCATTTAATCATATTATATTCCATTTGGAAAGAGTTATTGCCATAATTCAATCTTACCATCCAAAGGATTGGGTAAGAGAAAAGGCATGGATATTACGTACCTGAACAAGTAGGTGGTATTAGAGACCAGCTAGCAATAGTTCCCTTGTTGTTCAGTTGACAAACTATAGTCAGGTTATTAGGGTCCACTATGAAGCCATGACTGCAGGTGTAATTGTATGGTTTCCCAGGGTATCCTTCAGTGATTGAAACAGACTCCGTGTTCGTACCATTTCCAGGTGAGCCACATTTGACCTCTGTTTCAGGTGAAGAATGAAAAGAGAATATAACTTTGTTGTTTGATTTAATTCTCGTAATTCTACCTTGCATTTTGTATTTATTATCAATTATCGCGAGTTAAAAATAGAAACACTGGTATTTCAAAGTTATTTTTCATTTTGGTTTCAGGTGAAGAAAGAAAAGAGAATATTACTTAATTTGTTGTTTGATTTTATTCTTGTAATTCTACCTTGCGGTTTATATTCATTATCAATTATCGCGAGTTAGAAAATTGAAACACTGGTATTTTAGAGTTACTTTTCATTTTGGTAATAGGCAACTAAATTGCTTTACCTTTGGTTAAAAAAACACGTAATTGTCTATGGTTTATGCAAGATGGCCGACGGGATCCGAAGATATAAATTAAAAATTTAATACATATGCTACGGATGTAACTTTGCTATGTATATTAGGGGTCGGCAGATTAGCTCAGCTGAGTTTAATGGTGTTCTGGTGTCATCCCTGCTCATATCTCAGTTCTAAAAGTTTTAAAAATTTGTGTATAAAATTACGTTCCGTTTTGCATAGAATTCTATTATTTTAGTCTTTTAGATTTGTTTAAAGGAGAAAAGGCATGATTTGTCATTATTCACAATGTTAAATTGAGAAAGAACGTGGTAATGGAGACCAGCTAGCAACAGTTCACTCAGCGTTCAGTATATATGGGTGGTGGTATAATGCTTGGGCATTGGCAAGGGTATCACCATTTAATCATATTATATTCCATATGGAAAGAGTAATTGCCATAATTCAATCTTACCATCCAAAAGATTGGGTAAGAGAAAAGGCATGGATATTACGTACCTGAACAAGTAGGTGGTATTAGAGACCAGCTAGCAATAGTTCCCTTGGTGTTCAGTTGACAAACTACCGTCAGGTTATTAGGGTCTACTTTGAAGCCATGACTGCAGGTGTAATTGTATGGTTCCCCAGGGTATCCTTCAGTGATTGAAACAGACTCCGTGTTCGTACCAGTTTCAGGTGAGCCACATTTGACCTCTATTTCAGGTGAAGAATGACAAGAGAATATTACCCAATTTGGCGTTTGATTTTATTCTTGTAATTCTACCTTCCAGTTTGAACTTATCAATTATTGCAATTAAAAAAATAGAAGCACTGTTTATATAAACATTACATTTTTTTGTGTGGCTTTTACCCTGGTAATAGGCTACTACAATTCTATGCCTTTGGTTAAAAAAGGCACGTAATTGTCTATGTTTTATCCAAGATGACCGACGGAATCCAAAGATATAAATAAATAGTTTGATACATATGCTACGGATGTAACTTTGTTATGTATATTCCGGGTCGTGAGAGTAGCTCAGATGAGTTTAATGGTGTTTTGGTGTCACCCCTGCTCATATCTCAATTCTAAGGGTTCATAAATTTGGAGCTCGTACAGGTTTGCGAGCTTCCTGCCAAGGAGATCAGGGCGTGGCATCAATTAGTGTGTAATTGAATCATTCTAGCTTGAGCTTTCAAAGAGACAACTTTTATTTACAATGAAAGTGCGTTGTGTTATGTTATGTTACGACATGACTGTGTTTTCTTAAGGTTTTCCAGATTTTTGTTATATTTTTGTTGAGTTTTACCCCTGATTTTTTTTATCCTGGACCATGGTCGGTCCGGTTTCCTGAAGGAAACGAGAAGAAATGTTTGTTAAACATGCAAACTGAATAAACGGTCGGCTTCCGGTAGTCGTTGTCAGGCTATCCCACAATAACTAAAGTGTATTATTGTGTTATTTGTTTGTATTGGGAGTCAAGAGGGATGACAGACGAAATTATATGTGAAGTTATAGGTGAGACTTTAAGATTGCTTTGCAATAGAGTACCAAAGTGATAATGTCAGAGCCTGTGCATGAGGTTCACTGGGAAATCATCCAAGCAACGGACTGGAGCAGGGCGAATTCAAAGATTGGGGCTTGTGTGATCACCATACCATTGTTTAACACAAAATTATTTGGAACATGCAACATTGACGACTATTCCTGTATGACGTCACACTTCGGTACTGTATAGCAAAAGTTGGTCATTTTATACCATCATGTGATTAATGTTTGTAATGGTTTTCAATCGTGAATCCATGGGACAAGTGATATGGGATTGCGTTCAATGATTATGCAAAGTAATGCGAACAAATGTGTGCATTTCAACAGACTACGGTCACAAAGGTTCATACGAACGATAATTTCGTACGAATCTCCCTGTTTTTCCATTGTCTTCCCGAATGAACATTGTCTGAAAATCGTTTGTACGGCGTTCGTAGCAGTTCGTAATGGCATTTGTGACCGAGGCTTTAGTTATATAATTTTTTTATTTACTTAATTTTTTTTCTCAATAGCTAATATGAGATCTCTTGATAACCTTAATCTCCAATTGAAATAACGGATATTTCCTTTGTCCGACATATTATTTTCGTCCTAGATTCAACGTAAAGTGTATTATGCTGAGATCGGACTTTCACTCCGTTGAGAAATATATACTGGACTGACCTCACCCGCGGCTGTCGCTGCAACAAGTCGACCGCGCACATAAAATAAAGCCTAGGTCACAAATGCTATTACTAACTGTTACGAACGCCGTACGAACCTTTTTCAGACAATGGTAATTCGGGAAGACAATAGAAAACAGGGAAATTCGTAAACACGAACAGGTGAAACTGTTGAGTCCATCAAGTGCTCTTTGAGGAGCATGGAACCTATTTAAGCATACACAACTAAATCAAACATAGTACAATTACAATATTTAAAAACAAATTATCATTATTGTTATGAAACATTTTATACAATGAAGAAATATACAATACCATAGGTGCGTATGATAACTTGACCCATATAGTATCAGTATTGCTAGTATTGTTTTTTGTTCAAAAGAACCTTTTCAACAAGAAGCATGTTTCTTGCATGTTATTTGAGATATTTCCTAGGCAGGACGTACCTATGATGCAGGTTCTTCCTGTATATCCGGGCGCACATTTACAAGAGAATCCATTGACATCATCCATGCAAGTACCTCCGTTCAAACACAGTGTTCCCACACAATCATCGATATCTTAACAAAAATAACATGACAAAAAAATGTGAAAACTACGTTAGTCACCTGTCAGTCTAATGTATAGTAATTGCAATAGATCCAATTTCCCAGAGGAATAGTTTATATTCTTTGTAATGCCTTCTATTATACGACCCCTCCCCCTCCCCTTGCAATAAGATGCAGATTGTTTGACTTTTAAACATTGTTTCTGTCTTATTTGTTGATGTCCTAATCATTTTAGCGTCCCAAAATACAAGATAATGTTATATATGCTATTATGATGAACAAAAGATAATTAAAAAAGAACATACAAATGAATTAACCATAAATTCATAAATTAATCGTTTAAATTGGGTTTAGACCATTACCGATGTCACAAAGCGTCCCTGTATATCCCGGTAAACACGAGCAGTAGAAAATTGTGAGTCCATCAAGTGCTCTTTAAGGAGCATGGAAGCTACTTTATCATACACAATTAAATTATACATAGTACAATTACAATATTAACCAAACAAATTGGTTCATACAGGTCAATTTAGTGGTTACCTGATTTAAATGGTATTGATTTTTTATTAACTCAATATATCTCTTCCTTATTCTTCAAAACTCATAGGGACCGAAAAGTGAAAGGTGCTATATAATTATCGTTTATTATCATTGTTATTATGAAACATTTTATACAACAAAGAAATGTACAGTACAACAGGTGCGTATGAACCATTTGCGTTAAAGCATCAGGTACCAATGCAATGGGTAATGTTGTAAGGATTGATAGTATTGTTTTTATGTTCAAAAAAACCTTTCCAACAAGAAGCATGTTTCTTGCATGTTGTTTGAGATATTTCCTAGGCAGGACGTACCTATGTTGCAGGTTCTTCCTGTATATCCGGGCGCACATTTACAAGAGAATCCGTTGACATCATCCATGCAAGTACCTCCGTTCAAACACAGTGTTCCCACACAATCATCGATATCTTAGCAAAAATAACATGACAAAAAAATATGAAAACTACGTTAGTCACCTGTCAGTCTAATTTATAGTAATTGCAATAGTTCCAATTTCCCAGAGGAATAGTTTATATTCTTTGTAATGCCTTTTATTATACGACCTCTCCCCCTCCCCTTGCAATAAGATGCAGATTGTTTGACTTTTAAATATTGTGTCTGTCTTATTTGTTGATGTCCTAATCATTTTAGCATCCCAAAATACAGGATATTGTTAAATATGTTATTATGATGTACACAAAATTAATAAAAAAGAACATACAAATGAATTAATCATAAATTCATATATTAATCGTTGAAATTGGATTTAGACCATTACCGATGTCACAAAGCGTCCCTGTATATCCCGGTAAACACGAACAGGTGAAACTGTCGAGTCCGTCAAGTGCTCTTTAAGGAGCATGGAAGCTACTTAATCATACACAATTAAATCATACATAGTACAATTACAATATTTAAAACAAAATTATCATTATTATTATTAAACATTTTAAACAATGAAGAAATGTACATTACCATAGGTGCGTATGGTAACTTGACCCATTTGCGTTACAGCATCAGTATTGATAGTATTGTTTTTATGTTAAAAAAACCCTTTTCAACAAGAAGCATGTTTCTTGCATGTTATTTGAGATATTTCCTAGGCAGGACCTACCTATGATGCAGGTTCTTCCTGTATATCCGGGCGCACATTTACAAGAGAATCCGTTGACATCATCCATGCAAGTGCCTCCGTTCAAACACAGTGTTCCCACACAATCATCGATATCTTAGCAAAAATAACATGACAAAAAATGTGAAAACTACGTTAGTCACCTGTCAGTCTGATGTATAGTAATTGCAATAGATCCAATTTCCCAGAGGAATACATGTAGTTTATATTCTTTGTAATGCCTTCTATTATACGACCCCTCCTCCTCTCCTTGCAATAAGATGCAGATTGTTTGACTTTTAAATATTGTGTCTGTCTTATTTGTTGATGTCCTAATCATTTTAGCGTCCCAAAATACAGGATAATGTTATATATGCTATTATGATGAACACAAAAATCAATAAAAAAGAACATACAAATGAATTAATCATAAATTCATATATTAATCGTTGAAATTGGATTTAGACCATTACCGATGTCACAAAGCGTCCCTGTATATCCCGGTAAACACGAACAGGTGAAACTGTCGAGTCCGTCAAGTGCTCTTTAAGGAGCATGGAAGCTACTTAATCATACACAATTAAATCATACATAGTACAATTACAATATTTAAAACAAAATTATCATTATTATTATTAAACATTTTAAACAATGAAGAAATGTACATTACCATAGGTGCGTATGGTAACTTGACCCATTTGCGTTACAGCATCAGTATTGATAGTATTGTTTTTATGTTAAAAAAACGCTTTTCAACAAGAAGCATGTTTCTTGCATGTTATTTGAGATATTTCCTAGGCAGGACCTACCTATGATGCAGGTTCTTCCTGTATATCCGGGCGCACATTTACAAGAGAATCCGTTGACATCATCCATGCAAGTGCCTCCGTTCAAACACAGTGTTCCCACACAATCATCGATATCTTAGCAAAAATAACATGACAAAAAATGTGAAAACTACGTTAGTCACCTGTCAGTCTGATGTATAGTTATTGCAATAGATCCAATTTTCCAGAGGAATACATGTAGTTTATATTCTTTGTAATGCCTTCTATTATACGACCCCTCCTCCTCTCCTTTCAATAAGATG
The DNA here is from genome assembly GCF_000002235.5 of Strongylocentrotus purpuratus. Taxonomy (NCBI): domain Eukaryota; kingdom Metazoa; phylum Echinodermata; class Echinoidea; order Camarodonta; family Strongylocentrotidae; genus Strongylocentrotus; species Strongylocentrotus purpuratus. The sequence continues at coordinate 21,235,008 of NW_022145598.1, forward strand.
CAGATTGTTTGACTTTTAAATATTGTGTCTGTCTTATTTGTTGATGTCCTAATCATTTTAGCGTCCCAAAATACAGGATAATGTTATATATGCTATTATGATGAACACAAAAATCAATAAAAAAGAACATACAAATGAATTAATCATAAATTCATATATTAATTGTTTAAATTAGGTTTAAATCATTACCGATATCACAAAGCGTCCCCGTATATCCCGGTAAACACGAACATGTGAAACTGTTGAGTCCATCAATACAAACACCATTGCCATTAGAGCATGCATCGGGTTTACAATCTTGTATATCTGTAATAAAGAGTGAAGCGATATCAAATCTAATGCTAAGGGAGTAACATCAGTATATATTTAGATCATTACCGTGACACTACTAAAAACTTCATCAAGTGGTCTAGTGAATTAAAAGACAAAGCAATTTTTGTAATAAATTTCTGTGTATAAAGGCAGACAAATAAGAGAAATGAAATAGCAAAAGATTGAACTGAAAAGGACCGATATTAAGGGAGTTATGAATGTACGAAACATGACACTTAACACGATCGCGACTATTTTCCTTTAAAAAAAAGGTGATCATTTGTTTTATACAGTATTTTGCATAACGGTTGAAAACGATTTAAAGTAGTAAGCAAATTATTTGCATAAGGAACTGTTTATTATCCTTAGAATATATATATTGTTTTTATATCAATCTAAACTTTATCAGTGGTGATATTACAATGAAAGTAAGAGTTAGAAATAATCTTAATTGTAAGGTGTGTCGTATCCGGCAACTGCAGAAGCGACAGTTAAAATGCGCTTATTTTACAATGATACCAGGCAGCGGAAATTGTTCATGTTCTTAGTAACATTTGATAAACAGTGGTGCATCTTACAAAGGTAATCAACAGTTGTATTCTAGTTTCATCCTTGTGATTACACAGAGTTTAGGGCATACCACTACAGCATTACCTACTTTATAACATTGAGGATAAACACCTTCGCATTGTATATTATCGGCCGAGACCCTAAGTAAAAATAACTGCAAATGACATCATGGATAAAATAAGAAATTAGTGATACTGTATTGCGTCATTTATTTGTAAAACGAGTCCTGTGTGCTTTTTATTTGCACATATGATACATCTACGTGTCTTTATCTTGTCCCTCTTCTTCCTCCTCATCCTGTTGCATCTACTATTATAGTATTAATGACTGCTTTGAGAGAAATAGTTGTTTTTATACGCTCAAGGGAAGGTTAGAATTGTGCAATTGCCCGAGGCGTGCCAAGGGCAGTAGCCCAATTGTAACCTTCCCGAGAGCGTATAAAAACAACTATTTCTCGAATATTAAAGCAGTCATTAATACTGTTATATGCCAAAAAAAAGAGAGTCAACTTATGACACCACCTTGGCCTTTATCTAGTTTATCGGCACGGTTGTTTTTTATGATTGTATCTTTGAGAGTAGACTAAAAAATAAAAAATAAAAAAACTATTGTCGAAGATGGGATTCGATCTCTTGCTTACTAATGGTAATGTAACTAAAATCACCGCCTTAGACCGCTTGGCCATCGCGCACTGTTACCATACTAAGCAGTTGTTTCTAATATATATTAAAATGGATTGAAAAAGGCTTCGCGTGCTGGATGCTTCGCGGCAGCTCCGTTAAACGGGCCCTTCTTTTAATTTTGCAATGCACATTGGCACGAACTTAGATCAAGATCTATCGGCAGATGTTGTTTTTGGAAGTTTAATTTCGTCTTCATGTCAACAATGCAAGATAAAATTGTCGGTAAGATCGATCGAGATTCAATTGTATTGAAATTATCGACCAATTCTTCGCACACGTACGGTATCCTCGATCGCTCAGACCATTTTTTAACATGTAAACCTATGGGTATTTCACCAAAACTGAACTATTTTCCCGGTAACCATGGTTACTAGGATTTTAGAACTATTACATGGTTTTGGAATTTTACCGGGAATTTTACAGGAATAGTTAAAGTTTATGAATGCAATTTCGACCAATCAGATGGTTGGATTTTTTAAGTGAGGTATATAATGCTTTATATCGGTGCCTTAGAATAAACTAACAAACAACAGACAAAACTTCACAACAGTAAGGTTTTTCATATGTCAGTGGTACCATCGTGATAATATAAGAGAATCAAGAAAGCATACTTTGGAGGCATCTGTTTCCTGTCCTTCCCTCAGTACATATGCATGTGTATCCAGCAACTCCATAAACACACGTTCCTCCGAAACTGCATGGATTTGTAGCGCACTCATCTACATCTGAATAATATAATTACGAAAAAAATACCATGTTCAAGTGATGATTTCAAGGACATACTAATATTCATTGACAGATATTATGTGAAGACAAACCGTCTTACCATCACTGAAAAAAACGTACATAAATCCAATCATGTCGTATCAAGAGGGTTAAATCCAATCATGTCGTATCAAGAGGGTTTTCAAATAGTATTATTTTATTCAAACTCTAATGCTTTTAATGAAATATCCATCTATTTTAATATTTAGGCACCAATGAATAGCGATCCTCATTCCGTATTATAAATAGTGACCCTCTACTCGTATTATGAATAGTGACCCTCTCGTCGTTTTATGAATAGCGACCCTCTTCTCGTATTATGAATAGAGACCCTCATTTCGTGTTATAAATAGCGGTCCTCATGATTAGTGACCCCAAATGTAAATCATGAATAGCGCCCCTTTTTCATGTTAATGAATAGCGACCACGATTTCGTATTATGAAAAGCTGTCTTTATGAATAATGACCCTCAATGTGAATTATGAATATCAACCCTCATCTCACCTTATGAATAGCGGTCCTGTGTATGTGTGCGTGTGAATCATGATTGTGGTAGTATTTTGGTCGAAAAAAGGGGCAAGAAGGAGCATCAGAAGTAAATATTTTAATTGTGTTATTAGGCTTGAAAGATGTACTCGGTGATTCATGAACTTGGCGTACAAGCCAGGGGAGGGAGTAGCCCCCGCGTCCCCTCGGCAATAATCGGGCAAAAAGTCACAACAAAAGTTAAAGAAAGAAGACAACAAAGCAGCGCTGAAACAATGACTGCAGAGAATCCTTCGTTATTCTTTTGTGATAAGCCTAATATACAACCATTACATATATTTAACCTGTAACGTGCTTTCCTCTGACATTTTTCCTCTGGGCATTTTTAATTTTTTACTTTTAACTTGTAATTATCCACACCAGGTATTCACATAAACATTATCAAAAAAGCTTTGAAAAAGATGTTCTGAGATTTGGAAATCAACCTATCGTTTGGATCATGTCAAGAATTGAAGAAAAGTAGGATTTTCTCAGGCATTTCATTTTAAGTTTCTAACTTCTTTAAAAAAGTCTATTGGGGCGTTGCAAGAAAGTTGCGTTTAAACGCATCTCCCCAAAATCAAGCGCAACTCTGGCGTTTAATCGCAAATTTGCGATTAAACGCCAGTTGCGTTCAATCCTGTTGCAAGAAAGTTGCGTTTAAACGCAACTCTGGCGTTTAATCGCAGATCAAGCGCAACTTTGCAATAAATTTGGAGGTAGCGCAAAATTTGCAACTGATTGGCAGTTGATTGCAATTCTTCAAAATGGCGGCTGCAAATGAAGGAGCTAGGAGAATTGTGGAGGATAAAATCGATCCCTTTGTGCAGCTCACCGACAAGAAGTTCAAGAAGAAGTATCGGTTTCATAAAGAAGAAGTCATTAGGATTTGCGGCATGCTGAATGAAGAGGATCTCGACAGAAAAACAGCAAGGAGTAAAGCCATTGGCAAAGAATTGCAAGTGTGCATTGCACTCAACTTCTTTGCTAAGGGCTCGATTTTCGACGAAATTGCCACAAATCATCGTGTAGATGTGGCAACAGTTAGCCGCAGTGTGCATAGTGTAGCTCAGGCTCTATGCAACATCAAGAAAGATGTAAGTATTCATTATGATGTTAATAAATTTATAAATTATCAACAAAATTGTTGAAAAATCAACAATAGTATGGTGGTCATGGTAACTAGCTCAGTACGTTGTGTACAATTTTTGTAACTCATTCATTTAATTGATGAGACTCCTCCACTCTCAAGTCTCAGTCTTAATTCTTGTTATTAATTTACACTTATTTTTGTAATTGTAGCAATGATTTTCCACAAAGCAAGGAATGTACTACTCTAGTCTACCCTTAAATGGGTTATATTCTTGGCCCCCCAGAGAACAAATAAAACTGGGAAAAACCCGAGAGGGTCTTGCTTTTGAACGATCACAGTTGGCCTAGGCCTACCCAGCTCCAGCTCTCCCTGGCCCGCCGGGCAGGCAGCGAGGGATTGCTGCGTGATACTCCTTGCACGCCCGTGGCAACTGCCAGGCACTAGGGTCTACACGCTCAGTATGCAGCGTTCGGAAATCTTACTTTAGGGATCTAGAAAACATGTCCTAATTCCATAATTGGGAAACAAACTGTTGATAAAAATGAGAATAGTGTCTTACCAAGTAGATGACAGTTCAGTTCACTTCTTAAGTTCTAAAGACGCTGAAAAGCTAAACAAATGCCACGATATCAACCTAGTCTAGTGACTGTTTTTTTTTTATTACCTACTCCATCTATAAAACTGCAACACAAGTACAGGGGCCCGTTCCTACAAATCGTCATAAGTCTAACTTCTTGACTATCCCATTAAAACGCGTGTTAGTAACACACGTTTCAATGGGATAGTCAAGAAGTTAGACTTATGACGGTTTCTAGGAACAGGGCCCAGGTGTCGTACTTATATTTATCCGTAGCTACGGGACCGGGGGCGTCTTATATGGTATAAAAAAAACAAGACGCGATCGGGGCCGGGGGAGCCAAAAGCTAAGCTGCGAAGTCGATGGCTGGGTGCCGGGAGATTTTTTATCATACCAGGACAACTACCCCCTAAGCAATTACCTCTGGAAAACACCCCCCCCAGGACAATAACCCCCCGGAGAATTACCCCCCAACCATGCAACCCCCCCCCCCCTCCTGATTAGAACGCTAACCCCAAGGCAATCACCCCGTCAGAAAATAACCTTAAACTACCAATCCCCCCTGATGACGATTACCCACTGGAAAATTATACCTCCATTACACACACATACAGCTCAGGCTTCTAGTTAATACAAAAGTGATTTTTAGGTGGTCTGTTATCAACAGACCACCTATTGTTTTCGTCAGAATTTTCTTTCTTTATTAGGTGGTCTGTCAATGACAGATCACCTATTGTTTTCGTCAGAATTTTCTTTCTTTATTATTATTATTCTTTATTTTTATTTATTTCTCCCCACTTTTTTGTGTAAAGGATAACTCAAGATCGGTTTAGTCAATTTCTTTCAATTTTGGGACGGTCATAGGTCATTGTCATGAGACGTGACAGCAACATTTTCAAGGTCATCAAGTCTTCATGACGTCATCCAGGCGCCATTTTGTGTTTTTTTTGGTACTTTTTACTCATGATCATATCTTCATAACGGAAAGGCATTTGTCATTCATATTTATCATGATTAAGGTCAATATCCGTCCGGTCAATTTCAGGTCAAAAAACGCGCGCGCATGCGTACGTCCGCCCGTCAGCGCGCGCGCAAAAAAAGAAAATGCTCCAAATCGTCTCAAATTATTTTTGCATACGTCTTAGGCCATTTTAAGCGTTTCTAAAAAAAAACGCGCACACGAGCATGCGCGCGCGTTTTCGCGCGTACTGGTATTTTTCAACATAAAATCGCCAAATTTTCTCTGTCATCATATTTGGCACATTTTTCCAAGCATTTTGATACCTTGTTCACCTTTTTCTGCCCAGTAATAACGGAATGAGCGTCCGTTTAAAATAATGTCCGTGCGTGCGAGCTCTTGTAATACATAGCATACAGGGGCAAAAACATGCCTATACAAAATCCATTGTAGCGCTTTAGGATGCAAAGTGAACCCAATTTCTTTTTCATATTTTAATAGAATATGAATTGGAGATATGATTTCATGTCACATTTGACCCTCAATTAACTCATGACGTCATCATAATGGCCTCCGAACTCAAAATTTCAATTTTCATATTATGACGTCAGCAGATTTTTGGAAAATTGATTGTATCTCTGTAAATGTTGATCAATTTTCTTTCAAATTTGGATATGTTCTACCTGAGAATATTTTCTACAAATGCTGTCAGAAAGATATTTCATTTTGACAAAGGCATCATGACGTATTTTTGCGATTAAAGGAGGCATGTCAATTTTTCACATTTTGCGTGTATTCTCTAAAGGACATGACTTTTTCTCAAAACTGGATTCTACATTCTCGTCTTTCGGGAGCAATATCTCCGTCGTTTTATCTTTGTTTACGCTGAGCTTTGAATATGTTGTAGCTGAGACAATAAGCTATCACCAGTGTGCCCTTTATTTTTCGATCAGATGCCGGGATCATGCTCATATCTCACTTGCAAAGAGGGATTTGAGAATTCCACTTTCCGTTTACGTGTAATCGCTAATAAGGGAAATGTTTTGGTATATCGGTAACGCACTTGACTTCGGACCTCGAGATCCCTGGTTCGAGTCTGGGCGTCTCCAACAATTTTTTTTTTCATTTTTTTTTTTTGTTGACATTTTTTAATGATCATAAAATTGAAAACAGACCACCTAATTCGTCACCATGACGAATTCAATTTCTAGTTATTATTTATTATTATTTATTTTTATTTTCCGCACTTTTTTGTGTAGAGGATAACTCAAGATCGGTTTAATCAATTTCGTTCAATTTTGACACAGTCATAGGTCATTATCATGAGACGTGACAGTAACATTTTCAAGGTCATCAAATCTTTATGACGTCATCCAGGCGCCATTTTGTGTTTTTTTTTGGTACTTTTTACTCATGATCATATCTTCATTTCTCATTCATATTTATCATGATTAAGGTCAATATTCGTCCGGTCAATTTCAGGTCAAAAAACGCGCGCGCATATGTACGTCCGCGCGTTAGCGCGCGCGCAAAAAATAAAAATGCTCGAAATCGTCTCAAATTCATTTTGCATACGTTTCAGGCCATTTTAAGCATTTTGCAAAAAAACTCGCACACGCGCATGGGCGCGCGTTTTCGCGTTTCCTGGCATTTAGCAACATAAAATCGCCAAATTTTCTCCGTCATCATATTTGAATCATTTTGCCAAGCATTTTGATACATTGTTCACCCGTTTCTGCCCATTAATAACGGAATGAGCGTCCGTTTAAGATAATGTCCGTGCGTGCGAGCTATTGTAATACATAGCATATATGGGCAAAAACATGCCATTTTAAAAATCGAAATAGCTCTTCAGATAGTCCGTCGACCCCCAATTTTTATATCATGGTTTGAGAAAACATGAGTTGGAGATATGATTTCATACCACCCTGACTCGTTCAAAGTGAAACAAAGTCATCATATTGGCATCTAAACTCAAACAAATGTATTTTGTTGATGACGTCATTTTTGTCTTTGTTTAATTGAGATTATCTCACTTATCGGAGATCGATTTTCTTCCATATTTTGATATGTTGTAGCTGAGATAATTCTCTATCACAAATAAGTCATTTATTTTGTATTTAAATGACGTCATCATACTTAAATATTCGATTAAAGGCGACAATGCATAATTTGTCATATTTGCGTGTTATGTCTATGGGAGGTCACTTTTGTCAAAACATGAATCTGCATGACAAGGTGTTTCGACCAGTATCTCGGTTGTTATTCAACAGTTTTCTCCCAAATTTTAGTATGTTGTAGCTGAGACTATTTGCTATCTAAATATTTCCTCATTTGTTTTAATTAGTTGTCAGGATCATGCTTATGCTCATCATCATCATTAACATTATCATTTTTATCGTCATATAACATTATCATTATCATGATCATCATCACCTTTACTATCATGATCATCACCATGTTCATCATGATCATCATTGTTTACATGTCTATATAACTTCTCCCATTCTCAAATCTATCATAAGACTTAGACAGACCACCTTATTCGTCTTCGTGACGAATTAAATTCTAGTTTTTGTTTGTTAATGTTTTAATTCATTGATTAGTTTGTATTTTGTAATTACTTTTGTATCTCTCAACTTTTTCCTCTTTTTTCCCCCCAATTTTTTTTAACACCGGTAATTTTTCTATTTATTTGTTATTATTATGATTATCATTATTGTTTTGATAGGGGGTTAATAGCATAATCAAAGGATCGGTTTACTCAAACATATCAGGTGGCTAGGTTATACATCAACGAATGGGGGGGGGGGGGGGCTATGCCGCTATGGGGTATTACAAGTATAACTGAATAATGAACTTGAATGAAATATGAACCATTTAGTAATGGTATGGGCAAATATTGAATCAATTAGATCAGATCCCCCACCCAAAAGATAAATAAAATGATAATCATTATAAATAAGGGGCATAATGTAGATTGTTAATTAAAATTAATTACCACCTAAGGAGAGTTACAGAGAAGTTCAGCTTATCATGGATTTTTGTTATAAAGGTAGACCTGCAAACAATTGTGATTGGTTGAATTGTGTTAATTTTGACTGGGGGTGGGGGGGGGGGGGTAGTGAGCATTTTTTCCCTTCATTTTTGCCCCCGGGAATTCGAAAATTGCGCTGGTCGTTTTTCACTCAGTGGGGGGTGGGGAGAGGGTAGTGTGAGCACTAACTACAACAAATAATATAGACGAAATACTTGATGCATGGCTGATTGTCAACGAAACGGAGTGAAGCATTTTTTTTCAATTCTGCTTGTTGCTACGGCAGGCAGCAAGTGAAAACGAATTTGATGAAATTATGAAAATGCAAGCACTACTTTAAACAAACAGAACTTTGTCATTCCTTGCTCATGTTTCCTGATTGAGGTGTCATATGAAAGGGCAGAGACTCAACTTTTCAGAAATGTAATTTTCTCTTTGAAATTCAGATACCGTCCGCCATTGACTTTTTGGTTTCCTCTCTTCAAATTCATTTTAATCACTCATTCGTGAAATTTGATAAGTTGCATCAAATGAAATTAGAGGCGGGTTTAAACTTTCCAAATATGTGTCATTCATTAATTATAAATAAATTTTACTAAGCTATAATAAAACATCGATAATTCTCGGTTTCGTTTTTTTCTGGGACGCACTGTATAGAGTTAACATAAATCAGGTCTAATTTTAGAGTAAGAATATTAATTAAGAAAAAAAATATACAATTGCAACTGTTGTGGAACATTGTATACAAGATGGCTGTCATTGCATCATTCAAAACGGCTGCAAACGCCTAATATTGGCCATACACGGTTACACCTTAGAAGTTAGATTGAGGGTTACAAATCTATTGGAAGCTAGTTGTTGTTTCTTATGTCGAACACTACCAGAAACCGTTGGAAACCTTTTATTATTGTGTTATGTGGGGGAGGAGGGTGGTCAAACCCTCTTTTGATCAAACTACATACCAGGTGAATAAATCAGTTGCCTTGTACTCAATGGTTCTAGAGCGGAACGTATGTAATAATAATAATAAACAATATTTATAAGGCGCTTAATACTGGTGTGTATGTACAACACAATACAGGTCTCTTCGTTTTGATTTTGCCTCACCTGTTTCGCATTGTGAACCAGCGAATCCCGGTGCACAAAAACACGTTCCTTCCAGACACGTTCCTCTTTTTCCACAGGTCACACTGACACATGGATCAGTGTCAGTACCGGTACCAGTAACACCTGTAGGGATCGTGGACACTCACCATTAAAAATGCATGCTTATTTTGTTACAAACTTTATACATATTCATGTTCTGTTAATGTATGCGTATGAGCAGCATGAGTAGGTGAGTAAAGAGAGATTCTTAAAATAAATATATAGCCATAGTTTAAACATAGTTGTTGTTTTTTCTTTCTTGTGTGTGTGCATGGACAGCCGAGCAACTTCCAAAGTGGAAGGGGGCTCCAACAAAAAGGGGCATTTTCTTGAAAAGGGGCACCTACAGTGGTAAATCTTAAAGCGAAAAAATGCAATTTTTTTAGACATTAGTATATTATACCCCTATATTGTGATTACATTATCAGGGATGAATTCACCATTTGTTTCTCTGTATAAATCATACGATGTATTGCTTAAACATTGTACTTTGCAGTTAGGTATGATGTCTGAATATTCATTTGCAAACGAGGAACATTTTAAAGATTTGTGAGGTCGCAGTGTGATAAATTACATATTATAAAGAGAGCAAAAATCCTAATGGGGTTATAAGCACGTTCTCATATTAAAAACCGAAGACTGAAATGACCTTTGATAAGTAACACAATTAATGCGAGTAAGCGTAGCGAGCGAGCTTTGGGGGAAATTGCTCTTAGTCGCTTTAAATTGGGGGCACGTTTAATGATGAGAGGAAAAGGGGACACTTATCGAAAGGAATACATTAAGGCTCTCATTAGATAAAAAGGAGGACGTGTCAAAGTACAAAGGATAATTATTAGAGTTGAAAATAAGGCACTTCTTACACTTGGAAAGAGCCATTCACCAGGGGTGAAAAAGGTACTTATGTGAATGGGAAATGGGCATTTGTTGACGGAAATGAAGCAACCATCAAATGTTGATAGGGTAAAAGAGGATAAGTCCCTTATTAGAAATGAAAAGGGGCACGTATCATTGCTAAAAGGGAAAATACCAGAAGTAGAAAGGGGCACTTGTTGCACCTGAAAAAGGGCAGCGACCAGTTATGAAAAGGGTCCCCTATAATAAAGGAAAATGTGCATTTCTTGAAAAAAAAGAGCACCGATCAGATGTTAATAAGAGCATTTATCGGAGGTGTAAGGGCTCTTTTATGAGAAGGGGAAAGCAGCTTTTATTAAGTAGAAACATAGTCACATGTCAAAATAAACGGGGGACTTAATTATCAGAGATGAAAAGGGGGTAATTATAAGAAAGGGAAGGGACACTTATAGGAAGGAAAAAGGGTATTCGTGTGTTGTCAGGCGCAGGGCGGTTTTATTAAAATAATCGTTAATAGTAATTATAGGGTTATAAAGAAAAGTAATGATGCTATAGCATGTAGCTGAAAAGATAACCATTTTATAGTACACAGAACTACAAGAAAAAAAGTAAAATCAAATATATGCTTACTTTCTTGCGGCACTGTTCGTACAGTTCCGAAAAGAAACAAAAAGATGGAAAAGTACACAAGTAATTGTTAAAATGTATTCTCAACAACATTTCCATGCCAATATCGTTAATTTGCCAGTCACATCTACCCTACAAAATTAAAGTATCAAGAGATTTATCATTTACCTCAACTGTGCCATTAAGAAATTTCATTTTATTGTAAACGATTTCCATTATTTCGAGTATGTCTGGAAGCCCTAATATTTGTATTTGTATTTGTCTAAACATTTGTTTATTTGCGACTATTCACTCTGGTAACCAGTTACCACCATTTCATTTTTCAAAGTTAACTTAAATTAAATAAAAAAGTCTTTTTCTAGCTCAAGTATGGCATTTTATTTATTTCGTATGTTTATATGTACATCTAAATAAATGAAGTTATCACTCACATAGACACAAACACGCACGCACACAAATTAGCAACTTCAAGTCGTGCTAGAAATATCGTACAATGGATATTTCTTTATCATGATATTTTCACATCACATCTTTATATAAAATGTTTGTCAATATTTTAATTAATGCATTCATCTTAAAGGGATAGTTGAGTTCTTGATTTAGACCGCAAATGCCTTCAAAGTGCATAGTTATTGCTCTTATTCTTATTTTAGACATTTCTAGTGCTTTTTTAGGACATATGATTGCTATGAAGTTAATGTTAGACCCCAAAATGTGTAAATTTAGCCGATACAATCATACCCATTCAGCTCCACTTCCAAACAAATGTGGTGACCGTTAATTAATTTACTAATTAATAACAATACACGAGCCGACTGGTTTTACGTATTATAACCAACATTAAAATATCAACGAACAGCCAACATCGGCATTGGCTGGAATAAAAGACATGAGGCGCTATCTCGTTTTATCAACGACTGGTACAAATTATCAAACATTTGTGGGGCTTCCCAACTATCGGAAATCGTTTTATCAACGAATATTTCAGCCGTCTCTGAACCGATTTTGATCAAACAAAGATGATGATGTCATTTAAATTGTATGTTCTTTCAAATTTGACACTCAGTTTTACATTACCTCACAAAAAGATTAATTTGTGAAGCACCCTCTGCAACGAAAACGTATGGCGACTGGCTGAGCAACACACGTGCTTCTTAACCTCTCCAAAAGATATATTTGTATACACTCTAGATAACATCTTCAAACAATCCACAAGTGGCAATTATTCCTGAAAGGTTTACTTCTCAATTGGAACATTTTAGTTTTCCATCATGACCCGCCGTAGCCAGAAAGAAGGAGCAAAGAAAGCCAACAAGAATGAGGGAGCAAACTTCTCCATCTTAGACGATGAGCTGGATGGTGCTGCTGCCGCTCCTGACGGGCCAGCTGAAACCTCAAATCCCGCAGAGGAAGATGACTTGGGCTCTGTCACCCCGTCTGCACTAGCTGAATATATTAAAGGTGCATCATGCAACTTCGAACAGATGATGAACAAGGCTATGAAAAATATGTTGGAAAGTCTTCAGAAAGTGGAAAAGGCCCTTGAATTTGAGGGTCTCCGGATCAATGATCTAGAACAGAAGAACAAGGAGCTGAAAAGCAGACTAGGAAAGATGGAGAAAGCTTATAATGATCTGGAACAGAGAGTTAGTAAACAAGATCGTGAAGCCAACAAGGCTGAACGATTCTCTCGGAGAAATAATCTGCGGATCGTCGGGATTGAGGAATCAACAGGCGATCAAACAGAGGATTGTGTCGTGAAAGTGGAAGACATCCTCAGTACGAAATTTAACATGAACATCAAGGTTGAGCGTGCTCATCGTGATGGGAAGAAAGGAGATAAGCCACGACACATTTTGGTCAAGACATTGTCAATACGTGAGAAGGTCGACATCATGAAGAAGTCAAGGGAGGCCCTAAATAAGGAGAAATACTACATTGTCGATGATCTGACGCTGGCAGACCTTACAGAAAAGAAGAAGTACAAAAAACAAGTACAAGATCTGTTCATGAAGGGAACTAAACTACGCTTTTATGCAGGAGTTTGGAGGGGTGATGGAGGTGTTCCTTATTTCTCTGCTTAAATTTAGTTTTACTATAGTGCGACTTTAACTGACCACCCACTAGCTGGCTCAAGGACACAACTTTCTGTTTTATTTGATTTATGGCTTACTTCTCAGAAATGAGTCATGGCTCCTTGCATGTTATCAGCACATGTGTGCTCTTGCTCTCTTCTTCATTTTACCTCCTCTATTCCATTGCTACTAAAATTCTTCATGTGATTTGTGTTAGCTGTATTTTCACATTTTAATGTTTTTAGGAGTGTTTTGGCAGTTACTTTTACTACTGTTAACATTAATTTCTCTTAACATATAGTTTCAATTATGTTTGTATTTAATTATATTTTATTTTTTAAGACTTGCACCCATTCCCCGACCCCCTTTTCCTGCTATCATGCATTTTGTAGACACATTTTTGTTATTATGTCATGGACAATATATTCTTTGATGTTTCATGTAACTATATATTATGTTCAATATTGATGAATTGAATGAATCATTGGATGACAAAGTGGATTGTAAATATTATCTTCCTCATGAATTTAATTCAAGATTTGAGAGTGAAAATAATTCCTTTAGCTTATTACATACAAATGCACGAAGTCTTGTTAAAAATTATGAACATCTGAACATTCTGCTGTCGGCCCTCACCAAACCGTTTTCAGTCATAGGAGTCACAGAAACGTGGCTTAATGATACATCTCCATCTACTTTATGTAATATTGACAATTATTCGATTGTACGTTCTGATAGAAAAACCGGAAGGGGTGGTGGAGCTGCTATGTTTATCTCAAACTTGTTAACATACAAAATTAGATCTGACCTTAGTTTGAAGAGTGATGGTACTGACTCGATATGCATTAAAATCAATATGGCTCAAAGGAAAAACATCTTGATATGTACAATATATAGGCCTCCGCATACAAATGTTGAATTATTTTTGGATGAGTTTGATAGGATGCTGCATAAGGTCAATCTAGAAAATAAGGATGTTTACTTGATGGGTGATTTTAATATTGATCTTTTGCAGGAAGATAATACTTTTCATAATATGTTACGATCAAATTCATTCAATGCCATGATTGATAAACCAACCAGATTGGCAAATAACTCTTCTACATTGATAGATAACATTTTTACAAATGTCACCAATAACTATATAGGCTCTGGCCTCTTGTATAGTGAAATCTCTGACCACCTTCCAATTTTCCTGATTTGTAATCATGTTCGCAATTATCCTGAGGACGAAAAGAATCAAGCAATGATACGTAAAATCACAGCTGAAAAAATAGCCATGTTTAATGACGAACTACTCAAAGTAACATGGAATGACGTGGTCGCATGTACTGACACCAATAAGGCATATGCACTTTTTTGGAACTTGTTCTCCTCTCTTTTAAATAAACATATCCCAATGACTAAAAAAAGATCGGCAAGAAATAGAATCAAGCAGCCATGGATAACTAAAGGTATCTTTTGCTCTATTAAAAAACGGAATAGACTATATAAATATAGTCTTCGACACCCAGGAGAGGAAAGCTTGAATAATTACAAATCATATAGGAACAAACTAACCACCATTATTAGACAGTCTCGACAAATGTATTTTGCCAAGCAGTTTGAAAATGCAAATGGAAATGCATCATCAACGTGGAATGTGATCAATCAAGCCCTCAAAAAACAAAAGAGTAAATCAAAGTGTCATATTACCAAAGATAATAATACAATGGTTGATTCAAAAGAAATAGCAAATTGCTTCAATGCTTACTTTGTTGGGGTTGGCCCCAATCAGGCCAATACAATAGCTTCGAACGGAGTCGACTTCTCACAATTTCTTCAAACTCCCTGCAACAAGTCATTATTTCTCAAACCAACAAACTTGATTGAAATCTTGAATATTGCACGTTCTCTTAAAATAAGCTATGCTAACGGTCATGATGGGATAAGCACATATCTTTTGAAACAAGTTATAGGAAATATAATAACCCCACTAGTGCATATTTTTAATCTCTCTCTGACGACAGGTACATTTCCAGAAGCATTTAAGATTGCTAAGGTTGTTCCGATATACAAAAAGGATGACTGTTCCCAAGTCTCAAACTATCGCCCTGTTTCTATTCTCTCGAGTTTGTCCAAAGTATTGGAAAGACTTATATACAATAGGCTATATTGTTTTCTAACAGAAAATGACTTACTGAATCAGGATCAATATGGTTTCAGGAAATACCACTCAACCGATTTAGCCCTTGCACAATTATATGATAAGGTTTCGAATGCTTTGGCGTCTCGAAAGCATGTTATTGGTGTATTCATGGACTTAAGCAAAGCATTTGACACTCTTGATCACAAGGTACTATCGAGCAAACTTCATTATTACGGAGTAAGAGGAGTTGCTCTTGACTGGTTTAATGATTATTTGTCAGGTAGAAAGCAATATGTAAGCTACGAATCTGTAGATTCATCATTATTGCCTATGAAATGTGGTGTCCCACAAGGATCGATACTCGGTCCTTTATTGTTTCTACTGTATGTTAATGATATCTCGAACTCAACTACATCATTACAATATATTATATTTGCTGATGATACTAATGTGTTTTGCTCCAATTCCGATTTTCGATCACTTCAGAGAATTCTGAACACCGAGCTACCTAAGCTGTCTTTGTGGTTTAGGAGCAACAAATTGTCTCTGAATCTGAAAAAAACTAATTATATTCATTTTCAAAGCAGGAAAAATGCAACTGATAAACCTATACCTGAAATAGTCTTGGATGGTGAATATTTGGAGAAAAAACAAAATACTAAATTTCTTGGAACTATCATCAATGAAAATCTGAAATGGAGTGATCATGTACATTACGTTTCAAAGAGAGTGTCACGCACTGTTGGTTTACTGTATAAGTTAAAACATTATGTGCCTTTGAATATTCTATATATGCTATACAATTCCTTGATTCTTCCTTACATGTCTTATTGCAATATACTGTGGGCAGACTCAAAAGTATATACTGATAAAATGCTACTTTTACAAAAGAAAGCGATTCGTGTGTGTACCAATGCTGGATATCGCGATCACACTGATCCCCTATTCGCGAGGTTAAAAACTCTGAAAGTAACTGATATTAACTTTTTACAAAAAGCACTGTTCATGTTCCGTCTACATAATGATTCCCTACCTTCCCACTTCCCACCAATGTTTTGTTTGAATAGAAATATTCATACATACCCAACCAGACAATCAAATAAATACCATTTATGTAATCCTAAAACAACAATGGCTATGAAATCTATAAGACATTCTGGTCCGGATATTTGGAACTCACTGTCCGTTGACATCCGTAACTTGAAGTCAGTATATACTTTCAAGAAAAGTGTGAAATCAATTTTATTGAGCAAATATTGACAAATCTCTTAAATTAACACAAGATATCATATATGTTTGTCAGCATTTCCTTGATATAGCAGGAAAATCCCCCTCCCATGCACCCTCTATCCCATTTTTTTTTGGTTGCAAGTCACTGTTTATTTTTTGTTATTTTCCCCCAATTATGTTCTGTAATTTACTTTACTTTACAATCGTTATGATTTTAAATGTTTCTGGGCTGCAAGCGTATCAAGCTGTCACGCTTAGGCTGTAGCCCTTCTGTATCATCACCTCTTCGAGCGTATGTATCTATGATTTACTGAATGTGGAAATGTAATTTAACTTATGTTTTATACTCATGTAAAGACATTGTCACATTATTGTTATAACCTATGATGATTCAGTAACCAATAAATATTTCAACTATTTCAACTATTCAACGAAACTCAACTATCCCTTTAAATGCAAATGAAAAGATTACAAACAATGCAACAATATTGTTTTGACTCACAGAACAGTGCGAGGGCGACAGCTCCAATTATAAGTAACAAGACGATAAGAAGCATGATGATGGACGTAACGAACCAGATTGCACGTCTATAACGCAGGTACTTGATCTCCTCATCAGCACTCCTGGGATAGTGCCCTCTACGACCCATTGAATCATCAGGCAATCCGCTGTTGTAGGGACGGCCAAAAGTCACGTCTGCATCGTATCTAAAGAACATTTGCGGCGATGCATGTTCATTCCTCGAGTTAGGGGGTCTACCTCTATACCAGTTGTACTGGTAAAGATATGAAAAAAACGAAAAAGACTAAATTATGACAAGGGCCGTCAAGAGACTACTTTGAAATTGGAGGTGGGGGAGGGGGTATTTGTCGACGAGTTTGCTGAAAAGTTTCACATTTACCGATAAATGTTCACACATTTTTTCTTGCAGCAAGTTTTAAAAAAAGGGAGAAAAAGGATTATCAATTCCAGCTATTCCCGACAGAAAAGTGTTATAAGATGGAGAGGGTGTGGGGTGTCACATTTACATTACCCCCCCCCCTCCTGTATTAAAGGCACTTCTCACGATTACCACTACTTTTAACATGTTCGTTTTTTAATGGGAGAAAATACATCAAGTTGTATTTACAACCTTCGTTCACATAAAAATAATTAATGCACACCTCAAACTCATTATAAAATTGCTACAAATTTTCCATTCAATAGAAAAAAGAGTGCATCACATTGAAGACAGGCTAAACTTTATGGCCCGAATTCACAAAGCAAGGTTTGAGCTCAGACCAAGGTTTGAGCTCAAACCTCCTTTTGTTTCGCCAAACCTCCTTTTGTTCTTTACAAACCAGGTTTGTAAAAAACGCGTAAAACGCGTCATATGACGTACGAAAACCAAGGTTTGTCGACAAACCTCCTTTGTGAATTCGGGCCTATATGAGTCATTATTTTTATCCTAGCATATTTTGTAGACAACAGGTATGTATTCTATTAAAATGCACATATATTTTTTTATTTTTATCGACGCACACATGGTAATAAAATATGTCCAATTTGAATGTTGGCTCTGAGAAGTTTTTCTTTTGAGGAATATGTATATATAATAATAATCTTTTAAAGGCCTCTCCAAATTGTATTAAGTTAAACCGATTGGGAATCAATTCTTTACACATTCTTTGTGATCATAATCATATGATATATTGAACCGTGCTGAATATTAGACCAGCCAAAACGTGATTTTGTTTTTACTTTGGAGGGTATTTTGGGTTTATGCATGGCATTCATGCTTAAACTCTTGCAAAAATAATAAATAAAAACATAGGGGTGGATGCCAAGCCCTTTTTTTTTATCAAAAAAATTATTTCTTGGCTCATAATTTAAAAGAATGTTATTAAAAATTAAAACAAAATGAATAATTTGTGGGTAATTGTTTGTTTCCCATAAAGTAGGTTATGGACATAACCGCTAGGCGGTTAAAATTGTAACAGATCAAGAAAACTTTGAATTGTAGAAAATACTCTCATTGTTTATCAACAACTTGAAACAAATGGAAAGCATCTAATAATTCTAGTTGACTGTGTATTTATAATAAAAAGATATGGGTAATTTGCACAGTCATGCAAAAGGAGGAAACTGAATATTAAAGAACTTTGCTAGTTTTATCTTAAAGTCGATGGTGGATGTGACCACCATGACCATGATAATCAGTTACACTCAAGAAAAGTTAAACGGAAGTTAAACGTTATGAATAGCGTTCCTTATAAATAGCTGTCCTTATGAATAACGGTCCTTAGAGATAGCAAATAGATGCCGGGGGCACATAAGCTCAAGTCCCGCCCAACATAATTAAAACATTCTTTTTATGACCCTTTTTCGTTGTGCTATTCACCGAATCTACAGACCTTTGTCCCCTTTTACATGTTGAGCAATAAGGCCTAGTATGAACTGTGACTATGAAAATAAGAAAAGAATGAGGGGCCCTGTACAAGTATAAATGAATGGAAAGTACCCCCGGCCCCAGGACCCAGGTTTATAGGATTGAATTTGTATACATTAGCACATTGGCGTTAATTTATATGTCGATAATTGGTGGCTAGTTCTATACCCCCCCCCCCTCGTCCCCCACTGAAAATGTCTAGCGACGCCCTTGCCAACGATTAGCCCCAATTGGCCAAGCTATCGGCCACTTCTCCATCGTAGTACATTATGTGTGACCGGGGTTTAAGATAGGGAAAAGGAAGGCAGTGACGAAGAGAGAGAGAGAGATGGGGGGGGGGGGGGTATGGCCTAGGTTCAAATTCAGTTTTCTTCATACATTTAAACTTGGTACTAATATTCATTTAGCTGCCATTGGCTTGCACCAAGTATATTAAACACAAGGTTGAGTTATAGGGAGAGAAGGATAATTGTTTGTGAGCGTTTTCAATGGTATTATGCAAGTGTGGAAGAACATCAGAGAAAATATGTTCCCTGAAAAGAATGGCTTCATATTCTAAAAATAACATCTAACAGCTTCAAAATGAGGACCTCATTTTAATTTCACGTGTTTGTGTAGTCCCATGTACATCTTTCTGTGCACAGTGCTTGTTACTTTTACCTTGACTGGGCCAAATTTCTTATAACTTTGATATGTTCAGAACCTTGCAATACACATCAATACTTATATGCTACATAATCAACTTTTTCCGACTGATTCCGTACCGTTTCTTTCGGAAACAAGTCATAATATTGGTTGTGGAAATAGCGGGATCTACTGGGTGCATCCAGAAATTTCTTAATAACAATTGAAACTCAAGAAGCCTAACAATAAAAGCAGTTCTTTATCCAAATAGCATTGCAAAGACGATGAACCAATAAGAATGATAATACAAGGTTGTCGTTAATGACGAAAACATGGACTTACTACAAATGGAAACTAATTGGTACCATAAAACATGTATGCACCTGACTATGTCAAAAGTATCATAATGACATTCCAAACATGCTTTCAAGCTTTGATCTCATGACGACCGCCGTCAGTCAGCCATACAAAAACAGAACTATGCCTGGAACTCTACAGAATGCCTGCGCAAAAGAAATTGAATCGCTTAAAATCACGGAAATGCATGAGCAGTTGTGGGGTAAATATGAATATTGACGTATATGAAGTTTTCAATAGGAAATTAGAAGTAGTTTTCAAGAGAAACCTGTAAATTTGGCTGTAACACAATGATTTTAAACTTTATTTTAAAACTCATCCTAACCATTTCCAATAAATAGAAGGTAATAGGACAGTAAAGAATATGCATTTTTCATAGTTTGACAAGTCCAAATGTATGTCCACCAGTGTCCACTTCTTTAATAATAAATCTAATATCACACAAATTGTCATAATTTGGGGTTCACTGCTCCTCTAACTCGTCGTACATCACAATGCTTTTCCTGAAACTTCACTCCGGGCCCTGACCCAACGAAAAGAAATTTGAAGAAATCTAAAAGGTTCTTTTGTCTGTGATGGTGCGTGATTACATAATCAACATTGTCGCGTCAAATGAAAGTCCTCATTAACATACACATTATCAGGTGGCGGTGGTCATAATGTGATCAAAGAAAGACTCTCATTATTTATGGACTGTAGTGATAATGTTCACTTCCGTCTCTCTCTCTCTCTACTAATTCCTGCGAACAGTGGAATCAATCAAGTGAAATCGACTGTGAGAAAAACTACATGTTTCTTTATTGAGTCCCTAAAAAGTAAATTGCTATTCAATTGTCATAGTAGTATTAAAGGGAAAGTCCACCCCCAAAATAAGTTTGTTTCGATAGAGGCAGAATAATAAGAAAATCAGGTGAGTGAAAGTTTGAGCAAATTCTGAATGAAAATAAGAAAGTTATGAATTATTGAAGTTGTGATCAATCAAATACAAATTGGCAACTCTGTGACTTATTATACGAGCTCTCCTTCATTTGCTTTGTGCATAATATTCCATAAAATCATGTTTTCTTCGTTATTGATGACGGAATATATATTTGTTCCTTGCAGGGGGAGTATAGAAACATATTTGCAATTATTATATTTAGGGTGCATGTATGGTTGAAATTTTTCTTGAGGGAAAATGAAAATTTTAGATTTTTTTAGTACTGAGCAAATGGAAGTTGAGCTCGCATGATACGTCATAGAGTTGCCAATTTGTGTTTGATTGATCACAACTTAAAAAATCCTAACTTCCTTATTTTTAATCGGAATTTGCTCAAACTTTCACTGACTTGTTTCTCTCATTTTTCTACTCCTATTAAAACTAACTTAATTTCAGGGTGGACTTTCCCTTTAAAGAGCAGCAATGGCAAAACGCTTGTTGCTAGAATTCATCAATCGTTGTTCAGAATGTTTTTCCCTACAAATTCCAATAACGCAAAAAGCAGGATTGGACTATGATCGCCAAAAATGATATTGTCTTGAAACTGTCATAAAATATTAGCACACGAATGGCCAAGAAAGACGCGTTCGCAAGGGGTGGGAGGTGTTTTGGGGTAATTCGTGCAAACAGTGGAATCAAGCGAGTGAAATCAACTGTGAAATGAACTACATTTTTCATAATTGAGTCCCCAAAGTTTTTTAGTCAAATAGCATTGTAAGGACGGTGAACAAAAAAGAATAATAATTAAAGGTCAATGTTATTCGCTTCCATCTCTCTCTCTCTCTCTGCTAATTCGTGCAAACAGTGGAATCAACCAAGTGAAATCAACTGTGAAATTAACTACATTTTTCAAAATAATAATGTAATACAAGGTCAACGTTAATCATGTTCATTTCCATGTCTCTCTGCTAATTCCAGCGAATTAACAATGGAATAAATCAAGTGAGCATCATTTTTTTGGGGTATATGACCCCGAAAATGCGAAAATCGAGCCTACCAATATCTCGCTCAGTGGGGGGGGGGGGGGGGGAAGTATGCATCATTTATTTTTTGTATTTGACCCCGAAAACGTTTTTTTTTTCCACAAAAACATACACACTTGAAATATTGTATCAAGCCATATTATGTTCATGAAAATGTATGATGAAAAAAAGGAAAAAGATGCAGAAACCAATAAATCAAATCAAATCAAATCAAATCACTTTTGTCAAGTTTAATATACCTATATAATTATACTGGCAAAAATCAGAGGAATATCTACAATAAAGCACCTTTTTGGCTCAAAATTTATATTTCACACACTACATCACTCATCGAAATTGATATCAGAATGAAAGTATTTTAATTATCCATCTTTTGACACCAACTACATGGTGATTAGAGGTTTTAGTTCAAAGTTATCTTTTAAACTCGATATAAACACACCAAACAGCTCCTTAATACACTAATGCACGTATATGCATACAGTTATTACACATGAGGGCAAAAATGTTGTTTATGTGGAAATCAAATCAATAACTTTGGATTGATATAACTTTTTATTAAAACAATATATAAACCTCTCCCTCGCACAGGATATTGTCGTTGTACATATGCAAATTCCTGGAAACTTATGAAAAAATGCAATTTTCCGATTTTGATATATGGAAAATAATGTTTTTTTATAAAATTAATTTTTTTGAAAAAATCACAAAAATCATGGTTTTTACTCAAATTTGCGATGTTTATTAATCCCAAATTCTTTGAAATTGGTATCGAAATGTAAATAATTTAACTGTCTTTTCATATAACACCTAACTCATTGTGGATCAAGGTTTCCCTAAAATATGATTTACACAATACTATTTTGTCGTCAAAAGGGACACTTTTGTGGTGGGGGCGTCCCCCTGGCCACACCCACCACTTAGAACATGTCAGAAGGTCAATTTGTTATGTGGAGCTATGCGATCTTTACATCTGTGCATATTAAAATTGGTTTTCTGTCCAGCTAGGTTGACCCCCATTGGCTCCCGGTTTAGGACCCTCCCCCCCCCCCCCCTCCAAGAAATGAAGAAGGGTCTGAAAATTTGCACCCCATCATTTTTGGCTAATTTGGACCCTGTTGAAGCCAAAACAGCAGAAAAATCAACTTTGGCACAAACATCCTACGGGATTACATACCATACCGCACAATTAAAAATGTTTAGAAATCACATTGCTAGAATGTTAAATTTAACACAAAGTTTGGGGTAAATTTTGAAAATAGGGTGGATAGCGATTCTTTACAATTTATTTGGATGCCCCTGTAGGTGTATTATAAGCACTAGAAATTTAGCCCCTGTAACACTTCTGCTTTCGAGAAAAATTGAATATGAACATTAACCGGTGCTCCCGGCAAATGTTGATAAATTTCAAACAGCGCCTACGGTTGTACAATGGTAGCTGCGACCATGAAAATCTCGGACTATGTGGTTGTGATATATAATTTCCAAACGTTAATAGCTAATCTGTCGATTTTAGTCAAGAAAAATTGTTTTATATAGCTTAATTAATATCTTTACCTTGAGAGGGAGCTATACAACATAAAGAGTTTATTATTTACAATTTCATAACTTTAGACTCGATTTCAACCGCGACAACGATCACTGAATATTGTAAGATCGCATATGCTTCCAATAGGTTAATTTAAACCAAGTTCATGACCCCATACCAACATTTTGCATCACCTTTAAGCTTTGTCATATTAAAACGGTACGTCTCTGGATCTATTCATACTTGCATTCAATTAATTCAGCCAAAGTAAGCATGTACATGTATTGTAACTTCTAAGCTCTTAGAAACTATAGTCTACTATACTCACTTTGATTCAAAAGTGTAAAACTCAGAAGTGCACTGAAAATTACTTTCAAACTGAGTGGCTACCAAACTGTATAATTCTAATATACATGGGCTGCACATCATAAAATATGCAACAGTCCATAACTATATATAAAGATCAGAGATTTGGCACATTTGGCACATATGATTACTTCAAAGCACCAACGAATTCAAGTTTCTAAACCCCAGGGGGATACTCAGAATTGGTTTTGACGGGGGTGATCCTCTCAAGTTTCAAAAACCCTACCCATTTTTAAGGTTCATTTCGGGGGATTTTACTCAAGTAAAGCCCATTTTTCAAAATTGTTGGGTCTTTGCAATTCAAACACCCGAAAATCTTGGAAATTTAAAAAAAACCGGACCCATGTTTACGGACTTTTTTAAAAAAATGGAACCAATATTTCGAGATTTTCGTGAAAAAGTGATCCATTAGAGCAGCACACCCCCGTATGTCGTAAAATGTGAGTACCCCCCCCCCCCCCAAAAAAAAAAGAAAGAATAAATAAAAATAATAATAATAATAATAATAATAATAATAATAATAATAATAATAATAATAATAATAATAATAATAATAATTTAAACTTCATTTCTACCCTAATAAGTCAAAGTTTGAAGAAAAAAACATTACAAGGGCTGTCCAAATGAAGATTTAAATCTCAAACTGTAGTTGTTATTCTGAATACAGTTTACATTTCATATTATACAAATTCTGAAGAAAAAAAAACATGTAAAGCATGGATAGTTGATTTATTTTCTTCCGGAAAAGCAGATTGAAATCTACAACAAATATCAAACTTATTTAAGAATTTGACAGTACGAAAATGAGACTAATTTTGCAGGGATTATTTTAGAAAAATGTTAAGAGCAATATCATGCTTTATTACCCTATTGCAAATTGGGATTACCTTATAATAATTTTGTTGGTAGTAGCTGGAGAAAACAACATCGATGAGCCTTGAATTTATTTTAAAAACGAGTAAAAGTTAATATCAGATTCGGGAATTCACGGCCAGGATTTTGACAAAAGTAGTAGTCGAAGGTTCGAGCTATCAGTGTGATGTCTTGTATATCACATTCATTCAACGTTATGTTAGTATTGGATGGTAATTTCGATTTAGTGCTTAGGGCATTATTTATGACCTGCCACGAACTCTTTGCATCGCGTTTCTGAAATTGGTATTGTCGAGAAAAGTAATTATTTTTAGCTGCTCGTAACAATAATGTATTAACGACGTTGTGATAGATAAATCATTTTCGTTTATTTCGTTCGGATTTTGTTTTCTTATACTTAATAAAGGCTACTTGTCGCGTTAACGGAGCGGAGAAAAGAATGTGTAATCCCTGGAGATATCGGGACTTTTTTATAATTGGTTATAGTAGATTGTAAAGGTGTGAGGATTTTATACAAATTCATGAATGTATTAATACAGGTATTGAATGATTCATCAGTATCGACATTGTTAAAAACCTGGGACCAGTGAATTTGTGCTAAGAATTCTCTGAACCTATCCACGTTGTTCCTGAAAGGTTTCGGGTCATTGTTCGGGCAGAGCGTGCTATAGGGAGAGCGGCAGAAGTGAATGCAAATACAAGGAAGTTATCAGATATATCACTTGTTATTATCCCGAAGTAAAAGTTTTGTTCAAGAAAGTTGGTGAAGATATTGTCAATAAGGGTTCAGTAATCAGTTGGATATTGATGGTTGTATTAAAGAGCAGCAATAACTGTTACATAATAATCATTGTCAAAATAATTATCGCTTAGACTGCTTTGAGGACATCAAGCTAGATTAAATTGTGATCGACACAAATTTATTGATTTGAAAACATTAAGAAAACGTTGGAAATGGAATTGATGAGACATAGATGTGAACATGGTAGACGAGGGTGACAAACTTGATTTGACTCTGACGAAATTGGATGCGAAATGATGAAATTGATTGGACAAAGTTTAACAAAAATAAATGACCTAAGACGAAATTGACTAGGAGATGTGCAAGTTTGAGAAGTTTTGGGACGAAATTGTCTGAAAGAAAGTATGAAATAGGTTGAAAAGGTGGTAAAATGGACGGGACAATATATATATATATACATGGTCGTTAATCGTGAGAATATTCGTTTCTCTCTCCCTCTCTGTTAAATCCTTCGAATTCAAGTTGGGAATATTTTGTTTTTGGTTTCCCTTCATTGTGAAGATTGAAGAGAAGGATGATAACTGATTGAAAACAATGTCAAAAAGCTATTTATCAGCTTCTGAATATCCAAATAACATTTAAAAAAACTGTGGTATATCGGTGAGGACTCTTAACTCTCATAGAAAAGGGTTTTTCCTTATCGGTGCTACTGCTTTCACCCTTGGGCAAGGCCTAAAGATTGTACCATGAGACATAAGTAAAGCATGGAACTTTGATAACACATCCTAGTAATAATGAGCTGTCATAGCAAAATGCGTTACTACTAGGCCTGACTTTTACCTGAAAACAATCTTCTGGATCTGAATTTGAATCAGTTAACCATTTGGAAATCGTATACACAGGCTCGACTATCTCTTGTTCATATCAGAACTATTCAGTAACATAAAACATTTTCTAAAATTTTAAATTTCTTTTTATACGATTTTCAGTATAAATAACATTTTTCGTTCATAATCATGACCTTGATTCGCTCAGATTAGATTGCAATGAAGCTGAAATCGAAAAATGTACACAAACTTGGATGTTACATTTTGTTTTTATATTTATTGTTAAATTATAGAAATGTAATATCAATCAAATTGAATTGTTGCAGGATATTTATAAAAATTTATAGAAATATAAAAGAAATTTCGTAACGGTTTGTAAATTTGTTTGTTTTTTAAATACCTTTTCAATACCAACATCATTTTTGTCTGACTCATGACCTTTAAATGGCTCATATTACATTGCAATCAAACTGGAAGCTCAGATACTTTGATATAGATGCTAACATTTGTTTTTATGTTGTTCGATTACCAATATTTGGTTTTCTTAAAATTCAGTTATTTTCTTGATACCGTTTATGGCAATTCCCACATATTAGCAGAAAAAGTCCAAGAGCCAAAAACTGAGAATGCATACACCACCTGAGATACAATCTTGAATAATGTTTTCCTGTTAAGTAGGACCCTTCCTTATCTGTTGCCCCTAATGTTCGTGGCGGATTTGACCACTAGGGTTATTACCATGTTAACGAATCAAGAAAATTCGAATTTTTTGAAAATGCCATATGTCAAATTTGTTCTATGTTAAATACAAGTAATAACAAAATACATAATTTCAATTTATGACTTTCTGCTTTCTAGGACCCTCGGTATGATAATCTGTCTGGCTGCCATAAAGTAGGTGCTAGACATGAGCGATGGGCCCTTATAACGAAAACGAATCAAGAAAATTCGAATTTTTTGAAAATGCCATATGTCATATTTGTTTTATGTTAAATACAAGTAATGGCAAAATACATAATTTCAATTTATGACTTTCTGCTTTCTAGGACCCTCGGTATGATAATCTGTCTGGCTGCCATAAAGTAGGTGCTAGACATGAGCGATGGGCCCTTATAATGAAAACGAATCAAGAAAATTCGAATTTTTTGAAAATGCCATATGTCATATTTGTTTTATGTTAAATACAAGTAATAGCAAAATACATAATTTCAATTTATGACTTTCTGCTTTCTAGGACCCTCGGTATGATAATCTGTCTGGCTGCCATAAAGTAGGTGCTAGACATGAGCGATGGGCCGTTATAATGAAAACGAATCAAGAAACATTTGAATTTCAGGGAATTCTGTTATTTTCAAAAAATGAAACAAATAGTAAGCAGCTAATAATTCATCTACCCGTTCGATTAGGATTAAGATTTGAGATATTTCAAGTATAAAAAAAGGGCTGGTGGAATGGAAACGGAATGTTAAAGAACCTCTATCTTTCAGCCCCTAGCTCCCCATTCAAAAAAAAAAAGAACGATAATAATATTTATTATCATTATACTGCTGCTACTACTACTACTAATACCACTTCTACTACTACTACTACTACTACTACTACTACTAATACTACTTCTACTACTACTACTACTACTACTACTTCTACTACTACTACTACTACTACTACTACTACTAATACTACTACTACTACTACTACTACTGCTACTACTACTACTACTACTACAACTACTACTACTACTACCACTACTACTACTAGGAAGAAGAAGAATTATAAGAGGACAAGGAGAGGAGGAAGACTGGGAAGAAGAGGCATATTTTCAGCGATATTAGTGATAATTTTCTCTGTGATCGAGGCATACACATGCACATTACATACAGGAAGGCAATGACAAAGAGAGAGAGTATCCCAGGGTTTAAATTCAGTTTTCTTTAAATTATTAAGCCCTGTACTAATGATCATTTATCTGTGGCGCTACATACAAATAAAACCACGGTGTCGTTTGTGGTCATCACAATATTCAAAATAGATTTTTTAAAGATGATGAACAAATGAGTATAATAAAAGGACGTCGTTTATCGTGAGTTAGTTCACTTCTATCTCTTTCTGCTAAATCATCCCAATCAATGGAACCAACAGAGTAGAATTAACTGTAAAACGAATATATCAGAGTCCTACTCCGATGGCTCAGATTGGATTACGATCAAATCAGAAGATACAATCCTACAGCCCAAGATGCGTACATTTATTTTTCTAGTTGTTGTTCACTTATATAAATGTGGTAGCACTAAAATTCAAATTCGTAAGTCACATCCACCACCAACTTTATGACTGAACGAGGGGAATATAATTAATCAAATATGATTCGATCGTCGAGTAAATTCGTGGCTAAAACGGAATATGCTAGCCTCTTTACTACCATTCTAGCACACAAGCAACAGGGAAATTTCATTAATTATAAGTTATCACATTTTACAGATGCCTTTGGAGGCTAGAATCCTGCTGGGTCATTAGGGTACATGTTTTCTCGTGGTACCAGATTGGGTTGACGGTGGAACTTGACTGACATGTGTCCAACGATCGAGCCCCCCCCCCCCCCCACACACACACACATACACATCTCAATCTGCAATTGATAATACAATGCATTATTTTGTCTCCTACGCCATGAATTAAAAAATAAAATCTAGCCCCCTTTTTTTTAAGTGCAAAATTTCCCCTTTTATCAGATCTATTATTCTACTCACGATACTTTAATCAGTTATGGTAATACCATTAGGCCTACGGTTTGAGAATGAGAATTCATTGAATTATTTGTCACTGGAATAGTAGTTCGTCTTACAGTGTTATATTTCACACTAAAGTTGCACAAACGCCAAAAACCGTGAGGTGCAAAGACCAATATTATATAAGAAATATGATCCATCATGACTTACATATCTAGTATTTGACGCCATGGTGCCCACGAAGCCGAGGCTGTGCCACCTCGTAGGGTACGTTTTGTGTTAACAGAAAACACTCAGACAGGCAGTACGACAATCAGTCAGCAGCATACACGATTCCAATAAGACGGCCTTGACTAACTTGTTATCAGGAGGACATACGCGTGAATGACGATTTCAAAAAAAATAATCTTGTTTTATGATTTTTTTTTTGGGTGAAAATAATGTTCATATTATATTTATTCTTGCGAACCTACACAAACAAGCGATGCTTTCCGGTAGGTTTCTGTTTCATTTCATAATAATCAGCAATTGATTTATGAAATGTAATAAATTCGAATCAATCAATCAATAACATATATTCTTTATTCAAATAGCATTTTAAAGACGATGAACAAATGCGAATAATAATACAAGGTCGTCCATAATGGTGAGAATGCTAATTCCAACGAACTAACAGTGGAGTCAACTGTGAAATGAACTACATTTTTCATAATAATGATAATAATAAATAATAATACATATAGCGCAGCGAAAATGAGACAATGGGAGCAATATGCCTGGAATCGACCAAGTGGAATCAACTGCGAAATGAACTACATTTGTCATCATTGAGTCCCTAAAGTTTTTTTTTAATTCAAATAGCATTGTAAAGACGAAGAACAAATACGAATAGCGATACAATGTCAACGGTAATCGTGAAAATATTCACCTCCATCTCTCTCTGCTAATTCCAGCGAACAGTCCAATCAACCAAATGAAATCGACTGTGAAATGAACTACATTTTTCTTCATTGAGTCCCTAAATAGTAAATTGCTATTCCATGTCATAATAATAATGATATAACAATTAAACTACTACTGCTACTAGTGATTACCATGTGACGCTACATAAAGTAGTATAATAATATTTGGTCTTGTTGTAAAGAAAAGTTTGGCATGCACCTGGTAGATTAAGATCGTGTGCTTTTTTTTCTTGTAATTGAAAGCAAGTCAGAAGAAGAAAAAAATGTTGGAACCAGCGGGATCTACTGAGTGCATGCTAGAAATGCCATAAAAACAATTGAAACTTCTACCAGGAATCCTAACATTTACACTTAGTTAATTCAAATGCATTGTAGAGACCATGGACAAATGAGAATAATAATAATACATCGTCGTCAATAGCTGACCAGTTCATTAACAATACGTATCGAACACTTACTTCACCTACACAGACCCACTTGCACACACTTGCAAAATTTTCTTCTTTCTTTAATTTCTTTCCACTTTTTATTCAGATACTTTCTAAAATTTGTTTGTATACGTGACACTCTATTCCACTACAAACTCCTATAACAGCGCCATGTACCCCCCCCCCCCCTTTCCCGGCTGCTATCGACTCAAGCATTCTTGCTTATGATAGTTGGCCTCTGCATTTATCTTGATTATTTTTACTTACATCGATACTTTCAAGCTTTCAATTATGCATTTTTTAATTGTGTGTATTTAAGTTGTCATTCTTTATGTAAATCAATTATATTATATACTATTATTGTTATTTGAATGTTTTATATTTGATTTATTAATAAATGCAGAAACATCTGCTAAAAAAATTAATGGTGAGAATATCATGCCTGTGCAAGAAAGGGGTACGTGGGTTTCGCCTTCAAAGACTTTAAAGACATTTGTTTTGAAAATCTTTTCAGAAATGTGTCTTAAAAGACATTCTCTTACACGTTATGATCTAATTTAGGTGAAATCTTGCAATCAATATGTTGGGGCTTCCAATACTTAAAGATAGTATGTCCCTTTTGCAGCCAACATCAAATTATGTAGAACTTTGCAGGAATTAGGAATATGTCATGTATGTCCTATCTGTGAAATTTAAACTTTAGCAGTGTCCTAATATTCATATTATGCAAGGAAACATGTTTACTTGCTAGACTTCACTGTCAGACACTATTGAGTGACAGACTGGTTTTTTCTTCTTTGGTAATAACATACATACATACATACATTGAGCTGAAAAGGGTACATGAGCATTTCTCAACATCAATAACCCACTTCTTGTAATGGCCAAAATTAAACTGATTGAATCTTTGCGCAGCATAAAACGTACGACTATTCGGTACAAAACTACAATGGTCTGAAAATCAGACTATTACTTACTGGCTCTATAGCTTTTAAGTCGATTCAACAACTAATAGTCATTATTTTCCCACTTAAAGACTTTTCAAGCCCCACTTGTTTTAGGGATGTTCTAAATTAGTGTTACCTTTCAAATGCCGTTGTAATGTATTGTTATTGACTATTGTGTTTTGAGTTCGCCATTAACTGTTCATGAATAATAGAGGTAAATTCCCAGGTGAGTGGGTGTGTTTTCTTTTTGTATGAGTATCAGATGAAGAGGAGGAGGGGTGTTGGCTATATAGTTTACACGCGTGGGTGCATGAGCATGAGTGGGTGTGCGTGCTCGTGCGCTTGATGGTATTAATGCTAGTTTTGTAACAAAACATTATAAGTATTGTCATCATTGTCGGGTTTGGGGAAGGGGTCGCAGCTGAAGTAAGGCCTATTTGAGAAAAATAAATGTGGAGGAGTCTTTTAAACATATCAACAGCACAAATTCTGTTTAGAGAACAAGTCTCATCGTTTCTTTACACTTCGCCCTTAACTTTGCTGAGAGTCCCTCCCTCCCTCGACACCGCCCCCTCAAAGGCTAAGCGTACTTTCAATTATAGATAAAAACGTGATCATATCGACGAGTGTCGATAGGATTTCTTTTCTTCCAAATTGAAACTAATTATTTGGTGTCTATGCCCCCTATCTTCCTCTTTCAATTATAAATATTTTAGTTCAGCTGTCCCAAATGTTCACCTGTTAATGAAGAAGTTGTTCCCTATCCTACAGCTTACATCACAGTCTATCGTTGTACTTGCTGCATAATATCATGTGCAATCAACCGTTTTGAAGTGCTCTACACGTACCTCAGGGCATTTTGATGATATTCATATTGAAGCCATATATATGTTGTAGCTGTGTATTTGTTATCATATTCTGTGGATATTCTGATAAAAAGAGAATGACCTAAATCAAGGTTGTTTGAATAAAAGGTGCAATGAAATAGTAATATGTTGGTCAGCAAAACACACGAAATGGCGCTTTAATGTAGAGCACTTTGAGCTTCTAGTCCCCTGTTTGCCCATCTACATGCATACAGCAGTCAGGTAAAACAAACCACCAAAACAAAGCAAAAAGGGAGAAAAGAAGAAGAAGAACAACAACAAATAACATCAGATAAGTATATAAAACAAAGAAACGACCAAAGATTAATCAAGTAAAAAAGGCATATACTTGGTGGAAATCACAAGTGGGGAGGGGGTAGGGGGCTAGTTTTTTCCAATGAATTAAGACTGCGAATGAAGAGGGGTGAGATATGGTGGGGGGGGGGGGATAAAGGGGACAGCTAGTATGTACAGAAAGCTGATGTTAATGCTCAAACACATAGACACAATGTAGTATGTTTTGATGCGAAACAACAACATACGATGCATATCACCCACCCGCAACAGAGAAAAAGTACATGGATTAAAAGACACTGACACAGGTCATGGCTGAGTTGATAATCGGTTTCATAACACGGATCAAATGACCGAATCTATACCCTCAAGTGTGTTTCGTTCAGGGCAAGTTTAATAACCTCGAATATGACCCTAACAATTCCATACGTGCTGGTTTATGCATGACCTTGTCAATTGAAATTGAGTATGTTATTCGAGCGCAGAACGAGTAGGCACCCGTCGCATTTATTGCGGGTTGATAAAATAAACTTGCTCATAGGTCACCCCATGGACAGACAGACCAAAGGCAGAATACTGGAAATATAATCTGACCTCTGTGTTTCCGGATGAACGTCTATGCTCTGACTAATTTCCAAACTCATCCTGTTAGTTGGTGAAAAAATTAGATCCTTCAGTGAAC
The DNA here is from genome assembly GCF_000002235.5 of Strongylocentrotus purpuratus. Lineage (NCBI taxonomy): Eukaryota > Metazoa > Echinodermata > Echinoidea > Camarodonta > Strongylocentrotidae > Strongylocentrotus > Strongylocentrotus purpuratus. Next base: position 21,268,202 of record NW_022145598.1, read on the forward strand.
ATCCTGTTAATGGTAAATTCAGGTAGTACCTGCTCTTGATCGACAAAACATACTCCATGAACTCACTGCCTTCAATATTAAAAAAATTAGTCACAATATATTTACGGGGCTACGGACATTTTGCAAAGTTGTCTATGCAACGTCACACCGAGACACGAGCATCTCCCTTCCCCTCTCGGGAAATTACACAGTTTAATCGTTACTTATCAGTTTGGTTTGCTTTGGGGACATCATCTGCTTTTATAAAGTAGCACGGAATACGTCTGGTATAACATGGCGGACGCCGAGTTTTACGACGTCGGACTGTTCCAGGCCTGGGACTATGTCGTCCTAGCGGCGATGCTTAGCGTGTCAGCCGGCATCGGGGTCTTCTACGCCTTTACCGGCGGCCGGCAGTCAACCACACGTGAGTTTCTGCTCGCGAATCGTAACATGAACCCCATGCCCGTTGCGATGTCGCTGGTGGCCAGTTTTATCTCTGCGATCACCGTACTGGGGACGCCAGCCGAAATGTACCTGAATGGACCCATGTACTGGTTGTACGGAATAGCCTTCATATTCACCGGATTCCTGACGTCCCTCTTCCTACCAACGTTTTATCGTTTGGGTGTGACGAGCGCTAATGAGGTAGGAATATGTTCTAATAATTACTTTCCTTTCCTCCCAACATACACAAAAAAGGAGCAAGCAAGTCAAGAAATAAACAAAATCAACTCTTATGACATTATGTGCCTAAAACGTGTTCAAACCAGGTTCAAAAATAAATATCATGCACCCTCACCAAATTACCTTTGTTTTCTTTTTTTCATATATAGACTTATATGGGAAATGCGAGAAACTTTTTCAGGGGAGGGCTTCAAATTATCCTAGATAGCTCATCGAATACGTTTTGTCTCTGAAAGGCCAGATGTACATGATCATAACTTTCCTGACTCTTGATCATTATTTAGTATTGAATATAATTCACCCAATTTAGATTCAAACGTTGTGTAAACAAAGTTTCCAAACAAGTTCTCTTTTTATCGGGTATTAGGAAACCTCAACTGTGATTTCTAAAGTTTTCATATTTATCTCCGGAAAACAGTCACAGGGACAAATAAAACGCAAACCGGAACTACTGTGCCCTTTCATTTTGCCATGCCAAGGACAATTTCATTGTTTTCAAACGGTGCTTATATATCTCTATATAGCGCTTTCCACCGAAATTTCTAAGCGTTAGGTGACAAGGTGACATGTATATTATAGTGGACCAGCCAAACATAAAAAGACTCCCTAAATAGTTTCCATGGCATTGTAGGGTAATACAAGGCATCCACGCTAAAACTCGTGCAAAAATACGGATTAATAACAATGGGGTGGATGCCACGCGCATTTTCTAACCGTAAACATTTAACTTTGTGGACCGAATATGTATTATCCGATGAAGACCTTTTAATTGCTTTAAATTTCATTATGATATTAAAGTAATAAACCGGTTTAATAGACATTTTAAAGTTGGATATTACACACATTATGTATGACGCATTGAAACATAAAAATTTGACTTATTCAAAATATGGGGTTATTGAAACTAATCATATTTTAAAGATTTGAAAACACCATAAAGCTGTCCGTTGAAACACTTCTTTGCAAAAATTTTAGCACGATTGCAACGCTTCAAAATCCCGTCTAGGCTGTTTTACTATCAAATCGAAATCGATTTTAGCTAAATAAGTCTACTATTGGTTCGAAGCAATGAATCAACATCTTTTTCCACTTTAAACAAATCTCCAAAACAATGTTACAGCATATTTCTTCCCTCAGTAATACAATATATTTTACATTCTTCATACGTGTCATGTTCCTCTTCGGTGATTTTGTATGCGCTACCGTACCTTTTGTTTTTAGGGCTCATAGATACTCGAGATCGTTATTGTTATTACTATTGAGTAAATATTCAAACTCACGGAATATTCACAAGACGGCGACGCTTACGCTAATCACCGGGTATTCGCGTCCAGTCGGGTGGTCGCGTTGCACAACATTTCGTGAAACGGAAGCGGAAGATCATATGAAGATGCACATGAAAGGATGCGACTTTTCGTAAATTTTCCCAAGGGTATTTTCTAAGTGTCGAATAAATGGGACCGGATAATTTGTACGTGAGAGGGGTTTATCTCACAATGTCACCCCCTACATTTCGTGAATAAAGGGGCATGTTTTCGGAAAAGGTCCGACTGGACGACCCGATGATTCGAAGTAAGCCCTACGCCACAATCGTTCACGATGTTGTAAACTGGCCATTATCCATACAATCGTCCTAATCATGCTAAGTACAGGATTAAGCATGTCAAGAAGCCTTATTTTCAGATGCCTTCACAAAGCTCAATTAATAAAAAATAAATTAAATGAAGATATAATGGAGATGATTTAATCAGTGGGCAGTTTGAATATTGCCTTGTGTTGTAAATTATCTACACAGTAATGACAGTCATACTATCTTTTTTTTTACAGTACCTCGAGAAACGATTTAACAAGCCAACAAGATTACTGGGGACAATACTGTATCTTCTGCAAATGGTAACTTGTCTAATTTTAGATTTCCAATCATGACAGTGAAACATAACGAGAGACATATCACCAAGATGGTACCTGAATTCGTTTTTAGTTTTTACCTCCAACCTGTAACCACATTATTGAAATAATTATATCAATATGCTTTTGCAATATCCATAATAACATTTCAGTTTTTAATATTTGTATGTCCGCTGTGTATCATAACTTCAAAAGTTATATAGATATATTTTGTTTTTCTCATTTGAATACAACTTGCCCTTTCTTGTAATACTAGTAATATATTCCATTCTCTAGTTATTTAATATGGATATAACACACATCACTGAATGAGTTTTTTTTTTCTTGCTTTCTGATATATATTATATACTAAAAAGTGTAAATAAAAACCACTGGAGGTATTGACATTGCCCTTTATTTTGAAAATTTGTCCGCCTCCCTAAATTGTCCCATTGTGTTTGCATAACATGTTCGTTTAAAAAAAATGTCTATGCTCGGGGACCGCCCAACAAATGAATAAAGAACCTCATGCGAAAATATTTAAAAGTAAATATGGAAAACTTAACGTTATCATTTCTTTCTGTATAATTATGTAAAGCATAATTCCGAAACGAGCTTTATCCACTTTTGATGAAAATTGAGTTATAAAGATATCAGAATATTGCTCACTTAAGTACCAGTCTTCATTCATCTAAATAAATCTAATCGGTCGCTTGGTCGCTAATGATTCTTCAGCAGGGGCGGCCGAGCGACTTCCAAAGTGTGGGGGAGGTCGGGCACCAACGAAAAATAGCACTTTCTGGAAAAAGGGCACCTACAAAGAGAAATCTCAAAGCGAAAATATACAATTTTGTTTAGACAATGGGGTACTTTTTAGAAAGGAAAAGGGCACATGTGAAAATAAAAGGTACACTTATCCGAGTTCATTGAAAAGGGTTAGTTATCAAAAGGGGAAGAGGCATGAGGGGCAGTTGTCAAAGTAAAAAGGGCATCTCTCAGATCTGTGTAGGGCATTTATCGGAGGTTAAGAGGGCACTTATGAAAAATGAAAAGGGGCACTTCTCGTACTTGATAAGGGGCACTTACTAGAGATTAAAAAGGGCACAAAAAGAAAAAGCAAATTGAATCCACATCATGATTTTTCAGGAAACATGTACCAAAAACTAATTGATTTTGTAGAATTTCTTTTAAACCTTTTGTAAACAGGGGAAGGCATTTGATGATGAAAGCACTATCCACTCCATGTTATTAGCTGTTTTCGAAGTATTTGCCCGTTATAAGTATTCTGCATTTGTATGTGACTGATGTAGTATCATTTTGCCTACAGATTTTATACCTCGGTATTGTCATCTACGCTCCGGCACTTGCCTTAAACCAAGGTAAACATTCCAGAATATTTTAAAGAGTTCCTTAATAATTTCCTATTCCTTTTCCTATCTCAATGGACATAATTTATTAGAACCCCCTTTGTAACATTGATTTCTGTCAGTCAGTTAAAAGCACTTTTCTTGTAGCTCTGAATGTAAACAAATGTCATGCATTTTTATAAAAAATCTATGTTCTAGTTGTGCAAGGAAACAAACGGTATCAGTGCCCTAAACTTGTTTGGATAAACGGTCATCCATTTTTGAAGATCCTTTGCTACTGTATCAAACAAAAATTAATGCTTTAATAAATGGGCAATACTTGTTCTTCTGTTTCCATGTAATGCTAGTTTTAATAGATTTGATTAGTGCTTTATTATTTTTTAGAAAATACGTGTATTGCCCCATATATGACGAAAACAGTAGGCCCCGGTGGCACGCGGAAGGGGGGGGGGGTGGGCTGGCAGGAGACCCCGGGTTAAAAACCAATACGCTACGTGGTTTCTCGGAATTTATGTTGTTCTCTAATGTTGTAACATTTTGTCTTTTATTTCTACAGTCAGCGGTCTAGACCTTTGGGGGTCCGTTTTAGCGATTGGTATTGTCTGCACATTCTATACGACCATTGTAAGTATTTTGACCCAATATTTAAGGGCTGTAGTAAAGTCCAAAACAAGTCAGTTTCATAGAACACAACAAATGTGTGGAGCGCACAATAAAAGAATGTGGAAGTGTAGAATTGTATCAGCGAGGGGCGACATGAGGTCCCCATCTGTCATTTTTGTATAATTCATGACCAACGTTTTCACGATTTCAATCCATACAGGGTGGTATGAAAGCAGTATTGTGGACTGATACATTCCAAGTGACCGTCATGATGGCTGGCTTCTTGGCTGTCATCATAGCAGGGTCAATGAACGTTGACGGCTTCAACGAAGCTTGGCGGATCGCCGGAGAGGGCGGGCGACTTGATATTTTGGAGTAAGTAGTTAGTGCCACGTTGAAGTCTGAAGTTAATGGCCCGAATTCACGAAGGGGGTTTGTAGACAAACCTTTATTTATGTGCGTCATATGACACGTGTTGACGCGTTTCAGACCAAGTTTTGTCTCAACATTGGTCTGAAACGCATCGAAACGCGTCATATGACGCACATAAAGTAAGGTTTATCGACAAACCTCCTTTGTGAATTCGGGCCTATGTGTTCCACATTCAAATAAAAGTAAAGATTCATATAAGCCGGCCGCAAAGCATTCCGGATAAACAATTTGAATCACGTAAAATGTATGGTAATTGATCGATAGGTTTCGGGAGATATAAATGCGCCATGGACAAAGAGGTTTCGGGAGATATAAATGCGCCATGGACAAAGAGACTGCTAAATGTGAGCAGCCTAACTAAAAAAAAGACATTGATTAAAGTTTACGTAATCAACCAACTCTTAGAAGACGCGAATAAGTATATGCATATATACATTTGAAAAGTTATACAGGTGTAAGAAAATTATTTCCCTCTTTTTTGTGTGTTTTTATTCTAGCTTCAACCCGGACCCGACTGTACGCCATACTTTCTGGACAGTCGTCGTAGGCGGAACATTCTTCTGGAGCACTCTCTACGCTGTCAACCAGGCACAGGTCCAGAGATACCTCACATGTCGGTCCGAAAAGACTGCTTTACTGTAAGTCAAGTCTAGAATTATACCTAAAAATCGTATTTGCGATAGAATAAAATTTATTGACTCATTCGACCCCCTTCTGGGGTATGAGAGTACAACACATGTACATGTCATGATAATGATACATAATAAAGAATACAAACATAGCTTAATAATACAAAGAATACAGAATACAACAAAACAACAATATAAAAGTATATCTATAAATAGGAATGATCTAAACCTAGCCTATGCTTAAACATAAATACACTACTATACATGAACAATCTAAATACAAACACGAAGAAAAAGAAAGTTAAACAAAAAATAATACAAAAAATAAATTATTGTCTTACCTATATAAGAAATTATAAGTTTCATTTTTGTACATGTAAGTAAGTTGCGATTGGATTGTTAAGATTTACGCAGACTAACAAAATACGGCATAATCGTCCATTGGACAAACAAAAACATAATGGAATATAATGTAATAAGACAAACAAAAACAAAAAGGATACTAACTAAAAATGAACAAAGAACAAACAAACCATCAAAACTATACTTGACCTAAAAAAACACACTGTTTACAAACATTTTACACGATCAGACGTGTTGTAACATAGCATAATTATCAAGATATATCCATCTTTTTTCTAACTGACGTTGTCCAATACAATTTTTTCTTTCAAATTTTAAAAGAACATAATATCATAATCGTTTACATTTGTTCAATCATGACTATATTACAATCTTAACAGGTCCCTGTTCATGGCTATAATTGGTATGATAATCGTTGTATCAGCAGCATGTATATCGGGTATCGTCATGTATGCTAACTTCGCCGTCTGTGACCCGCTAACCATGGGCTATGTCTCCAAATCAGACCAGGTAAAGACCAGGGGAGTTTTTCACAAAGACTAAGATCGACTTTAAGTTGGACGTAACTATGGTGGGCTGTTCATGCCACTAGTTGCTCTCACCATTGGTCTCTCAAAAGCGTCACAAATCTATAGAATTTAAATATGTTGGTAGTTCTTTGTATTAGAAATTAAGTTACTTACATTGTGAACCTGTATATTTAAGACTTTATTCTACAACAATGGTGAGAGCAAACAGTGGCATGAAGAGCCTGCCATAGTTGAGTCCAACTTTAAGGTCAATCTTAGTCTTTGTGAAACACCTCCAGCACTGTAAACAAATATCAACTGCATTTATAATAATGATGATGCTGATGATGATGTCAACGACAATAATGTTAAGCATAATGATAATAATAATAATGATAATAATGACATTAATAGACAAAATGATCATAATATTAATAACAATGATGATAATAGTAATCGCAAACGCCTCTAGACATATATAGTTAAGGGTTTTAAAGGGGAATTGAACAGCCGTGTGAAGAAAATTCTTCATCACGAATTCTACATTAGAAATACATTCGAACGCTAGCCGAGTCTCCATCAGTAAATTCCGGATTAGACATGGGTTTAGCTGCCTGCGAGCTTTGTACACGCTGTCATTTGTAATTCCATCTGGTGCAGTCACTGGGAAATATACCGCAATGCACATGGGAACAAAGTATGTATTTACCAGTAAGTTATACTTGTTTTTAATGATTTACATGTAATTTATCCGTAGAAGTACACATAATTTCAATACATTGTGCAAGTTCATGTACTTGTCCTTTCATGACATTTTTGGTTCTTATCTCTTTTTAGCTCATGCCATATTTTGTGATGTACCTGTTCGGCAAGATGCCCGGGCTACCCGGCCTATTTACCTCGGCCATATTCAGTGCTGCTCTCAGGTAGGATAACCACAGACCCGTAGTCGTCCGTTCGCATCGGGAATTCGACACAATTCCTTTGCAAATCTGTTTCTATCATAAAGTTCTTTAGATGTACCATGGCTTATATTTAGTCTTTGTATTAAGTAAGTTCTTAATTGTACACAATGAGGGTGGGATGCCGATTATGATGCGGCTTCTCTTTTTATGTATGTTATGCCTTTTGGGCTAATTGTCTCACTGCCTTTAGAGTTTGGAAATAAGGGGAACTGTCGTAAGAGTTATGAATACTCCCTTCAAAATTGCAAGCTATTTTTTAAAATCGAAAAGACTTTCGAAAAATCAACCCGGCTAAGGCAATTTCAATTGTCTTGTCCATCACGTTTTGAAATATAAGAATGTTACAATAAGGTAATACATTCTCTGAGCATAAGCAAGATGAATCCTATGGGCTTAACAATATAACTTACTCAAATTGCCCTTGATTCCATTTATCGAAAGCCATTGCGATTGTGTAGTTTGCCAAGCTTCAATTTCTATTCTTTAAAGCCCTTTATAGCTACTTGCGCCCTCTACATAGCAATCAATGCCTAATCAATGCATGTTGCTCCCCCATGATCCTCTTTTTCTTATGTTAGTTGAGAGCTGATTTGATGAGAAAACCACCTGTCAGTGAAATTGCAGGGTGTTCTAATCCCCCTGGCAAAACTAGTACAGACGGGCTTTAAAACTTTCTTCTCTCTTATTGCTTGACTATATAGTACCGTGTCCTCTGGGGTTAACTCTCTGGCTGCTGTTGTGGGCGAGGACATCGTGAAATCGATTTGGCCTGACATGAAAGAAAAGACCTACACATGGACCACAAAGGGTCTTGGTAAATATATCTATTACAACAATGAATTACAATAACCGACAACAAGAAACGATCATACATACGAACATTCTAATTGTTACTATTCTATTTGTCAAATGAAAATTGAATAATTAACAAACACGATATTTGACTTAAGCTCAAAACGTAAATCTAGTCATTGTTGCCTTAAACCATTCTTTTCCATCACATAGAACAATAATCGCATGTTGATATAAGACATAAAAAGCATTTTCATCAAGGCATATGACATAATTATATTTTTTCAAATTATGCAATACTGTATTAAAATAGTCTCTTGACAATCCTATTGAGTTTGTAGATTAAGTGAACAATTTCGTTAAACTGAAATGTCCACACCGATATAATAAGGATAATATGATCTCCCTCCACCCTGGGCTAGTATCAGAATCACAGAAACGTAGAGCTGATTGTGCAGATGATAGAGAGAGAGAGAGAGAGAGAGAGAGAGAGAGAGAGAGCAAGACGCCCTCTCACACCAAGCCTGGCGGGAATCATCGAAATCGAGGGATAACGCCAACAAACCCCAAAACAATAACAACAACCTTCACATCGGATGATCTTATTCTACATGCCAGAGGGCGTTCAAGGAAAAAAAAAGTTTGCATGGATGGGCAATTAAAATGAAATAAAATGATATTTTACGTAATGCGTCAAAAGTGATGAACTTGTAACATATCTGTTATTTTCGTCTTTCTTCTGCTTTCGGTTAGCCCTCTTCTTCGGGATACTAAGCATCGCGATGGCATTTGTTTCTTCGCAACTCGGTAGTGTTCTTGGGGTACGTAATGGTATTCAATATAAAACAAAATATTTACCACATGCATATCAAAGTAAATTATGCAGTATGTAGCATCAACTATTGTTAAACATAAATTCCGTTTTGTGTGATTTATATCATTACTCGACTCGTTGGAGGGAGGGGGAAGGGATTGCATTTTGTAATTGTTTTGATATTGTACATGATAGCCCCCCCCCCCCACACACACACACACACACACAATCAAATACGCAATTTGTGCACATAAAAACATCCACGTGATAAAAACCCACTTTCTTACTTGGGTTTTGTGTTTGTTTAAAGAAGGAGAAAAACTAAACTAGATGGCATTCGAAAATGATGTTTAAATGGAGGCTCTTTTTCATTTCTTGACACATACCGATACTTACAAATATACCTATACTTAGTATTTTTATTAGTCTACCTACACTAATACATACTATACTATATTAATACTTATATTTATACTCGTGCATATTATACTGATGCTTTTAAATATAACAATAATTTTACTTAAACTATACTGAATGATGCATAATCCTTCCCCTATTTGTTTTCTTTAGGCAGCCTTCAGTGTTTTTGGAATGATTGGGGGCCCACTTCTGGGACTTTACACTTCTGGAATGTTCTTTCCATGGATCAACTCTAAGGTAAGTCAACCAAATTCTTCGGCTTTTGCGCAGAGAAAAGTTACTTTCGGTAAAAATAATACTATATTACGTGCACGTCAAATGTGATAACCGTGAACCTTTTATTCAACAGCAGTGCACTCCATGATACACAGCTTTAATTATTTCTTTTTAATGTGAGGGATAAATGATATCCATGAAGTATTCCCAGCAATAAGCCAGTTCATAGATACAATCTGCGCATGGGCAGATAAAGGTCATTTGTACCAAAATGGTAAAACCCACAGAGATGAATACTGGATATGCGCTCATGAAAGTTATGTAACATTATTTATTTATGCACCAACGGTACATTCTATGATACGCAGGTGGAAGTATTCTTTTCAAGAGGACAAACAAAAAGTATTCATGAAGCACATCTAGGACTTGGCAGTTATTATTTTAAGATGCTCAACGTGGAACTTCTCCATGTGTGAAAGGTCTGTGGATATTTGGGGTCATTTGTACCATGTGCTATATGTCGTACACCAGAAGTCATTCTTCCCTGATACCATCAGGCTTTGGAACTTGCTACCTGCTGGATTTGTCAACTGTACCTCCACTGAAGCTTTTAAGCAGAGGTACAAGACGTCCATCTTCGTTAGAAGGGGATGAAGGATTTTCATCTGCACATAGAATATTGTAGAAAGTTTTAAATTCGCACTGTACATTCACAACACCAGACCTGCCTAATAGTACGTGATACATCATACGCTGGACTGTACTTTTCCTGGAAGGAGAAAAAAGAATTTTGGGAGTGATATTCCTCAATAGCACAAGGTGGGACCTCTCCACATTTAAAATATTAGTAAGCCCATCTATTGTATGTGTCAACTATACACATATATCTCATTCACTTGGTACACTCTCTTGATTAATTGTAGAGGTATGTTTCTGATGTTTAAATACGGCCTACCGACACTCTTCTTCTCCGTGTCTCTCTGTCTATGACGTAGGGGGCGTTCGTTGGCACTCTGCTCGGCTTGACTTGGTCTCTCTGGGTGGGCATAGGGGCACAGATCTACCCTCCCTCTTCCGAGAAGCCACCGCTGAGCATAGCTGGATGCAACATTACACTGGAAACCATGACAACGCTGTCTGACACCATGATGACGTCTTCAACCATGGAGCCACCAATGGGGAGGTGTGGAATTTACTTCTTTACGTCTAATCATGAAGTATCAATATTACCTCGGGAGCGATAGTTTAAACTTTAACTAAATGAATATTATTATCATTAATCATTATAATTGCTATCATTATTACCGTCATTATTATTATTGTTATTGTTATCATTATGTATTCAGGAATAAATCGTCTCCACCGATTGAGGCAAACCTGGCAACGAACAGTTTGGGGACCAGTTTTATATGTAAAATGGGTCGTTCACATTGAAATTCCCCTACGACATCCCAGTCCCATTTCGCTCCTGCCCCCTCCCTCTCTCTCTCTCTCCCTCTCCATCTTCTATAAACTTCCCACTTGTATATGTTCACTTTCAGACCAGCCATTGCCAGTCTATATAGCTTGTCATACGCCTGGTACAGCGCTGCAGCAATGCTTATGACGATCTTTTGGGCCCTCATTGGAAGCTTCTTGACGGGTAATGACTAATAACAATAATAATATCAATAATAACAATTACTTAGTATAGCCAAATCAGTACTGTAATAATTCCTGTAATTTCCGCAAATATAATTACTCCAGCATAATACTACTAATAATTACGTTTCAAAGGCGCTTTATACAGGCGTTTCTAAGCGCACAGGTGGTACTGTCCTATGTTATTATAATTATTCAACATGTTCAATACCTTAAAAGCAACAAAATAAAATAAAATATTACTAATAAAATACAATACAATACAATTGAATTGAATGGAATTCACAATTGTGTGCGCCTCCAGTAAACTATAACTGATTAAAAAGGTGGGTTTTGAGAAGGGTTTTGAATGATTCAATGGATGGGGAATTTCGAATATGGGCTGGGAGTTTGTTTCAGAAGGCGGGGGCAATCGATAAAATGGCACGGTCACTATAATGGTTTTTTGATCGTGGGCCGTGAATTAATTGCATGGAAGAAGATGAACGGAGGGATCTGGCAGAAAAGGAGACTATAGGGCAAGAAGATATTTAGGGGCAAGGTTATGTGTTATTTTGTATGAAAGAATTAGGATTTTGAAAGTAATGCGAGAATTGCCAGGTATCGATTATGACACCTGGGTCGAGAGAGACAAATGCAGTAAAAACAGCTTTGTCCAATGATATAAGGGCCGAGCAAACATTGAACCCGGGAACTCTCGTATGAGAGTCAAGGGATTTAAACAATATACCACTATGCTCTCTTGTTTGTGTATGTCACATTTTTCTTTTATAAATCGTGACCGAGGAAGTGCGTTTAATAAACCGAGTTCAAACTGGCGGAGAAGTATAAATGCGTTAAACATGTCAAAAGGAGGACCGATATTGCGAGGACAGAAGAACATGTTATCAATCCAAATAGAGGGCGTTTTGTGGCTACACCTTCATTCTGATGGCAAAAGAAGGTATTCTGCAAAGATGGTAGTAAAATGAAAGGAACAAATGTTCTTTTAAGTCATTTTTTGGCCACATTACCCCGCAATTATTTGACAAGAAAATGTTACTTCATGGCCCGATTGAATTCATTAAAGCAATTTGTTCGTGGTCACAGCTATGATTGAATAGTTTGAAATAATGACTGATTTGATATCGCTTTTTATCCAGTGGCAAAGACCCTGTGTAGATTTTAACTTTGTATTCGTTTGAGCATGTTATATCGTGTGCAGTATTCCTCCTCGCATTAGCACTCTACCCATCTGTCCTTTACATTTAGTCAGTTATCATTTTTATTTTTTTCCTCCCAACCTCCCTCCTCTCGAAGGCGCTAACGACCCTAGGACTTTGAACCCAATGTTAATTAGCCCCATCGCAGACCGAATGTACTGCTGTCTACCGGAAATTGTAAAGCGCCCTCTCCGGTGTGGTGTCGGTGACCTCTACGAGGAAGGTCAAAAGGAAAAGGTGAGATGCAAACTCTGTGTTATTGTGAATATCATTTACCAGGCAAAAAAGTAAGCGTAAATCAACATGTTATAAGTATGTTGCTTTTCGAAGGAAAAATCACTTGGATCTTAAAAATACTATTTCCCTTTTGCAGCAAAATCAAATTATGTAAAACATTGTAGGAAACATGAATATGTCATGAATGTCCTATCTGTGAAATTTATGTAAGGAAACCCGTATACTTTCTATACTTAATTGTCAGACGCTATTGAGTGACTGACAGATTTATTTTTATTTGTTCGGTAATAAAATACATAACATGAGTTGTAACAGGTACATGCAGCATTTGCTTACATCAATAATATTACCCACTTCTTGTAGTGGCCAAAATTAAACTGATTGAATATTTGGGCAGCACAAAACATACGATTATTACCAAATGGTCGTATATTTTGTGCTGCGCAAAGATTCAATGAAGGGTCCGAAGATCATACTATTTACATAAGTGATTGATTGCAATCACTTATGTCGATTCGACATCTAATCGTCGTTATTTTCCCACATTTTCGTTTTGAAGGAAGTCCTAAATCACTATTATCTCTCAAATGCCATTGGAATTAACCTTTTAATTTTTCTGGCCTGCAAATGGGACATAATACCTTTAAAATGTTTTTGAAGAGTACAAAAATAAACACTGACAAAAGCTTCAAAGAGCTTCTTTAATTAAAGAAGGAAATAACTAGAAGCATAGGTTTTAATTTCTTTATTTTATTAGTTGTCAGTGCATCTTTTGTTGTTAAAGTTCTGTTTCTCTCACACTCCTATAGCATGACCAGGATTCATCTTCAGATGATAATGTATGAGAATGATTTTGATAACTTATTTTGTTAATTTGGGACATGTCATGAGCATCAATGCTGAGTGCCCTGCAATTCACCCCAGCATTTACCAGCAAAAAAAATACATCCGGGTGAGTAGTAGCAAACAAAAATGAAGGTCGTGTCTAAGGACAATATACTGCTGGGTTGGCATTCGAATCCTCAACCCTTGGATTCAGAGTCAAGTCGATAAACCATAGTACCACAACAATTCTTCATATCAATTGTCTGTTTGGAGTCAGAAGTGCGTTAACCCATACACGTTATCACACAGATTTAATGCTATTCTGGCTCTAAACAGACATTTGTTTGTTTTTTTGTTTTTCTACCAATATTATTGCATAGGTTGCTGATGAAGAAATGAAAGTAGCTTACTCGAATCCGGGCTACATCGGGCAGTTATCTCCATCTTGTGTTGGTCATGCTCCAAAGAGCCAAGAAGAGGTGGGTTATGAATTCAACAAATATCTTATGGACACCTAATTGTGATTTTTAATATGGAGACTAGCCCTCGAAAAAAGTTGTTAGTTCATTAGAAGCAGAAAATATCAGAAAAAACATCCCCTCGAAATACAAAACCCCAAAAATAGAGGTCAGGTATCAGACATCTGGAATGAAGATTTTGTTATAATTTTTCTATGAGCAATCATGAATATCAATACATAGGTCTGTATATTAAAGGCAGAACAGGAACTCGGTCTTGTCAATAAAAAAAACTGCTCTGAGGGAAAGCATAAATATGAGAGAGGCAGCAGGAATACAAACTTCAAACTGTCATCCATGTGTTTCTTTGTTTGTCTGTTTGTGTTTCAATTCAACCTTGATTGATGTGTAATACACATCAAAATAATTGTGTCTGTGCTTGGGGTTTCAATGTATTACAGCATTGTTAAAACAACTTAGCATAAGTGGTTGCTTGCTTTAGCCCACGACTGTCATACACCTGATTCTTACCATTTGTTGACTTCCATTTTATGATATGTTTCGATTGCCAATGCGGAGTTCCATTTCTGTTTCTAAAACCTGGAAGAATGGCTTGACAAACTCCATCTTGCAAAGAGGAACTAAAATGAGAACGAAAGAGGTGCATACGAACTAGAAAATGAACTGAAAACATCAAAAAGTGATCGGGAATGTCATTTGAGCTGCTAACTAGAACACGTTTAAACAGAAAAGTATGGAGAACCTGTGTCTCAAGGTCCATGTCATTGTCGCCCCAACGGCCTAAATATCTAATACTTAAATTGAAGAATTTCTAATATTGTTTTTCTTTTCATTTTTTTTACAGCCACATACTACCATGGAAGCTCAGATTTGACTTCGAGAATGTCAACCTCAATCCATCTTCTGATTAGCTTGATATTATTTTGTAAAAAAAAAGGGGGGAGGTTGTGTTCGGGGAAAGGTGAATAAAAAGTTTGAGCTTTTAATTCATTTCAACGTAAGTGTGATAAAGCACCAAAGCAAAAGTGTCCCCTAAAACGGATAAAGCCATTGGCTGCGATGATATTTTTAATAAAAATCATTTCTATCTATCTATCTTCTATCTATCTTGGCACTCAGAATTTGTACAGTAAGAAACGTTGATTAATAAAGTTAATTGCAGCTAATAAATATTTGTGATAATTATCGATGTTGGACAGTTAAATGTAGGTTTACAACTGCTTTACAAACAGCAAGGGACGAATTCTTAGATAAACCGGTTTTCTTTGGATTAAAGTACGTTTAAAATGTTTTAGTTAATTCCGGAGTTGGCGATAAGTGGAAATTGAAAATCGGAGGCTATCTTATCGTAGAAACCTCTGTATTTAAAGTCACATGGATGCCGACAGAGTGAGCTAGCATGTGAGACTAGGGACCTATTAGTGAAATACCCGCTGAGCGGTGACCAAGAAGGTAGATTATGTAGTTGGTAACAAAAAGAAAGACAATCGAGTATTTTTACTCAAACTTTGATGGAGTAGTTTTTGGATGGTTGCTGGTTAGCCTGAATTGAAAGTACTTAAGAGGCTATTTTGTGTTTACCCCGGAATAGGATTACTTCTCATGTTTTCGTAGGAAAGAAAATATACACTTTGGAGTTGTTACGGGTGGTTTCCTCTACCCGTTGTCCCTCGGTCCTTAGTTCCACAACAACAGATTACACAACACACAAAGTGGTTAGTTTTCAGAGGCTGTTCTTCATTATTTCGAGCTTCGTTCTTCAACTCCAAAACTAGACTAACTCGTCCTCAGGACGGTTTGTACAATGTATCTAGAATCGGACGTTACACCCATCCCAGGAGTAGAATTCAGTTTATTACTAGTGATCTAATAGTGTTATATCATAAACCTGTCTTTAGAATTGTTAACATAACACTGCATATACTATCCATACTTTAAGCTAGTATCACTTAGGTAAATTATTTGTTGACGGACAAAAGTAACAACACGTGTAATGTATATTTAAGCTCTTAAACTATTTGCACCGCATACAATTTGAATTGAATCATATTTGGCATGACTTGCATGTGAATTAGACTCGAACGCCTCATTGTTAGTTGAAATTTATGCTGACAGATCCGTTCTTTAGTACAGTAATAATTGTCTGGTTACACGTTAGTTACAGTACTTAAGTGCGAATGGTAATTGGCAACCCCAGACTGCCCACAAGGTAAAATCACAAGGGTCGTTCAGAATGACTGAAGGGCCACCAACTTACCCCAACATTAGGTTCACTGGCTTGCGTATGGGGGTATGATCGACGAAGGAAAGATCTCCTCCGCTCTCCATCTCAACAGGACCCGAACGACTGGAGTCTGGCAAAGCAAAGTATGGTCTTCGACTCTTCGATCCTGGACGGATACAGGAATACTACGACATTTCGGAGAATTCAAAGAAAGGGCTAGTAGACATCGAGTTCCTTCCGACGATGACTAGCGCGACAGTTGTGCGGTCGGACATGGCCCCTTTAGATGGTCTCGGTGTCTACAGGTGTCATGGACGAGTGGATATGTCACCGGACTGTGGATCACAAGGTCCGCGGATCAAGTCCCACCGGGGAACTAATGTCCTTTGGAAAGACATTGATCTACATTTGCCACTCTCAACCCAGGTGTTAAATGGCTACCCGGTAGGATGCGAAAGCTAATATGCTTAGATTAGCAAGTGTGCGCTTGTAAAAATGACGCCTGGCTGGAATGCTCCCCAGGGACTGGACAATGTGCATACATTGTGTGCGGGCAAGCCTGGATCCCATGACCGGGGTAATAATATATATAGCGCTTTGAAGCGGGCCTTCGGTCCTGAAAAGCGCTATATAAGAACTAGCTGCTATTATTATTATTGTAAACATGACGAAGACCAATGATGAGCTAACACGACATCAGAAGACCCGCATATTTACAACAACATCGATGCACCGTAGGAATATGGGACTCACATTGAATTCCAAGAGTATGAAAACATATGCGGTTGAGGATCTATGCATATCTAGCAGAAAGAAATATAGCATGACCAGGAGATTTACAAGTCCAATCGGTCACGGCAGGGTGTAAATTGTTAACCGGGTCATTTTGCAATAGAAACATTTGATTTGCATCTGGTCGGGTGGGAAAGTTGAAGAAATTCATCATGCGAGGAAAGTGAATTTCTTATTTACTTTCACAAGCTTTCCCCATCACTCACTTACTAGCCAAACCATCCTTAAAATTGTATATTAAATTTGCATGCACATTATCCATGGGAAGCGTATATGCCATCTTTGCTTGTAATAATTGACTTTAATTTTGCTGCTCTAAAGTACATTATTAAATACAATTTTTCGAGAGGAGATGTCGAGGAACTATGGTTTACCAGCTAATAGTAATTGCATTTGAATTGTAATTATTGAGGAATACTTTGCATATTTAAACAGACATTGATTGCAAACATCATGCAAAACTACTGTAATTGAATTGTAAGCGTAATTGTGGCGGTTCATTATCATTAACAGTATACGCAGCCCAAGGAATGAAGGTGCAAGTTCAATTTACATAACAAAACAAAACAATTTTACAAAAACATTTACAAATCAAGAAGATTCAAATATCAATCATTACACTTCAGCCAAATATCTCAGGCCGATATTTTATGTCAAAATGTATACATTAAGGAATTATTATTATATCTTAATTATATATTCAAATATTATCATTTTGTATTTATTTATGCATTTA
The DNA here is from genome assembly GCF_000002235.5 of Strongylocentrotus purpuratus. Lineage (NCBI taxonomy): Eukaryota > Metazoa > Echinodermata > Echinoidea > Camarodonta > Strongylocentrotidae > Strongylocentrotus > Strongylocentrotus purpuratus. The sequence goes on from NW_022145598.1 coordinate 21,286,001, forward strand.
TTTATTTTTATTTTTTATTTTTTTTAAATTGTAATTATGAATGTATTTTTTATTTTTTTTAATTTATTTATTTATTTATTTATTTTTTTTTTTTGGGGGGGGGGGGAGGTAGCTATTTACCTTTTCATCTTTGATCACAGTGATGGCTTGATTAACCTGAAGGTTCATAAACTATGTGCATGTTGGTGAAGTTTGTGTGTGTTTTTGTGTGAGAGAAAGAGAGAGAGAGAGAGAGAGAGAGAAAGAGAAAATGGGGACATTGACAATGAAACCAAGAAGAAAAATACAATGGAAAAAAAAAGTTGGAGAAAAGAGGAAAACATGTAACAACAGAATCAATGATCCCGATACTACATAAATCACATCTTTTTATTCGTAATTTTATCACAGTTTCAGTTTTAATTTGAATATAGTATATATATATATATATATATTTACCGTAATACTTCCTCTTACACTCCATCGCATCTCATTCTGTTAAGGTTCCCTTGTGGGAAGAGCGAATCCACATAATCTAACACTTGACAAAACGCAAAGAGTAAAGGTGGACCTGGAATTGTCTTTTAATTTGCAAAGTAATTGAGATAGGCTTTTATCGTAAGGGGGTTACACATCAGACAGGAATCGCATCGTCAAATTACAACAAAAATGGATCAACAATTTGCACAATTAGCACCATTCAACGCAACGTTAGTGATTTGTTTCGTTGTCAGTTTGGGGATTAGTTGCGTTGTTTACCCCTCACTTATTGCCAGCCATTTTGACTTTGCAAACGACTTAGAGGATGTGGTTAACTCGGCCAAAAGTGTAGGGTTGATGATAATCGTACTACTGGGCGATATAATCATGATTCGATTCATTCGCGGTATGACTGCGCACCATCAGGCTCAAGAAGTGTTTTGGCCAATGCGATGCCGTCATTGCGCCAGAGCCGTTGGCATCATGGCAAGCGACGAGCTACCTGACACACGTACGGGACTAACTTTTCCACTTGAACAAGAGAACAGTGGCGTTGTCCAAGAATGTACAAGTCCGTCATTCGTAATCCCGTCAACCAGTTTTTCCGTTTCTACTGTGAGTCTTGCGTCTGGACACCATGACTCGACTGATCTTGGAATCAGTTCACCGACTACAAATTCTAGGGGAAGGACCCCAATCACCGACAGCCCAAACATACGTACGAAAAAGAACCACTCAAAGCCACGAACCATTACCGATAACCAGTCTCATATCGGAGATACACGTAGTAGATCTACCGCCGTTGCGGATCACACGCAAAATCTAAATAGCGAACCCAGAGATTTTCCAGGATATAATAAAGAGACGGATTGCCATGCCATGCCGCTATTCAAACGTCCACATAAATCTCTTCTGCGAATCTTCACAATATTAGGGATCGTGTCAACGGCTAGGGTTATTTTTGTGGTAGCTGCGGATGTCTTGTGCATCTTACAACCTCGTGAGACATACGGAAGGAAAGTCTCTTTTGTCGTCCAAGCTCTTCTGAATGGAATGATGGGAAGTATACTCATAATAGCAATGTTCTTTTTCGCCTGTTATTACGATGCTGTCTTCATCAAAAGGGGGAAATTTTGTTACCCAATAGGATACATATTTGCTGGCTGTATCTGGATTATACTTGACAAAATAGGATATCCTTTCAATGCTGCCGGAAATGAACCCCCTCCTCATCCAACGTACCCATGCCATTTGAACGGAACATTTGGAGAGTTTGTTTTGGATTTTAAAGAAATGGTTGAACCCTTTATAGTGGAGTGTGGTATAATCGGAGCTGGCATCATTTGGCAGATGTGGATTGGCGCCTTACCAGAGGGGGTTTTGAAACTGTCATCTTGTGCTAGTCCGTCATTCGGTTTTCTGTCTAGCCAGAAATACAAACCAATTTGGATCTCAACCTTTTTTTCACGAAGACCTAACTATCGAACCGTTTTTTTCACCAGAGATGCCAGATCTTCAACTGACATAGAATCTTTACCCCTACAGAACTATCCTAGAAAACATGATTTAAAGAAGTCTCTCCTGAAACTGTTCATGGGACTCTTACTCGGAGTTCTAATCAATATCACTGCATTTACATTTCTAAGATTGTTTAAAAATCCCATTGTTTCTTCAATGAACACGCAAATCTATTTGGAATGGTGTTGCGAGATTGCTTCTGGCATTCCACTTATCGGTTTGCTCCATTTCCAATCGTATACAGCGAATAAGAGGTCACATCGTTTTCCTGTAAAACGCGGTATCTCATTACTTCGTGGACTGGGGAATAGCGATTGCATCATGGTGCTAGGCTGTGGCGGGATATTCGTTCTGAGCTTATCCCGTCTTATCGGAGCGATCACCTTCTTGGTCTCTACTACATCAGCTTCCAGCGACGACCAGGCACTAGCTTACTTCTCCATCCTGTATGCTCTTTTTAAAATTTACTTGACGTGGAGCATGACGCTATTTTTGTTCATAGCACAACGCCAGTTCTTTGACGATATCAAGAAAATCAAATGGACTCTGTTTTGTTCCATGTACACGGGAATCTTTAGCGTAACCATCTGGGTGTTAGGAAACACAAGCATTCGTCCTTGGGTTGAGTTAGAATTGTTTTTCGGCAATGGAAATGGGAGGACCATTGGAACAGTCCTGGACCCCTTCGTAAGTCTATTTGGTATTCATTTTGCTTTAGTGGCATTTGAGGCATCCAGAGAAGTATATGATAATTACTAAGTTGTATGTGTCACAAAAGATTTTTTCCCGAACTTAGAATGAAGAGAATTTATATAGCGCGGCAAATATTATGAAACAGCGGTAGCAATACTAAATTCCACAGTTTCTACACGAAGAGTCCTTGTAACTACAAATAAAAACGAAGTAAACGCATTTTACATGAATCAAAGAATAAATTATTTTATTCAACTATTCTTCCAGCTAAGTAGTATTTTATTTGCTGACACATTCATATCTTTAACTAATTCTTATTAACGATTTTAAAAAAGCATGCGGGTAAATAACAGAACAAATGACAATCTTTGGAACCCAACATCTATAAATTGCATATTGCGCATAATTTTTTTTTTAATCAGGAGAGTATATTCCTTGTTCTCTAAGTCTTTACGTACAAATAATATTTTGTTTTTCTTGTTTATCTACTTGGAAAAGGTTAAATATCAAATTACATATTATTTCCAAAAAAAAAGAATCGTCCTTGCTATGTAACGTAAAGTAAAACGTTGAATCAACTTGTCCATAATTGCTGCATAAATCATTATTCACACTTTGTAATTTATATAAATTTTTTATTGAAGCAATAATCTTGTGAATCATCTTGAAATTAAATTGTTTAACTTTATTATTACGAATTTGCTTTAATTTAAATGAAAATACATTCTGCCAAACACAGTTGTTATCTAAATCTAAAAAGGAATTCCAAAAATAAATGACAGTTGGTTCTTTCGACCTCTTCTGTATTAACAAACGATTGTAATCTTTCACTTTCATAACAACAACAAATTAATTTATCCCATGTTTCTATTTCTATAAGATTTAAAATATCACATACATGTTCAAAATCATTGACAACACTTAATATATTAAACCAACACTTCGGAAATATTGTCTTTAATTTTGTATATTCAAAATTAAATAAGAGCTGTTGTGCGTTCACTGTTTTGATAAAAAAGTAGAGTCATTTCCGATACCATTTGTAATTATGTATTTACAATAAACCGGCATCTTGCCATTCTCGATAAACCAATATTCGTTTTTGAAGGTAATATTACTATTTTTCCAAATAATTCCATATGGAATATTTCTTACTTTTAACATATCAAAGAATTTTATTTCTGACCAAGTAAAAAAAAAAAGATCTGCATAAATGTATGTCAAATTATGTTCAGAGCATAATAAATGATTATCTTTTATATTGCAATTATCCTGTAGATAAAGTGGCAAACCCCCTATCTTATCAGACCAGTATCTGAAAATATTTTTCCATTTAGAGCCATTATGATTAACTAAACGAGATATCCATGACAAACGATGCGAAGATAATTTACTAGCAATTTCAATCATATTTAATCCACCATTTTCAATATCATTTAATACATTCTGAATTCTATTTATTTCTACATTGCAGTTTAAATCTTGTAACAATTTCTTTTTTTAGCCTACACAAACTCTTAAATATTTAACAGGTTAGTGCGTCCCAGAAAAAACGAAACCGAGAATTATCGATGTTTTATCATAAACTTAATCACAATTATAATTAATAAATGACACGTATTTGTAAACCTTGCATCCTCCTCTTAAATGTAATGGAAATCATACGATACATTTTTCATGAGTGATTTAAAACAGGTTAAACAGAGGGTACCACAAATTAATTTGGCGGGCGGTATCTGAATTTGAAAGATAAATTCACATTTCCAGAAAGTTCATTTTCTCTCCTTTCATTTGACACCTCAATCAGGAAAAATGAGCCAGGAATAACACAGTTTCTGTTGGTTTAAAAGTAATGCTTGCTTTTTCATAATTTGATAAACGATAATTTACAAATTCGCTTTTACTGGCTGGCTGCCGTAGTAAAACAAAGTGGCCAAAAAACTTAACTCCTTTTCGTTGACGATCAGCCTTGCATCAAATCTTTCGTCTTCTTTGTGGATGGCTGATCATAAGCTTATTCGATAAAGGGGGATTCTGGTCATCCGATTGCATTGTGAATGAAAAGGTGTGGAATGGATCAGAAAAGGTTGATCATGTAGCAGGTAAGTATTGGTGTGTACTGCAGAGTTCTGGAGTCACCAAAATCATAATAAATTTGGCCCAGTCTTGGTAAAGTACAAGCACTATACACAGAAAGATGTATATAGGACTACACAAATGGTGTCAGGGCTACCAACATTGATTTCCTAATCTTTCTATGCTCATAACTCAGCCAGTAAACATTTTTACCAAAGGTGTTTGGCAATGACATTTATTTTTAATCTTGATCATTCAGTGTAAGTTTCGTTTGATTCTGTGAGAATCTTTTTTTTTTTTAAACAGAACACACCTTTATCTTTAACAGATATGTGTCATTAATTAATTATAATTGTGAGCTCCTCCTAGATAAGGTAAAGTACCACAGATTTCTCCAAATATGAACATTTGGACAGAGAGGCCTTTTTTTTGGACCTTTATAACGTAAAATGTAATGGGTGCTTTATAATATATGAGGCATCTTTTATTTAATTGATTTAATTGATTGATGGATTTAAGTTATTTACCAACAGCAATACAAACATTTCATACACAATGATTTTACATAAACAAGAAGAAAAACTATTGGTTGGTAAAAGGGGCCATATAGTAGCACATGTGCTAGTCGAGCCTAACCCCTTAAACAGCTTAACAACAAAAATTGGTACAAATCATTTTAGAAAACGTAACAAAACAAAAAATTAAGAATTTACTATTACAATCGATACTTTAAAAAACAAGAATAACCTACAATGTCTTACGATATACAAACTAATAATGTAAAATATAAATTGTGTACATATGCAAATAATTCAACTTGATATTTCATTCATGACTGATGCAACAAATGACTTGTAACAGAATTCCGAAACTTATTTCTAGACCTCATATTAAGATTTAAGTTTAAGTTTTAATCTTAGTTTATTTTAAGTAATACTACAATTTAAACATGTATATTTTATACCTGTACATGGTAACTTAAGGTATAACTTTAGTTATCTGTAAGAAAATGAATGCCTCGTTAATGTATCTGTAAAGGACAAAAGCAGCCATGCTTTTAAATGAATTCAAAATGACGTTGCTCCTATGTGTAAATAGAATGTAAATAGTTGATCTAAATATGAGTGCACTGGATTGTAAATATGTTAACAAGCACTCTCTCTCTCTCTCTCTCATTCTCTCTGTCTCTCTCTTGGCACTCAGAATGTTTACAGTAAGTAACGTTTATTGTAATTACTTATTTTATTATAACCCATAGCAATTTGTGATAATTATCGATATTGGAATTTTAAATTTTGTTTACAACTGAATTACAGACAGCAATTAGGGACGAATTCTGTGTTTTCTTTGTATTAAAGTACGTTTAAAATCAATTAATTAATTCCGGAGTTGGTGAAAAGTAGAAATTATGAATTCGAGGCAATCTATCGTAGAATCCGTGGAATTTAAAGTCGCATGGGTAGCCGACAGAGTGAGCTAGCATGTTAGACTAAGCCCTGCTGGAAAGAAAACACTCATTCACACTCATTCACATTGTGAATCACACTGTGGTTAACACTGTGATTAACACTGTGAATGAGTGTGAAGGAGTGTGTTTTCTCCAGCAGGGAGGGGAGGGTGAGACCCGTTAGTGAGCGGTGACCATGAAGGTAGATTATGCAGTAGGCAATACAAAGATAGATAGTTGAGTACTTTTTTTACTCAAAATTTGATTGGAGTAATTGTTGGATAGCTGCTGGTTAGCCTAGATTGAAAGTAATTGAGAGGCTATTTTGTGTTTAGCCCGAAATAGAATTACTTCTCATATTTTCGTAGGAAAAAAAATGTATACTTTGGAGTAGAAATCGGTTGCTAGTGATCTAATACGTTACATCATAAACCGGTCCCTAGAATTGTTAACATAACACTGCATATACTTTCATACTTTAAGCTAGTATCACTTTGGTAATTAATCGTTGACGGACAAAAGTGACAACTCATGTGTATATAATGTATAATTAAGCTATTAAACTTATTGCATTGCATACATACTTGAATTGAATCATATTTGACATGACTTGCATATGAATTAGGCTCGAACGCCTTATTGTTAGTTGAAATGTATTAATAAATTGTCACTTGAACAATTTAGGCTGATAGATACGTTCTTTAATACAGTAATGCATGTCTGGTTACACATTAGTTACAGTAGGTAAGTGCGAATGGTGATTGGTACTTTTACATCTTCTTTAGATAGCATGATGAGAACTTAGAGACCAAAGTCATCATCTGGCTATATTTTTAGACACTTCTCCATGTAATTGTGCCTTTAGATTGCTCGCTACCTATGGGAGGAATGTGATAGAGGCTGTGAGAGAAAGTGCCCCAAGATACGATTGCGAATAATTTGCATCTTTGACTGTGTGTACAGGACACTGAGTGTGCCCTGTCTCATGTTTGCAGTATGTCGTGCAGATCGATAGACAGTTTGTTTGTATGAATCTGGTGCGAATATTTTTTTATTAAATCATGTTTACAGAGTACTGATAGAGAATAATTAAGATCTTATGATGATGATTTAACTCACCTCGTTGAAGGAGTAAACAATATTCCTAGAGAGGAACGGTGTGGAGACGAGACAGGCTGCTCATGACATGGGTTGAATCGAGCGCAAATGTTTACGAGAGCCCATGATTCAGGTCAAAAGTTGAATAATTACTTATGACATTGTGTTGAATTGTTGAATTAAAGAGGTGCGAATGAGTCATTAAATGTATGAATATCTTTATAACTGGATGTTGTAATGAGAGAGCATCTTAAACTCCTTAACCATAGATGATGGGAGCTTACCGTGTGATTTATTGTAAACTCGATTTTGGTGGCAGAGTGATATGTACTCCCTTTCTCTCACTTAACTACACCCCTATTCTTACCTTCATCCTATCTCTTCTTTTCCTTTTCGTTTCATTAACCACTCCCTATTTTGCCTCAATAAAATAATAATTGTTTGTTTAACACAAGAAATTACTTAAATTGAATTGAAATAATTAAAAAAAAGTATTACCAATGAATAAAGAGAATTACCACAACCCCCTCCCAACAAATAAGCAAACACAAAACACAAACGAAAAAACACTCTGTCTTTGCATTCCGATGGTCTAAAATAAACACACAACGCCATCATTACATTAACATCCCAACTCAGTCTCAAGGTATATGAGGAGGGAAAAGTAATAGTAATTATTGAAATATTAATAAAATATAAATAACAATAATAATCATGATAATAATAATGAAAAAAAAATTATGAACACTGTCGCTCATATAGTTGGAATATTTTTGTTTTACCCCAATTTATGGAATTATTTAAAAAATAATTTATTCCTATCCTTATAGATCTAGATAATAGTATACATTCTCCGATTGTATTGAATAATAATTTGCCAATGTGTGTTTTGCGTGACTGCTAAAGCATGTATATGCTACTATTCTTATAAACTAGGGGACCTACGCCCTTAAGTAATAAATGACAGCAATGAGGATTAATGCCCCACAAAAGAGCACTTATCCTCATTACTGTCATTTATGACTTAAGGGCGTAGGTCACCTAGTTGATAAGCATAGTAGCATACACATGCTTTAGCAGTCACGCAAAACACACATTGGCAAATTATTATTCAATACAATCTGAGAATGTATACTATTATCTAGATCTATTAGGAATAAAGTATTTTTTAAATAATTCCATAAATTGGGGTAAAAAAAAATATTCCAACTATATGAGCGACAGTGTATACATTTTCCCCTTCAATGTTGCTATTATGCCATAATGTGTATGTATTAGGAAGCCTCTTTTGAATGATGATATTGATTTCATAATCACTCGATGAGGAAGATTGTTGTTGATATCGTTTGATGGTATGATATCATCGGTTATAAGTTGGAGAAATGTAGAAGTTAATTGCTCTAATGTACATGTTTCTTTTGTCCGTGTTGAGCTCTTATGATACGTTCGTAAAATTGTATTTCTTTCGTTACACCATGCTTATTGTGTGGTTATTAAAGCATTAATGTTCCTACCCCACAGAAGACCTGGGTTTTGGTGTCACATCTTTATTGTAAATTCATTTGATTTATATGTACATTATGAAAACAAAGTATGACCGAATGAAGATGATCAATATAATGATAATAATCACAATACAAAATGGTAATGATAGAGTTAGCAATGCAGCATAGTTAAATCTATGTGCCACTCTTCCCTGAAAAACTAATTGTCGACGTTGGGTCAATGTTTGGAAATTAATCGGCGACTGATCGTATATTATTTGTCGATTAATATCCAAAAAGACCTTCGTGTCACCTCTAACAACTAAGTCCTGACCAATAATTGTCCGGAGTCGACGACCTGTCGTAGATCTAGTGTGAGACTTAGGCTTTACGTCATCATTAACACAAAAAACTGGCACGCTTTTCCCGTGTCATATCTGAACGAGCCTTTAGATTAAATTGCTGGGTTTAATGCCATAAGAAGCAGACTTCACATCACAACCACACAATTTGAGAACAGAATACAAAAATGCTATATACATTAACATTCATGAAAATATATAATTGTTTTATGTGTTCATTTAATAGTTATTGAGGAAAATGTGAAGACAAAACACCCCTGGTATTTTCTTCCAATGGTCTAAACGACAGAACGTGTAAGAGATATAGTTAGTTAGATATAGAGATAGACAGATAGAGAAAGATAATTAAAAATAGAACATATCGCTTTTATGATATTGCGCCAGTTTCAAGAGGTACTTTAGGGTGAAATTAAAGATATATACATATTGTATTATCAATACTTCTCGAGTATTTTCCTGCTTATCAAAATCTTGGTTTCGCAAATACTCACTAATAATGACAAGGAAATAAATCATCATTTAAAAAACGATAATTTCATTAATCTAAATGTGAATAAATCTTAATAATGACTTATGGAATCTCTCTCTCTCATTTACTCCAAAACATAATATCTGTACCATATTTGAAGAGCTTGATTCCGGCCAAAAGGAGCTAAATCCATAATCTATCAATATTGAGTTATTTGTCTTAAAATACTGATTTTCTACATAGGGACAAAATGCAATATATAACATTACAAAATTTCACCAGGAAGTATGAAAATATTTAGGTACAATATCAAGTTTCATTCCGAAAGGAGCTAAATCCAAATCGGTTTCATTCCAAAAGGAGCTAAATCCACTTTGGGTACTTCTGAGTAAATTACCTTTTTTATTTCTCCACTTTCCCTTTAGCCATGTACCTTCATGTTGTTATTTATTTGAAAGGTGTCACGTTGGACCAATAATATATGATAAGAAAAATAATCTACCAGTTATTTCTGATGTTCACTATTTTTTTAGATTTTGTGGATTTAGCTCCTTTTGGAATGAAACATTGATTTAGCTCCTTTTGGAATGAAACGGATTTAGCTCCTTTTGGAATGAAAACTGTGGTATGTTGTTTATTTTCTTTTGTTTTTTAGTTGTGATTTTACTATTATTATTTAAAAGGAAAGGTTTGCTACTAAATTTGAAAAAAAATCCAGTGACTTTATTGAGAAAATATGACATTTTTCAGGTACAATATCATGTTTCATTCCAAAAGGAGCTAAATCCACGATAAAAAAAAAAATCTAAAAACTTAGGAAAAATCAGGAAATACTGGTAGATGTTTTCTTATCATATATTATTGGTCCAGGGTGACACCTTTAACATATATAACAACATTAAAGCTAAAGACCAGTTATCGCCATGCAATTGCATAGTGAAAGAAACGTTGTGAAATCGATCAGAAAAGGTTGATCATCTAGCATAGATGTACTGCAAGGTTCTAAAATCATCAAAATTATAAGAAATTTGGCCAAGTCTTCATAAAGTTAGAAGCACTGTACACAGAAAGATGTATATGGGACTACACACACGTGCGTGACACGTGTATTTGTATCTCTCAACAGTATATAGATATACTAATTTACCAAATATATCAATTAGTAGGTGGTTTCCCGTCAACATTGTTATCGTCATGTAATATTCAAAACATATTCTTTCACATGATTGGTAATAAGAGCTTCCATTTCACTTTTTGAAATTGGGGCGTTTCCAATACTGGTCTTTACCTTTAAGGTACATGGCTAAAGGGAAAATGGAGAAATAAGAAAATTTACTCAGAAGTACCCAAAGTGGATTTAGCTCCTTTTGGAATGAAACTCTTCATTTGTTATATTGGGTATTTTGTAAGAAGTTTATTTGTTGATTATGAATACGTAGTCATTGATTGTTGAGTAGGGCTCGAAGTTCAATTTTTTTTTTTTTTAATTTCATTGTTCATTCATATTTGTTGGATTTCTATTTCTTAAAGCTTTTATCGCAATCAATAATGGGAATATTGATATGTAAGGATATTAGTCAATAATGGTTTTTAAGATAAATTGATTTTTTTTAGACATATCTTTAATATAATAATATAAACATTCGTGTGGTTTAGTGGCTTAGATTATGCAAAAATGAAACCCTCTTAAAAGCACCAGGGTATTTAGCAACTACTTTGCACTTGATATTTGTTGAGATCCAGAAGGGGCTTAACCCTTACAATTTGATACCGGATTAACGCCTTTCTGGCTGTAAACAGAAAACTGAGGGGTGAGGTGTTCAATGCATTAAATGTATATAGAAACTTATTACTTCATTGTACACTTTGTCTTAGATTTACACTTGAGTTATCGTAAAAGAGGAGAAAACAATGTCCTACATTGTAAGAAGAGGTTATTTCTTTCAGTTTCATTTCATTTATCAAGTGCTTTTAAACTGTACCTGCTCCACACGGTCTATTTTAGCTCATATTCAGCTGGAGGCAATAAACAAAGCCATAAACCTCGATGTTGGACAGAGCTGAATGAAACGTAAGGGTGAACACAGTTTAGTCTTCGAGCTTCTTCCCAGTTTAACCTTAGCAGTGAGCGTTATAGCGAGCTTAGTACTTGATATTCATAAAATAATGCAGATGCTCCATTAAAATGGCAAGTGGACGAATACACGCAAAACTAGACAGGGATACAGACATGAGTGGTATTTTATCCCTGTGCTTGGTAGCAAGTACTGGAGTTGGTATTACCTTCGTGTCACATCTTCCTCTACACAAAGACACACCGTCCTTCCAGCGAGACGCGCTCTACATCGCCGGCAAGCTAAGTCTGGCTGTCGTTGTCTTGATCATCATTGTCCAGTTGTTCAGATTCATCAGGAATAAGGGGAAGTACCATGAAAACCAAACTGTCTTTTGGCCACTACGATGCAGCCATTGTGCATTCATCCTCGGTTTGTCCACAAGGGAATCTTCCTACACATCATCTGACACAAGAAGGCTCAGTTTAACCAGCTGTGCTCTTTATGAAAACCCTCTTTACCAATGTCCTCGGCGTCGTACACGGCAGACCGACATAACGTCTCTGCCACCACCCTTTCTTTCTAGCAGTCCTCAGCTGTTGGATAATCCCCTGAGCCCTGGGTTCTCTTCTGAAGAAAATCATCAAGACTCTGCTACTAATGACCTGCTTGACACGAAAGTGCAGTCACCTCAAAGCTATGATCTTCCTGTATATCTTCGGAATGGCCACGTGTATTGCAAAACGAGTACATCTTTCCTGAAGATATACGGGGTGTTACTGATTTTTACGTTAATCAGCGTAACTTTGGCCTTAAACTCTACTATAGCCTGTTTTAGTATTTTCCAAGGAAGCAACGTCAGTATAAAGATTTCACTGATAAGCTCAAGTGTTCAACGCATTATTTTAATCGCCTTGATACCAGTGTCACTGCAGTTTGCTGTACACTACTACGATGCGGTCTTTGCCACAACGATCAACAACCTCTTTACCATGGTAATATTTATGTCCGGAGCTGTGTGGATTTCTATCTTTAAGATAGCGACACCGGTCAGCGAACTTTTGAAGTCACCCTACAGTCATTCTGGTGGACTGTGCGGATTGAACAGTACAAAAGAAGAGCAAAGGGCGGTCCTCATGATGACACCATTTAACGCAGAGAGTGCCATCATTGCCCTCTGCATTCTGTGGCATATGTGGGTATCCTTCGTGCGCAGAGCTTCACTTCGTCTCGCCAGTGCTCATACGTCACAGAGAGATATATTTCAAAGTGATAGCTGTATTGCGCTCATCAAGAACTATTTGAGCAGATGCAGAGTTTACATGACTCGTAGTCAGGTTTGTCGAAACCCATTGCTACATCCTTCAATTAAAGATCTCCAGAATTGCTTGCGCAAGGCCTGGGCACTCTCAATCTCGTTGTCCATTGCATATTTCATTTTTTCTTTGTACATCGAATGTGGTGACCCTTTTAAAAAGCACAGTTACTACAAAAAAGAAATAATGTGGAGCACAGACATCGTCTTTATTCTTCCTTTCTTTATTCTGCATATGCACCAGTCATACGTTTCGCGTCATTCACATGAGACGTTCGCACCCATATCCCCCAGGAAGGTAGAAGCCCACGACGTCCTGCTCTTGCTGTGCTCCTGTGGAATCTTCTGTCAGTGTATCATGCGTCTTGTGGCTGGCTGTGGACTCCTACTCAGCGACCCATTAGAGCCTCACCTGGGTCACCACAAAGCACTCTCCATCTACGCTATCATCTATTCACTGGCCATCATCCTCATGATCTGGCAGATGACAGCCTTCTTACTGCAAGTGCAGGGGATTCGCATGACGAATATTTGCGAAATCAAGTGGGTCTTGGTGTGTCTCATCTATATCTCCGTGGCCAATGGTACTCGTTGGCTTGTTGAGAGTATCAGCATCAACACATGGCACGTACAGTGTGCATTTTACGGCGAGGGTGCAGGGAATGCCGTTGGTACCCTGCTTGAGCCTTTCGCCACATTGTATGGACTTCATGCAGCAACGGTTGCTTACGAAGTGTACAAGTCGATTCTTCAAGGAACTAGGGATCAGTACACGTCTGTGGAGCACATGGTACAATTTGGTGATCTGTAGTACTTGCATGTCCATGTACCCGAAAAACGTTAGGTAAACAAATACCAAATATTGAGGGGAAAGGTTACATGCATGTTTGCAGAGTAAGGTATTATCTTATATGAGGTAAATTCCTCAAAGCAGTCAATATTTGTATGATATGTAATACATTAATAAGACTTCCATTGGTTTTATGTATAAAGACTATATGTGAAAACATAAATAGAAGATGATATCGTTTGCCAAGATCCCGAAGGGCGTTAGCGTTGTGTTGTGATACATTATGAAACATCATCAAGCCCTCATCAGACGATTATGTAGCGATCCCCGTCTTTTTTGGAAACAATTTAGTCTCTACGATTACATCTTAATTTTGTTTGAAAGAAGGACAACATTTTTCCTATTTTGTCACAGTTGCGTAAATAATGTGATTCGCACCGCTCAAAAACATTTTAGCAATAAACTATCATCAATTTTGAGGAAAACAAATATGCATTGGATTGAACATGTTTAAAACAATAGTGTTTGATAAATGACATGTCACTCTCTTTCTGATAGATATTGCAAAAAAGAAAGTAGGGAAAGCAAAAACACTTCTTTTATTAAAACTACTTATGTATTTTTTCAATTTCTATCTCAGTAGTTGTAAACAAAAATATTTACAAAAACAGTAAAAAAAAAAATACTAAAAAAATGATGTTATGACTGTAAAGACTTTTAAAATTATTGCCGATTTTTTTTTGCATCGTTCGATGTCACCAAAGTCGATCCCTCAATCCCGCATTCAGTTAGTATTACTTTCTACTAACGATTCTGATGACATCTTCGCAAGCTTCAGAAATGACGCAAAAGACAATATATTTTTTTAATTAAATTGTTTAACTAATTCTAAAGAAAATTGTGTGCCTTGGGTTTCTCTTTTAATAGATGGTATCAGATTTTTCGAAATCGTACCGATTTCTTGAGACAGCGAACTAAGGTCACGTGCCGATTATGGTCACACCACCATAATGTTGTATAAAAATATGTTAGTTAAAGGGAAATGTATTAAACCCATGTTATAAGTTCATTTGTACGAAAGCAGAAAAAAAAGATGAACAAAATGGCGAAAGTTTAATATATCAAATCGGACCAATAATAAGTTATGAATGTTTGAAATATAAGAATCACTAAGTCTATGAAAATCTCAAATTGGCAGCTTTGTCAGTTGATTGTGATGTCGTCGCGGATAACTCTGCCGTTTATAGTCTTGTACACAAATAACATAAATTTCTGTTTTCTCCTCAGCGCCTTTTCATTGGGGCACTACTCAAAATGTATTGTGGATATCATATTATGTAATGTTCTCTAACATGAAAAGACACTCCAGAATCATATATTTTGAAAAATTGACAAGTTCGTTATTTTATCTTTTGGAACAAATGTGAAACTTGCCCGGCACTTCTTCATGGGGCCTACAACTTTACAATCTTGCTTTCATGTAGGTCCCATCATATTTTTCTCAGTTAAATCAGTATTCTGTATTGACGACTTATCTTTATGTTATTTATTATTGCTTGTTATTTTCATCACACAAAAAAATTGTACCTTATTTTGAAATGTGTAACATGAGAAATATGAAATGAAATGAAATGAAATGAAGTGATATAGTGATTCAGCCCATTTAAAAAGGCCTAACTTTCTTATGTCTTTTCCGATTTCATTTTAAATGCATTGAAATATTCTAGTCAGAATGGAGGCCGAATCGTCTTTAGATCGTAGACAATCGCACTGCTGATCCGACGTCACTACGATTCTAAGCCGATTTAGTTTGCCCTCTTCCAATGAAGCGTGAAATCCCATAAAATTTAAGTTTGCTTAATCGTATCAGATAAACATGTGTCTGTAACGCGTAAAAACTATTCATTGACACACATAAACCTCCTTTGTGAATTCGGGCCTTTTTGTTTAATTGATAGTATGCAATGCTATTGCATTGCCCGACGGATCGTATAGTGTGCGGTAGGCTTAATAAAAGAAGACTTCTTACCAGTTCATTGTCCCTTGTAAATTTACACTCTGTCCTTATAATGGTTGCATTGGTATTCCAAGCCGCGTATCTAGAAGTTTTAAACCGAGGGGAGGGGTAGGGGGGTCAACACAGGTTAATGTTGGGATGATATATGTTCATAGAATCCATCGTCCCGACACCCTAAATATGTATATTGATGTGCTTGGGAAAATAACAAGAAATGGAAGGGGGAAAACCGCTCAGTCCCGCTCTTAATATATCACTAAAATTACATGATATCAATTACTGTATCATGAATGTAATATGATATCATAGTCAAACCAGAATTTCATGTAAATGAACACTATGTCTGAATTAGATAACGAAATTAAAAGTAGTGCTTTTACTCTCGTTGTTATTGTTATTGACTATTGTGTTATGAGTTCGCCTTTAACTGTTCATGAATAATAGCGGTAAATTCTCAGGTGAGTGGGTGTGTGTGTGTTTTCTTATTGTATGAATATGAGATATGAGGGGGTGTGCAGTGGAAAGGTGTAATTAAGCTGTGCTATGTGTTTGCACGTGTGGGTGTATGGACATGAGTGGGTGTGCGTTCTCATGCGTTTGATGGCATTAATGTTATTTTTGTAACAAAACATTACAAGTATTATCATCATTGTCAGGTTGGGGGGAGGGGTGGCAGCTGAAGTAAGGCCTATTGGAGAAAAATAAATGTGGAGGAGTCTCTTCAAACATATCAACATCACAAATTCGGTTTATACATGAAGAACAGGTCTCATCGTTTCCTTACACTTCGTCTATAACTTTGCTCAGAGTCTCCCCCTTCCTCGACCCCCTAAAGACTTTCAATTAGATAAAAACGTGATCATATTGACGAGTGTCGATAGCATTTTTTTTCTCCAATTTTAAACGAATTATTCGATGTGTATGCCCCCTATCTTCCTCTTTCAATTTTGAATATTTTTGTTAAGCTGTCCCAAATGTTCACCTATTAATAAACAAATTGTTTATATCCGACAACCGACAACTAAATACATTGCAATATATAGATGTACTCAGGCGCGTACGCAGGGGGGGGGGGGGGGGGGGGGGGGGGGGGGTATGTGTATGTTTTATTTTATATTTTTGGAATCCCCCCCCCCCCCCCCTTTGAGATTTTTTTATTTTTTTATAATAATAATAATAATAATAATAATAATAATAATAATAATAATAATAATAATAATAATAATAATAATAATAATAATAATAATAATAATAATTATGCCAATAGCTGACCGAAGAAAAGGTGACCTTACCCCCCCCCCCCCCCCCCCAATGGGACAAAATGTCAATTTTTCAAATTTCGAGACCAAAAAAAAAAAAAAAAAAAACAAGTGTCCTCTTGAATCGCCTATATCTTTTCTTTTCATCGGCTATTTAATCGCCCTTTTCTCCTCTGTTGCTTTCATACTGGCCATTTCATCGGATGCGTCCGGATGCATCCGATGAAAATCAGTGCATTTAGAAAAGGGTATTATTTATCTCTTTTTATTTTGATACTCGATTTTATGAGAAAATACACAGTTTATAAAAAGTAAAATATTTGAATGCAAATTTCTGTCGCATCAAATTGAATTGAAATAGTTTATCAGTCTAAATTGACTGTTATAATATACGCCGGACATTATACTGTAGCGCAAAGATATAAACATGATAAAATGAAACTAAAGAAGAATCCAGAACGGGGGGGGGGTGAAAGGAGAGCCAATTAACATACTAATAAATACAGTACAGATTATATGACGATGCGCCCAACTTTCTCTCTCTCTCTCTCTCTCTCTTTCTCTCTGTCTTGTATGTCTTCCTCTCTCTCTCACTCTCTAAAATCCGTTCATTATACTTTATCTCTCTCATACTGTTTTCTGTTTCCGAAAGCACGTTTCGACATTTTACCCTATCTAAAATATTGATGCAAAGATATTACACTCATGGAAAGATAAAGGAATAAACGAGAGGATGTGATTAAATAAAATGTCACAGACAAAAAGATGATAGGGGAAATGTTTGCTTCTCTTTCTCTTGATCGCTCGCTCTCTCGACGCCAGCTTCCGTCTTTGTCTCTCGTACTGCTTTCTGGTCCGCTTTTTGTTTTTATACCGAAATTGTTCCTTCCGATTTTGCGAAAAATTGTTATACAATATTTTTAAAATGAAGAAGAAAAAAATGGGACTAACGGCTGATATCGAAAAAAGAAGAATATTACTGTACAATAATTAAAAAAAAAGTAAGAGTTTGGATATTAAAACATCCCTTTTGCATACAATTATTATGCAAAAAATCTTTTTTGACAGAAATAATATACGTCGGACAAAGGAGATAACACCTTGGTCGGACATTATACTTTAGCAAAAAGATATTTAAAAAAAAGAACTAAAGAAACATTCGGAACGGGGGGGGGGGGGTTGATCAGAGAGACAACTAGCATAATAATAAATACAGTACAGACTACGTCCAACTTTCTATCTCCCTCTCTCTCTCTCTCTCTCTCTCTTTCTCTCTCTCTCTATCTGTCAATGTTGTTCCGCCATTTGCTTCTATGCCGGCATCATTCCTTCTATGAGATAAATTATGATAACATATCCCTGATGATGAACACATAATAATACTAGGGAACAAAAATAGAGAACGAGCGGCTGATAATGTCAAAATTAATATTACTGTACACAAATTATAGAAAGTAAAAGTTTTGATTTTGAATGTAAATCTCTGTTGCGTAAAATTAAATGAAACGTTCATTACATCGATGGAAATATTATAAATCGGACATCAGTCATGGAGAGGGAGACAAGGAAAAGTACGCAACAAATAAATATAAACAAGATAGGATTCTAGAGCGGAAGATGATATAGGGGAAACGAAATAGTTTGTAAGTATTGCTTGGAGAGCAAAATAATTAGTCTGTTTGATTTACTAATGTAAAGCGCATTGAGCATGTTTTATGTAAAGGCGCTATATAAATATTAATGAATATGTATGAATATTTTGGCATATTTTGACATTTATAGTTTGTATGTATGTATTGACAAAGTACATACAAATAAAAATGATACAGAAACATCTGCAAGTATTTGGGACCTACATTGAATATGCGAAAAGAGCCATGTCTTTGTCTTTCGCCCATGATCCCACAGCTAAGTTACGTAAGAGGAGGAACAAAGAACGTTACCGAATGTAAAGGTCGTTGTCATGGTTATAAACTCCAACAAATAGAAGAGCGGAAGTAAGGTAAGGGTATATTATTGAATGACAATGAAATGACTTACAGCATTGATGATCCTACTACCTGTATAACCCTGGTTTTTTTTTTTTTTTTTTTTTTTTTGGGGGGGGGGGGGAGTGGGGTCTTGTTTTTTGCAGTTGTCGTTGCTGTTTTTAAGCATATAACGTAGAACCAGCTTTTACCCTATCTGAAATAATCATTAACAAATATAACAATCATTCAAGATAAAGGAATGAACATGATTATATGATAAGCTAAAATGTCACAGACAATCGGATTATGAGAAATGATTGTTTCTCTCTCTTTTTCTCTCTCTCTTTATGTCTCTCTCTCTCCCTCTCTCTCTTTCCTCTCTCTTTCTCTCTCTCTCTCTCTCTCTCTCTCTCTTCCCCTCTCTCCCTCTATCTGTCTGTCTCTTTGTCTATCCGCCAATGTTGTTTTGTCATTTGCTTGTATGCCGGCACCATTATTTCTTTGAGATAAATTATTATAACATAATCCTGATGATGTTATACCTTACATTTATTATAGGGAACGAAATAAAAAAAAAGGAGCAGCTGGTAATGTCGAAACGAGAAGAATACTACTGTACAATAATTATACAAAGTAAACCTTTTGAATGTAAATATCTATTGCATCAAATTAATATTTAAAAAAAATGTTTATTATGCTATACTGACGGTACTATTATACTTCGGTCATTATACTTCAACGAAAAGATATTTATTATAAAAAAGACAAACTAAAGGAGAACAAAGCGGAGCTGGAGGGCAATAGATTATACATTTAACCTGATGGTAGTGAAGTAAGAGAAAGAACTCAAGAGAAGATGAAAACACAGGCATTGAAAATGTCCATATTGTGATCTCACACATCTCAGCAGCGTTCGGAGAGCTCTTAAGGTGCTATTCCGGGGCTGTATTTAAGCGTTTTGTAATTTATAATAAAAAATTACTTCAAATGTTTCCAAGCAATGAATTTTGATAACCTTGTCGAATCAAAGTTTTAACTTTGCAATAATGAAAATAAAGTTAGTTTTTAAAATCAATGAATATCTACTTTAAGTTGCTTTATTTAGTATTTGTATTCAGTCAGTGCTTAATTGTATATAAGGTGGGATGCTGATTATGATGCGGCTTCTCTTTCATGACTTTGGGGCTAATAGTCTCACTGCCTTAAAAATTTGGAAAGAAGGGGAACTGTCTTAAAAGTTATGAATACTCCCTTCAAAATTGCAAGCCATTTTTTTAAAAAGAAAAGACTTTCAAAAAGTCAACCGAATGCAATTCTAATTGTCTTGTCCATTACCCCTTGAAACGTACGAATGTGACAATGAGTTAATACATTCTCTGGGCATGATCAAGATGAATCTTATAGGCTTAACAATATCGGTTACTGAAATTGCCCTTGATTTGAGTTCTCGAAAGCCATTGCGATCGTGTAGTTTGCCAAGTATTAATTTATATTCTTTAAAGCCCTACTGCACTACTAATAGCTACTTGCGCCCTCTACATAGCAATCAATGCATAATCGGTGCATGTTGCTCCCCCATGATCCACTTTTTCTTATGTTAATTGAGAGCTGAATCGATGATAAAACCACCTGTCAGTGACCTTGCATGGTGGTCTAATACCCCTGGCCAAACTAGTACAGACGGGATTTAAATCTTTCTTCTCTTTTATTCCTGACTTATATAGTACCGTGTCCTCTGCGGTAAACTCTCTGGCTGCTGTTGTGGGCGAGGACATCGTGAAATCGATTTGGCCTGACATTAAAGATAAGACCTACACATGGACCACATTGGCCCGAATTCACAAAGCAAGGTTTGAGCTCAGACCAAGGTTTGAGCTCAAACCTCCTTTTGTTTCGCCAAACCTTCTTTTGTTCTTTACAAACCAGGTTTGTAAAAAAAACGCGTAAAACGCGTCATATGACGTACGAAAACCAAGGTTTGTCGACAAACCTCATTTGTGAATTCGGGCCAAAGGGTCTAGGTAAATAGATCTATCAAAGCAATGAATTAAAAAAACAAAAACAAGAAACGTTCCTACGTTTAACAATCCTGTCATTGTTGTTACTATTCTATTTGTCAAATGAAAATTGAGTATTTAAAAAACACGATATTTGACAGAAGCTGAAAAGGTGAATCTAATCACTGTTGCCCTCAGGCATTCCATTCCACTACATAGAACAATAATCACATCTTGATTTAAGACATAAAGCATTTCATCAAGGCATATGACATAATTATATTGTTCGAATTATACAATACTGTGTTAAAACAGTCGCTTGACAGTATATGGGGTTTGTAGATTGAGTTAACCATTTCTTTATTAAAACTGTAATGTCCACACAGATAAAATAAGAATAATACAATCTCCCTCCACACTGGGTAAGTATGAGAATCACAAAAAACGTAGAGCTGCAGAAGAGAGAGCAAAACGCCCTCTCACACCTAAATGGAGATTCCGTCTCGAAAGAATTTCCCGAGGGAAAGATATTCAAGATTAACTTGGCTTAACAACAAGTAATGTAACCCTCTTCAGCCATCAAATCCATCAACAGCCGCCCTTATCAGACCACAGATGCCCTCTGGCGATCCAAATGTTATGAAGTGTTACGCAACGCGGCCTGCTTCCCTAAGCTCTCCAAACACTTGGTCGTAAAAAAAAGGCTTTGAAGCCATGCGAGTCACCGAGAAAATGACGTCATACTCATTGAAGATGTATATAGCTATAACAGACAAAAATACAAAATCGACAACTTATGGCACAAGACAACCTGCTATTGGTTATCAAATGCTTTCGCTGTGCTCGGATAACTCTTCTGAAGACGTAGCCATCTGAACCAGCGAAATCGACCAAGGAAATCGTGAGTTAGAGTGAATGCAAGTTTCTCATCATCATCACGTTCTCTTCTAATTATTGACATTTTCCGAAAGTTTCCGAAATTTTTACATAGCTAGGAAGGTAGTCCATAAGCTTATCTCTTAAAATAACTAAATGAAACTGTGTTGTATATTTGCGCATTTGGTTTAATGAGGGTTAGAAGTTGTCAATTCATCACCACTTTTTACCCCGAGTACGGGCCGGCGACGCGAAAACCGCCGTGCTCGCTGGGCTGTACATGCTGGATGTTGTTGGTGGAAACACACATAGCTGCATTACTACCCTGGCCGTGTATTGAAAGTTGTGCTATTGATTCTCAACATTTCAAACACCACTGTACAAAACTCAACTGATTTCATTCAAAGGCAGTACTATAGTGACGATTGATGACACCTAAAGAGCATTAAAATACAATTTGTTCAACTTTCTGATGTTAGAAAGAATAATTTAAAAATTAAAATTGTGAGTCTACTGTCAAACTTGCCGATCAACCGCATCGGAATGATTATGTGCATTTGTACTGTATGTTGTGAGTGTATTGACTATTCATGTATTCAAATGCTGCCTATTTACATGGAGCGGCCTACGCATTCACGATGAAACCATTTAACCGTACATTCTGGTTCGCTGCAACGAATAAGATTTTCCGTTGATGGAATTTCACACGTGCATAACTTGTATTGGTCTCCAACTTCCCATACACCAGGCTCAAGAATCAAATCTTCCTCAAAATCAGTCAGAAAGTCTAAATCGTCGCCTACCAAATACTCTTCCCTACGTACTGTACGCCGCCATTTTTGTCGATAGCAGCCGATGTGTATTTCCAACAATGCATTTCGCGAGCCCTATGTCAATCAGTTTCGGGAGTGAGATCTACGAGCTGTGCGGTCCGGGTGGGGGATTAACGGGATTATGATAGGGGGGAAAAAGACTCTCGGTGCAACGGACTGCTTCAAAGGGCCCTCTTAGATGCGGAATCCATTTAACTCATATGCCCTGGTATGAGAATCACAAAATACGTAGAGCTGCAGAAGAGAGAGCAAAACGCCCTCTCACACCTAGCCTGGCGGGAATCATCGACATCGAGGGCATGAGCCAACAAACCCCCAACAACAACAAACTCCACATCGGATGATCTTATTCTACATGCCAGAGGGCGTTAAAGTAAAAGAAAACTTGTTTCCATGACAGTGGCGGATCTAGGGGGAGGGGTCCGTGGTGCCCCCCCCCCCCCTTTTGGGGGAAAAAACTTGTAAAAACACGTGATTTTTTTTTTTTTTTTTTGGGGGGGGGGGGGGGGGGTGCAAATTTTCAAATTTTCGAGGGCCCCCCCCCCCAAAAAAAGGGGCTCACTACCCCCCCCCCCCTCCCCCACCCCAACCCCCTCCCCCACCCCCACCCCCTCCCCCCCCCCCCCCCAACCACTGAGCGACTTTTTCGGCTGGCGTTATTTTCAAATTTTCGGGAGCAAAACAAAAAATTAGCCCCCCCCCCCCCCCTGAGAAATTCTTGATCCGCGCCTGTGCATGGATGGGCTAATGAAATGCAATGAAATAATATTTTATGTAATGCGTCAGAAGTAATGAATTAGTAACATTTCTGTTATTTTCGTTTTTTGTTTTCAGTTAGCCCTCTTCTTCGGGATACTAAGCATTGCGATGGCATTTGTATCTTCGCAACTCGGTAGTGTTCTTGGGGTACGTAATGGTATTCAATATAAAACGAAATATTTGCCACATGCATATTAAAGTAAATTATGCAGTATGTAGCATCAACTATTGATGAACATAAATTCCGTTTTTGTGTGATTTATATCACTACTCGACTCGTTGGAGAGAGGGGAGTGGGAGGGGGTTGCATTTTGTAAGTGCTTTGGCATTGTACATGATAACCTCTCCCACCCCCACACACACTCAACTACAAAATCTGTGCACATAAAAAGCACACCCACGTGATCAAACACACTTTCTTACTTGGATTTTGTGTTTTGTTTAAAGAAGAAGAAGAACTAAATTAGATGGCATTGGACAATTATGTTTAAATGGAAGCTCTTCTTCCATACCGATACTTACAAATATACCTATACTTGTATTTCTATTAGTCTACCAAGACTTACATACTATACTATATTAAAACTTATACTTAAACGTTGATAAAATTATATTTATACTCCTTCATATTATACTGATGCTTTTAATTATAACAATTATTTTACTTAAATTATAACTAAAGGATGCATTATCTCCGTCCCCCTATTTATTTTCTTTAGGCAGCCTTTAGTGTTGTTGGGATGATTGGGGGCCCACTTCTGGGACTTTACACTTCTGGAATGTTCTTTCCATGGATCAACTCTAAAGTAAGTCAACCAAATTATCTGGCTCTTGCGCAAAGAAAAGTTACTTTGTAAATATAATATTATATACGTGCAATTCAACAGCAGTGCACTCCATGATACACAGCTTTAATTATTTCTTTTTAATGTGGGGGGAATAAATGCTGTTCATGAAGTATTCTCAGCAATTTTCAAGGACTCTCGAATACCTGAAGTCATCTTTTCCTGATTCCATCAGGCTTTGGAACTTGCTACCTGCTGAATTTGTCAACTGTACCTCCACTGAATCTTTCAAGCAAGAGGGACAAAACGTCCTTCTTCGTTAGAATGGGATGAAGAATTTTTAGCTGCACGTAGAATAATGTAGAAGGTTTTAAATTTGCACTATTCATTCACAACAACAGACCTGCCTAATAGTACATGATACACCAGACGGTGGACTGTACTTTTCCTGGAAGGAGAAGAAGAATTTTGGGAGTGATATTCCTCAATAGCACAAGGTGGGACCTCTCCACATTCAAAACATCAGTGAGCCCATCTATTGTATATGTCAACTATACACATATATCTCATTCACTTGGTACACTCTCTTGATAGTCATTATTCAATTAATTGTATGTTTGTAGGTATGTTTCTGATGTTTAAATACGGCCTACCGACACTCTTCTACGCCGTGTCTCTCTGCCTATGACGTAGGGGGCGTTCGTTGGCACTCTGCTCGGCTTGACTCAACGAACTCAAACCAAGTAGAACTAGAAGGATTGTGTCCGTTCACGTTTCACGCAGCGCAATGGCACCGCTCGAGTGCGCCCGCCGCCATTTTGCGTAGTACAAGAAATCGCCTGCGCATACGTATTGTGTACAAGCTCCTATTGCAATTGGAGGAAGGGACGTCCAGAAACCAGGGTTTTATTGTTAGTTTGGTGAAAAATATCTTTACATATATTGTTTATGCCCTTTTCCAAGTCCCATACAGATGTTTGATGACTTGAATATTGGAATAAGAGCGGCAGCTTGGACAGTAGGGGAGTTGAAATTGTAGGGTTTTTTTTGCATAAAGACTAAAAGAGCTACACTATTTGTTAAATATCATTTGTGGTATTAGGCTAGTTTTGTCTCTTTCTGTGATAGAAAGAATATATCATATTATTTAGGCTCTATCTATATAAATCACTCCCACTTTCTCTTCACACGCACTCGTAAATTCTCAGTCTTTGTGTTTCTCTTCGATCCCACTCCCCCTCTCTCTATCCCCTTCTCTCCCTCCCTCTCTTTTTCTCTTACACTACCCCTCTCCCCTTCTTTCTCTCTACCCCTTTCTCTACTCCCTCTCTCTTTCTCTCTATCCCCTTCTCTCTCTCCCTCTCTTTTTCTTTCACTCTCCCTTTCTTTCTCTCTTTCTCTCTATCCCCTTCTCTTTTTCTCTCCCCCTTTTTCTTTCACTCTCCCCCTCTCTCTCTTTGTCTCTCTCCCCTCTCTCTTTCTCTATCCCTTTGATTCTTGGCACTGCAGAAGTAGGCCCACTGAATATTAATATTATTTCTTTTTTTTCCCTTGGGAGGCTACAATTTAGCTGCCAGATATTATTTTCATCCCATATAGGCATATTAAAGATTTGTCTAAGAAGTGTTAAGTAATGACACATTGTGGCAACTATTCACATGTCTTTCCACATAATTGTGAATACTTTCATCTTTATTAAGTTTTTTTTTTAACCTTGGCATTGCGCTATGTATTACATGAATGTATAAAGTACATATCAAAACATCAATGAACTATTGTAATGGTGGATATGAAGAAAAAAATCCTCAATGGTGTGGAAAAAACTTTCCTCAAGCAAGCAATCATGGCACATTATGTTTATACCGGCACATTTCTGATTCATTTTAACACACAGAGAAATAATCACATGTACATTTGCATTTGACTGACTACAATGTACAAAAGGCAAGATTTTCTCCCTTTTAGCACTCAAAACTTGAACATACTTCATTAATAAACTAGACATCAACAAGATATAATACATATGAATCAGTATTTCCCTCTCTTTGGTTTGTTCATGAAGCAATGTATGGATTCATCTGATTTCAGTGAAAACTTTTAAAACAGATTTTTTACTCTAGATGAAAGTTGCAACTTTCATTTAGCTCAAGCTCTTTCAGTTGGTAAACATGGATACAACCATTGCAACTACAGTTTGAAAAATAATAGTGTAGAATAGATGACACTGCACATTGAACAATAAAATCATTGGACAATATTTTATAACAAAACAGGGATCGTTTGCATACACCGTAAACCTCTGTATACAGATTTTCATACAACATATGAGTGACTTCCTTATCTAATTTGACGAAACAATTTGTTTGTACACACATGTATGTGGCACTATGCCATCACCGAATACATTATCCATTATCAAGAAACATACGCACATTGTAAATAGCTTTGGTAACCATAAGTGCAACCAATAGGATATGAAGGCACAAGTGATCAGAGTCAAGTTAAAAATACAAAATTTAAAGAAAATCCCTTTCCCTGAAACACGTTGACAATAATCCAGTTTTTTTAATTTTTTTATTTCTTTGATGCCTCTTTCGCAAATTCTAATCTCAAATCTAATTTATGTAATCAGATTCAAACTATACCTAAACCTGTCAGACAGAAGACAGGCTAGTGTCAATAATAGAATCACACAATTCCTTTCTCTCTGGGTAAGCCTAGATGTATAAAACACAAAATAGACCAATAGGGCAAACATCGTATATTATCCCTGTAGTGCACATTATGTCATTTCAGTGGGAAGGAGAAGGTATGATGAAATAGTCTGTTTGAAATAGTATATTTATTTCATCAATGGTGAAATATTATGTAAAAAAATACACATAAATAAGATTGACCAATTTTTTACCCTTTTACATTAAGTACCCATTTAATTTAACACACAGAGTTATTGCTATTCTGGCTCTAAACAAACGGTTATTTGTTTTTTCTACCAATATTTTTGCATAGGTTGCTGGTGAAGAAATGCAAGTAGCGAACTCGAATCCGGACTACGTCTGGCAGTTTTCTCCACCTTGTGTTGGTAACACTACAAAAAACCAAGAAGAGGTAGGTTTTGAAATCAACAAATATCTTAAATCCCGTCTGTACTAATTTGGCCAGGGGGATTAGACCAACCTGCAAGGTCACTGACAGGTGGTTATATCATCAAATCAGCTCTCAATTAACACAAAAAAAGGGGATCACGGGGGCACTGATTAGCCATTGTTTGCTTTATAGAGGGCGCAAATAGCTATGAGTAATGCAGTGGGGCTTTAATATGGACATTAGCCCGCGAAATAAGTTGTTAGTTCATTAGAAGAAGGAAATATCAGAGAAAAACATTCCCTCTAAAAACAAACAACAAAAATACACACCAAAAAGGTGTCAGCTGTAATTAATTTTTAAAATAATAATTCTATAATTAATCATTTACATCATTACCTAGTGCTGTATATTAGAGGCAGAAAATAAACTCGGTTTCGTCCATAGAATAACTGCTCTGAGGGGGAAGAAAAGAAATGAGAGAGGCAGCAAAAAACATACTTCAAACTGTCATCTTTGTGTTTCTTTATTTATTGTTTCCTCCATTTGAATCTTGATTGACGTGTAAAATACACATCAATATAAACTGTTTATTATTTGGGTTTCGATGCACTACGGCATTGTTAAAACAACTTAGCATAAGTGGTAAATTCCTAAAATTACACTTTTCATAGCCTGTTAATGTCATGCATTTGATTCTTACCAGTTGATGATTTCCATTTTCGATTGCCATTACGGAGTTCCGTTTCCGTATCTGAAACCTGAGAGAAGAGCTTGGCAAACATTATTATGCAAAGAGGAACTAATAGAAGATTGCCACCTAACTGTACTTTTAATATGGAGCCTAGCTTCCGAAATGAGGTGTTAGTTTATTAGAAACAGAACATATCAGAGAAAAATATACCTCGAAAAAAGAGGGTAGGTAGCCGATATCTGGAATAAAGATTTTATGATTATTATTCTATGAGCAATCATCAATATCAATATCTAGTTCCGTATATAAACGTACAATTCAAGGTTCTATTAGTAATGCGATCGCAAAGACTTTCGAGAAATCAACAGATTTACAGGAGGGCAATTTACTACAAACCATGCCTATACAAACCATTTCGAATTACTTAACAGTGTCGTAATCCTCACGTGACATATCAAAGAAGCATTTTTTTTATTCGTTATTGTTTGAAACAAATGCATTTTCTGTTCTGGTGAAGCACAAGACCCTATATGACTCCCCCCCCCCCCCTCGAAATTCAACGTGTTGATTACCTTTGTACAGAATGATTCTTTTATTCTCTGGAATAAAATCATCAGGTATACTACAAATTATTTCATCTGGTTCGTTCGTTATCGCAAAGAGGTTTGCGTGTCATTATTTATAGGCGATAGAAACTAACTTCAAATTCAACAATTACTTTCAACTGCTTTTGTGCAAGCAGCGGGATTACAAGGGGAAAATGACATCATTTGCCATATTTTCCACATTGAATTCCATATCCTAAATTGATGATAAAAAAATGTTCTAGCTAAATCAGTTATTTGTTGTCATATATGGTTATATATTTAGTAAACAGGTTAATATTTTTTTATTTGACGAGCATGTTTTTGCCGCTACTACCATGACTTGTGTGGACATAGATATACATCCCTTATAGGCCAAAAGCATTAGTTTCAACATGGACATTGTTCATAACAAGCTGAGTTTTTTCTGGAAATCGCCGCCAATTCCTGAATTTGTTGTGCCTTTACAACTAGATAACCCAAATACAAAATTTCAATGTCTAAATATTGTTTTTCAGCACAGTACAATACTTATTAATACATGAAAAATGAAAATGGAGACACATTAGTACCAAGGTCGCTATTAAGTACTAAAATATTATTGGATCAATACAAATTTATCAATTTTATTTTGTTTACAAAAACTCAGAGAACTGCGTCTGATAGCCCGGTTCTATGCAGTGTTACGGTAGTCATCAAGTGATCCATTACTCCTGGTCCCATAAAGCTTAAAATTTAAGACTTCCCCACTTATTTTACTTCTTCCTTAAAATCTTAGCATCGATGATGATAATGTTAAAATCATTTCTTACTTGCAAACACGGGTATAACACCTCCAAACTCCCAAAAGTGGTTATAACTGTAACCAACAACCCACCAATGTTTAACCAACATCGTGTGAATAAAAACAGAATTAACCTCCAATGGTTACAATTTTTATCAATGACCATTAAAGTTTAACCAACATCAAGTGGATCAGCCCCGAACAAAGCATAAATAACCAACAAAAGGATAACGTTTTCATGAACAAATGGTAAAAAAGTTTGATCAACACCATTTTAACCAACATTGAGCAAATTTTTTTAACCAATAAACGATTAAAAATTAAAAGCAACCACGGTTTAAATTCGAATCAACAGGCCGTTGGTTAAAGTTTATCCAACAGTTGAGTGATTCATATAGTAATCCATAGTTGATTAACATTTTTACTTGTTCTAATAGTGTAATACCCCCATTCCCTGTTCCGCTGCTCATTGTAAGCGAAATGCAGACATTATAGATTCAAATTTATACTCCAAAATCCTGCTACTGATGAATAAAAACAAATACAATAGATTACATATTTTCTATCCACATTCTTTTAATTTATTTGAATTTATTGTTTACACGATGATACTGAACGAATTGTTTATGAGTGTTTTGGTTTCGCTAGACAACCTCAGTATATTAGGGATATCAGATATCAGGGTTTTATTTATTATCCAGTCACAAGTAATGTTTGTATAAATTACATATTTCCTTTTAAATTACCAAGCATATGCAACAGCTTTTTTTAAACTTAAAAGCAGTTTTAACTCCGTGATTTAGCCTAGCTCAAGCAATCAGTTTCGAAGATTGTGTTGAACAGAAGCTCCAAGGTACTTTTTTCCAGACAGTTATTTTGAGTACTTTTTCGAAGAGAAAGTGACAAAAACTTACTCCGAGTATTGAACTCTGCAAGAAATGAAAGAAATGGAGTGTAAATCAAAGCAGACAGACACCGGGGTAAAACGGTCTCTCTTCCACAGCTCGTTGTTGCTGTGCTTTATGCTCAGTTTGGGAATATGCGCCGCTGTCCTCCCAAACATACCGTTTAAAGAAAACGAAACAGATTCGCCACGTGGGGGTTTAATCTACTTCATCACTCGGTCCTGTCTAACAGTCGCCATGATATTCTTTGAAATATTTGTGTGGTATGTTGTTCGGAAGAGAGACAGTTTTCATGAGAATCAGGAAGTCTTTTGGCCATTGAGATGCCGTCACTGTGCACATGCCGTAGGCCTTTTACCGCACCTTACGGA
Source organism: Strongylocentrotus purpuratus (assembly GCF_000002235.5). Taxonomy (NCBI): domain Eukaryota; kingdom Metazoa; phylum Echinodermata; class Echinoidea; order Camarodonta; family Strongylocentrotidae; genus Strongylocentrotus; species Strongylocentrotus purpuratus. The sequence continues at coordinate 21,316,684 of NW_022145598.1, forward strand.
TAACGATGAAGATGGTGAGGCCGAACAAAAAAATATATCTTCACCTCTGTCGTCTTCTGCTAATACGAGAGCGAATCTTTACAGTAAAGTACATCAACTGTACCACAAACCCCACATGTCTCTCCTGAACACCTTTTACATTTTTGGCACGATTGCCGGGATCAACCTTCCCATACCACTCATTGCTAACATCATGTGCCTCATCACTTTGGACAATTCCGTAGTTGATATTGTTGTTCTTGTAGGACAAGTGCTGCTAGATTTCACATTTGCCACGATGATATTATATGGGATGTTATTCTTCAGGAACTACTATGATGCAGCATTCGTCGACAATAAAAAGTTTACTTTTCCCTTAGCAGTATTTTTTGCCGCTTGCTTCTGGATCGCCGCTCTTAAGATATTATATCCTTTAGGTGGATTGACGTCTTCAAAATACGGGCATGTGGACTATCCTTGCTTTCTTCCTGGAAACTTTGGACTCTTTACAAAACGACATGAGATAACATTGACTCCTTTCTACGCTGAAAGTGCCATTATTGCTGCTGCAATGATGTGGCAGATGTGGTACTCTAAACTTCCAGAAGCTCTTCTGAAGAAGTCTCAAAGCACCTTACAGTTTGAGAGTCTCGGTCCAACCTACGTTGGACCATTTTGGGGAACGATCCGTGCTTGGCTGAAGAATATTTTCCACTGTAGAAAGTTGAAGTTCCTTTTGTTAGGATCATCTAAAGAAGAAAGACAAAGCCTCGTGTCAAAATCAAGAGACCGAAAAGAAGGCGAATTCCGAGAACCCCCATTAAACATTACTTTAACAGTGGCCTTTTATGTTTTGCTAGGAATCACTTATTTTTCCTTACGCCAATTGTTTTATTATTCCAGCTTGGGATTACAAAAGTCACTTCCTTCAACCGAAATTACTCTAACATATCTAGGATGGTTCTTCCATATTGTATTTTATCTGCCCTTGCTGGTGATGTACCATTTTCGTATATTCCTGACAGAAAGTGCCAAGACTTTTCGTCCGAGACACACAGTATCTCTTGTTTCGGGTTTAATAGGAGAACACGACCGCGTTATCCTGATAAGCTGTGTTGGTGTTTTCACATTGAACATATTCCGCTTTGTCAGTGCAGTAGGGATCCTTGCAGAAGTCCCCTGGCCTCGTGAGAACACAGTTCTCGCTTGCTACACTGGTATATTCGCCATCTTCCAGACCTACTCAGCCTGGGTCATGACATCCTTCTTAGTCGTCGTTCAGCGGCAGGAAATTGTTGGAACGGATCAAGCGAGATGGACGCTTATTTGCCTGATCTACACCGGTATCCTGAACGCGACTCAGTGGGCGATTGATAGTTTGGAAATTGCTTCTTGGGTAGAGCTGACAACATTTTATGGATATACCCAGGGCAAGGTCATTGGTTTTCTTCTGGAGCCCCTAACCTCGCTGTATGGCATTCATTCAGCTATGATTGCATATGAAGCCTATAAGACCGTTCGCAAAGATTTACAATCAAGATACAATTTGCCTGATGAAAAAGAACCCTCGGTTTGATTCTAAAGACTCGATATTATCAAGTTTGGTAAAATTGTGTTGTTGTATTTCTATTTTTCCACGTGGAGCAGTGAAATAATGGCATTGGGCTAAACTGTTGTAACTATCTATTTGGTAACGACGGGGCTCAACACAAGAGACATGTATTTTATTTGTCCACTATATGATCCAACCTTTAGGAAATAAGTATGTGAATCTCTCATGGCACTATTCGTTAAGTCACTGTCATAATACTGTAAAGCAGCTCCCATATACTAATACAATGTCATAGCAAAAAAAAAAATTCTCAATGCCATTATGTACCGACTAATTTTACTCGGTTTCTTTTTCTTCTCTGAAGGAATATCATGAATACCATCTTCAGCACATGTCTTCGTAGAGAAGAGGCTACATTTTTAAGGAAGTCTGTTGGGATTTGATGAATTTTAGTATAAAACAAATGACTCTTTACAAGAATAACAACAATGTCACACAACCAGTACGCCTATTGTAGATTCTCGAAAAGTAAGAGATTTTTAAATTTCAAAATTAACAGCCTTTTCGCGATTAAAACCTGGGAGTTCAGGAGAAATATAATTTTCCTAGATAAGCTGTTTTATTTTGCAGAATAGAAATATTGATAAACATTTCAAATGTAACCATACATTTGGGAGTCCTTTTCTTTCCAAATTGTCTTGCAGAAAAGAAGCCTTTGGAACTGCAATAGGATATGTTAATTTGTTACTTCTTCTACCCCTATAACGTGATGGAGCAAACAGAAATCGTGGGAGGTGATTCGAAATTGTGTGCCACTTAGAAACTCTTGAAAATCTTGAGACGCTTTCACCGCCCCCTCCTCCTAACCATCGCCTCATGCCAAGGAGTCGCTCCGTCACTTCCTTCGATAGAGGATCTTCCTTGGTTTGTTTTAGCTTTCGCTTTCTATAATCTATAAAGATCTGATTTAAATGGGTGAGAACCAATTTTAATACCAAAATCAAAATAATAACAAAATCAAACAATAACATTTGCAAAATGTTTAACCTTCCAAATATAAACTTTATAAATAGAAAAATAAAAAATATTAAAGTGGAAACTCGAAGAAAATCAGAAATATGTCAACTAATGTATCACTAGAAACTGGTAAGCTAACAGATGACCATCGTACAGGTTTTAGGTCAACTACATATCGGGTGATTTATACAAATACAAATACGACTACCTCCATAGCATCTGGGATATACGAGAGATTCGCCAGAAAAATAACGATATTTTAATGACGTCACGTAACGCACCAATACTGCCAAGCAGACGACATCTCATAAAGAATGAACATAATTGCAACGCTATTATTTCACAAATTATAATTACTTTAGTTTATATAAATGTGATGGCATTTCAAACCAACAGGAAAAACTGCTCTGTAGGGCCATGCATTATGGTTCAAGGCATGCCCACATAGAAGATTTGTTTATGTTCGGGGTCGGGGCAAAATGCAATGAATTGTTTTAAAATTATTGCATTTTCTTTATTTTTTTGTTTTAGTGGGGGCGTCGACGTACCCTAGCGCCCGCTGCGTACAGTCATGATTCATTGGCTAAGCAATTGCCTCGTTACTGTGAGCCCCCAGGATAAAAACCGTGTCGATGTGCTATATTAGTGCCCTTTTCCGAGGTATTAATCCCTATTACTGTCAATTATGACTTAAGGACGTAGGTCCCCTAGATGATTAGCATTGTAGCACACACATGCTTTAGCAGTCACGCAAAACAAACACTCTCCAATTGCCATTCAATAAAATCTGAGAATTTATGCTATTATCTAGATCTATTACGAATAAATCATTGTCAAAATCATTCAATAAATTGGGGTAAAAATAATTATTCCACCATTATGACCAACAGTGTACAATGGCGTCTTAATTCGTTTACAAGCGACAGATTCCTTTATTTTTGTATCGCTGCATTTTTCATTTAAAACGTTGAGTCGACTTATCCACAAGTGCTGCATAAATCATTATTCACAATTTGCCATATATAAGTTTTCTTTTGGGGCAATAAACCTGTGAGTCCTCTTGAATTTGCTTCAATTTAAATGAAAAAACATCCTTCCAAACAAACCCATTATCTAAATCTATAAAACAATTCCTAACATAAATGACAGTTGGTTTTCTTACTTCTTCTGCTTTAACAAACGATAGAAATCTTTCACTTTTATAACAACAACAAATTAATTTATCCCTTTTTTTCTATTTCTATAAGATTTGAAATATCACATACATGTTCAAAATCATTGACAACACTTAATCTATGTAACCAACACTTTTGAAATATTTTCTTTAATTTTGTATATTCAAAATCAAATAAGAGCTGTTGTGCGTTCACTTTCTTGATAAATAAAATAGAGTCATTCCCAATACCATTTGTAATCAAATTATGAATTTACAATAAACTGGCAACTTGCTATTCTTGATAAAGCAATATTTTGTTCTTAAATGTGATGTAACTTTTTTTCCAAATAATTTAATTTGGACTATTTCTCACTTTTAACATATTAATTATTTTTATTTTCTGACCAAGTAAAAAATTAAATATATTTTTTTGTTTAAATTGTCAAATTATGTTTAGAACGTAATAAATAATTATTTTTTATATTGCATTTGGACTGTAAACAAAGTGGCAAACCCCATATCTTATCAGACCAGTATCTGAACATATTTTTACAATTAGAGCCATTATGATAAAAGAAACGAGATATTTATGACAAATGTAGCGAAGATATTTTACTAGCAATATCAATCATATTCAATCCACCATTTGTAATATAATTTAATACATTTCGAATTTTATTTATTTCTACATTGCCGTTTAAATCTTGTAATAATTTCTTATTTTAGAATTCATATACTCCTAAATATTTAACAGGTTGATCCATATAAATATAATGTCGTTTTTAATATCGTGCAAAACTGTATCCACAATTTTCAATTTCATCTGTTTCGAGCGTTTCGAGTGTTTATTCATGAACATGTACATGTAGTAAGATTTGAAAGATGTTTTTATATAAATATATTCATACCTACGTATGTTAAATTACCAATCAGCATGTTTTTAAGTTGCACGTAATTTGTTATACTAAATAGAAGCGTCGAACTGTAAAAATTGCTCAGTTGCCAATCTAATTGGTCTGTTGATTTGGCCCACACCTTCGCATAACTTTCTGTCGAGCTCATCTCAGACTCATATGGTGAAGTTCCACTTCTCCAATTATGAACCTTTGGACCTCAATAACATAAAATGTCACCAGTGCCTTATACTATATGAGGCATCTTGTAGATTCAGATTGAGATTTAGGTTTAAGCTTAAATCTTAGTTTGTTTTAGTACTATATGGACAACAATTCGAACATGTATATTTTCTACGTGTACATGGGAACTGAAGGTATAACTTTAGTTATCTGTAATATAGTAGATGCCTCGTTAACTTATCTTTAGAGGACAAAGGCAGCCATTTTGTACATGAATTTAAAATGCCTTCGCTCCTATGTGTAAATAGATTGTAAATAGTTGATCTGAATACGAGTGCACTGGATTGTGAATATGTTAACTTGCACCTTTTTTTTTCTCTCTCTCTCTCTCTCTTTGTCTCTCTGTCTCTCTTGGCACTTATAATATATGAGGCACCTTGTAGATTCAGATTCAGATTTAAGTTTTAGTTTAAATCTTAGTTTATCTTTAGTACTACAACAATTGGAGCATGTATTTTATATTTGTACATGGTAACTGAAATTACAACCAATTATCTGTAATATAGTAGATGCCTCGTTAATGTATCTTTATAGGACAAAGGCGGCCATTCTTTTACATCCATTTAAAATGGCTTCGCTCCTATGTGTAAATAGAATGTAAATAGTTGATCTAAATATGAGTGCACTGGATTGTGAATCTGGTAACTTGCACTCTCTCTTAGCACTCAGAATTTTGTATAGTAATAAACATTGATTATATTTACTTAGGGTTTATTACAGCTCATAACAATTTGTGATAATTATCGATATTGGAATTTTAAATGTAGGTTTACAACTGAATTACAGACAGCAAGGAATGAGTTCTTATTTAAACAGGTTTTCTTTGGATTAAAACACATTTAAAATTGATTTGTTAATATCGGAGTTGGAGATAAGTAGGAATTGGAAATCTCATCGTAGAAACCTCTGTATTTAAAGTCACATGGGTGCCGACAGAATGAGCTAGGATGTTAGACTAGGGACCAGTTATTGAATACCCGTTGAGCGGTGACCATGGAGGTAGATTTAATACGTAGTTGGCTATAAGAAGAGAGACAATCGAGTATTTGGATTGGATTATTTATTGGATGGTTGCTGGTTGGCCTAGATTGAAAGCACCTGAGAGGCCATTTTGTGTTTAGCCCGGAATAGAATAACTTCTCTTGTTTTCGTAGGAAAGAACAGGTACAATTTGGAGTAGAATTCAGTTGCTAGAGATCTAATACTGTTACATCATGAACCTGTTCCTAGAATTGTTATCATAACACTGCATATTCTATTACCCTTTTCACATCTATTTTTCTTAACCCCGGACTATCCTTAACCCCATACTATTTTTTTTGCTGTTCACATCTATTTTCTTAACCCCGGACTATGTGCTTAGCCGGGGTTAAGAAATTTCACGCGATTCACACTACGTTCGCCTTAGCCCCGGACTATTCGATAGCTCATGAATATTAATGCTTTTGCTACCGCGCAAAGCGTTTTCCCTTTATTATTTTACCGATACAAATCAATTACCCATTTTTCATCCAATTCACTTGATAAATTTACCTACGTAAATATGACTGATAATGATAAATGCAATAAAAAATTATGAGCTACATGTTCTTTCACTATTTTTTTAAATCAATTTTATAATAAAGATTTTTTCATAATGACCTCTGCCTCGTAAAAGACTAAACGTCAATACAGAGAGCATGCATGCGTAACGTGAACTGCATGCATAGCGCGCGATAAATGCAAATTCACGACCACACGACCACGCTGTCTGTGATTGGCTGTTGCTTAGCCCCGCTTCTCCTTAGCCCGGTTCGGATTCACACTACGCAGCTTAGCACCACAATTGCCCGGCTAACCCCGCAATTGCCCGGCTAACCCTGCTATTTTGCAGGGCCAGATAGTCCCGTACTATTTGTGGGGTTAGCCCACTTTGGCAAAACGTAATGTGAACAGAAAGCCGGCTAAAATTACCCCGGGTAATTGGTGGGGCTAAGGAAGGAATTGGTGGGGCTAAGAGCCCCCTTAGCCCCACCTATTTCCCGGGGTTAAGCAATATTTGGTAGATGTGAAAAGGGTATATCCATACTTTAAGCTAGTATACAAATATACACTGTCTTGAGAGGTTCTGATTAAAACTATGCGCAAGAGGTGACTCCAATAGTACTATTTGCTGAGGGGCACAGCCCCGAAGCAAATGGTACTTTTTGAGTCACCGAGGCCCATTAACCAGTACCTCGAATAGTAGGCATGGTATATTTGTTTGGTATCTTGCATCAATAATTCTTTTTATTTAAAAAAAAATATTTAAAAAACAATTTTGGGAATAAAATGTCAATTTTTATTTTAAAAGATTTTTTTTTTTAAATCATTAAATTAAGACTTGAACAAAAAAATTCACTTTTTATTTTCAACTCTTAAATAGTACTCTCAAATAGTGCTCTGATATGGTACTTTCTAAAAAGATTTCAAATATTGCTGGTCATGTGACGAGCTCTCAACCAATCAAAACCCAACAAAGTTTTGATGCAGGATATAATTTTACTTAGGTAAATTATTTGTTGTCGGACAAAAGTGACAACACTTGGTACATTGAATACATACTTGAATTGAATCATATTTGACATGACTTGCATGTGAATTAGGCTCGAACGCCGTATTGTTATGTATTAATAAAGTGTCACTTGAACAATTTAGGCTGACAGATCTGTTCTTTAATACAACGTAATACACGTCTGGTTACATATAAGTTACAGTAGGTAAGTGCGAATGGTGATTGGTACTTTTACGTCTTCTTTAGATAGCATGATGAGAACCAAAGTCATCATCTGGCTATATTTTTAGACATGTCATTGCGTCTTTAGATTGCTCGCTACCTATGGGAGGAATGTGATAGAGGATGTGAGAGAAAGTGCCCCAATATACGTGTGCGAATAATGTGCATCTTTGACTTCGTGTACTGAGGACACTGAGTGTGCCCTGTCACATGTTTGTAGTATGTCGTGCAGATCGTTAGAGAATTTGATGGTACAAATCTGGTGCGAATCTTTTGATTAAATCATGTTTACAGAGTACTGATAGAGAATAAATAAGATCTTATGATGATGACTTAACTCACCTCGTTGAAGAAATAAAAGATATTCCTAGTAAGGAACGGTGTGGAGATGATGGAGTGACTATTTCTAATTTTTTTATGAAATCAGGAAATTACTGATGTATTAATTTTTTTAATTTTGTGTGTTACCGTGTAAACTCAACTTTAACGCAATCTGGTATTTAAGACACGGTTAATTTTAAAGAAGATACAGGTGTATTTTAAAGACATGGACGGTAATTTATTATGTTAATAATGTTAGTTTGGTTTACGGAAAATAACCAATTAGAACTCGCCCTTTTAGGGAGGTTCCGTCGGTTCCGTGGGTTAACTCCTAGTTTCGATAACGGTTTAGCTCAGAGCAGAGCAGTATCCTGGTTGTTGATACATCATCAGCTACACTTAGTGTATTATTTGGTTACGTCTTTCTCCACAGGGATTCGAACCAATTTCTCCCTGAGATCTTCGGCATAGTTCCCAACAGCTTCCATCTTCACTAGTCAGTCTGGGCAGGTTCACTCTTGTGTAGAGTAGGAGAAATGGATGTTTTCTGATAGCTGCTTTTCTAATGCATCTCTAAGTTTTTTTCCTGGTACTTATCGGGTTCAGCTGGCCAACGAGATTTACACCGTCGCCGAGTTCCTTTTTACCAGTTTCGACAATTCCCACCATGGGTCTTCGCTCCTAGACTACATGTAATTCGTCGAAAGTAATAATGATAATAAAAAGAGATAAAAAAATAACAATCATGATGATAACGTTAATAATAATAATGACAATAAATATATATACATTTTGCCCCATCAATACTGCTAGTTTGCAATTATATTACATGTTTGTAAAAGGAAACTTATTAGGAGTGGTGATTAATTTGACAAGGAAGATTGTTAGTTTATCTCGTATAATGGTATGATATCATTGGTTATAAGTTGGAAAAAGCAGTTTATTTTAATGCTCTAATATGCTCGTTTATTTTGTTGCTGTTCTTTTCTCAACAAAATATCGCCCGGAAATAGTCCCCAAGCACTGATGATCATTAAGCAATCAGTCGCCAATCAATCTAAGAACTGTCGTCTACCCTTGTAAAACCAAGAAAAAACCTTTCCACGATCAGTTGGGTCGGCAACAGGTAAAATGCTCTGGACACCAATCCCCGGCCACTGAAAACCTTTGTAAAGATTTCCCAAAACCTCCGTGTCACCTCTAACAACTAACCCCCGACCGGTAGTGGTCCGTGTCGACGACCGGTGGTATATATCTCTAGTGCGATTTGGACTGTACGTCATCATTAACAAATAATACCAGCACGCTTTTGCTGTGTCATATCTGAAAGAGCCTTTAGAAGAAAAAAAATTGCTGGGTTTTATGAAATAAAACCCAGACTTCACATCATAACCACACAATTTGAGAACAGAAAAAATACCATCTACATTAAAATCCATAAAAAAAATTATTGACCTGAGCAAAGAAACAAGCATTGTATGCTTTTTTTAAAAACATATATTGAAGTAAGTGCGAAGACAACCCCCTGGCATTTTCTCCCAATGGACTACGAGAGAGCGAGTAATACAGTAGATAGACAGATAATTTGTTAGAGATAGAGATAGATAGATAGATATATAGAGAGAGATAAATATAAATAGAGCATATCGCGTTTATGATATTGTGCTAGGTTCAAGAAGTACTTTAGGGAGAAATTTTAATTAAAACACTTGTTATTGTCCATAAGTAATTTCCTGCTTAACAACATTTTGGTTTCAATAATACTCACCAATAATAACGGGGAAATTCATCATAATTAAAAAAAACGGCAGTTTCAATGATCTAATTGATCTATGACTATCTCTCTAAGCTCTCAAAAATGTATAAATACATTTACTACGAACATAATATATGTACATATTCATTATTTTGGGTATTTTGTATTAAAAATTTTTATATTCGTTTATTATGAATATGTAGTAATTGATTGTTGAGTTGGGCTTAAAATTCCTTGTCATGTCATTTCATTCTTCATTCATATTTTTTAGATTTCTATTTCTAAAAGCTATATTCGTATTGCAAAATGTGAATATTGATATGTATGGATGTTACAGAATAATGGGGTTTACGATCAATTGATTGTTATAGACAGATGCGTGTCATTAATGGCTTAGATTATGCGAAAATGAAACCATCTTAAAAACACCAGGATATGAGACAAAGAGAGACAGAGGGAGAGACACAGAGAGAGAGAGAAAGAGAGAGAGAGAGACAGGAAATTGGGTCATTAACAATGAAACAAAGAAGAAAGAATACAATGGAAAAAATGACGTTATGCAAGTTGGGGAAAAGAGGAAAACATGTAACAACAAAATCAATGATCCCGATACTACATAAATCACATTTTGTATTCGTAATTTTATCACAGTTTCAGTTTTTATTTAAATATAGTATATATTTTTACCGTAGTACTTAAGTTAAGGTTCCCTTGTGGGAAGAGCGAATCCACAAAACCTAACACTTGACAAAAAGAGTAAAGGTGGACCTGGAATTGCCTTCTAATTTGCAAAGTAATTGAGATAGGCTTTTATCGTAAGCGTGTAACACATATGAAGACAGGAATCTCATGGTAAAATTACAACAAAAATGGATCAACAATTTGCACAATTAGCATCTTTCGACGCAACGTTAGTGATTTGTTTCGTGGTCAGTTTGGGGATTAGTTGCAATGTTTTTCCCTCGCTTATTGCCAGCCATTTTGACATTACACCCGACGTAGATGATGTGGCTTACTCGGCCAACAAAGCAGGGATGATTCTTACCGTACTACTGGGTGATATAATCATGATTCGATTCATTCGGGGTATGACTGTACACCATCAGGCTCAAGAAGTGTTTTGGCCAATGCGCTGCCGTCATTGTGCCAGAGCCATTGGCATCCTGGCAAGCGACGAGCTACCTGACACACGTATGGGACTAACTTTTCCACTTGAACAAGAGAAAAGTGGCGTTGTCCAAGAATGTACAAGTCCGCCATTCGTAATCCCGTCAACCAGTTTGTCCGTTTCTACTGAGAGTCTTGCGTCTGGACACTATGACCCGACGGATCTTGGAATCAGTTCACCGAGTACAAATTCTAGGAGAAGGACCCCAGTCACCGACAGCCAAAACATACGTACGAAAAATAACCACTCAACGCCACGAACCATTACCGATAACCAGTCTCCTATCGGAGATACACGAAGTAGATCTACCGACGTTGCGGATCGCACGCAAAATCAAAACGGCGAACCCAGAGATTCTCCAGGATATAATAAAGAGACGGAATGCTATGCCATGCCGCTATTCAAAAGTCCACATAAATCTCTTCTGCGAATCTTCACAATATTAGGGATCGTGTCAATGGCTAGGATTATTTTTGTGGTAGCTGCGGATGTCTTGTGCATCTTACAACCTCGTGAGACATACGGAAGGAAAGTCTCTTTTGCCGTCCAAGCTCTTCTGAATGGAATGATGGGAAGTATACTCATAATAGCAATGTTCTTTTTCACACGTTACTACGATGCTGTCTTCATCAAAAAGAGGAAATTTTGTTACCCTATAGCATACATATTCGCTGGCTGTATCTGGGTTATACTTTCCCAAATAGGAAATCCTTTCAATGATGCCAGACATGAACCCCTGCCTCATCAGACGCGCCCATGCAAATTGAACGGAACATTTGGAGAGTTTGTTTTGGATTTTAAAGAGATGGTTGATCCCTTTTTAGTAGAGTGTGGTATAATCGGAGCTGGCATCATTTGGCAGATGTGGATTGGCGCCTTACCAGAGGGGTTTTTGAAACTGTCATCTTGTGCTAGTCCGTCATTCGATTTTCTGTCTAGCCAGAAATCTAAACTAATTTGGAGTAGGATCTCAACCCTTTTTTCACAAAGACCTAACTATCGAACCCTTTTTTTCAACACAGATGCTAGATCTTCAACTGACATAGAATCTTTATCCCTACAGAACAATCCTAGAAAACATGATTTGAAAAAGTCTCTCCTGAAACTGTTCCTGGGACTCTTCCTCGGAGTTCTAATCAATATCACTGCAGTTACATTTCTAAGATTGTTTAAAAATCCCACTATTTCTTCCATGAACATGCGAATCTATTTGGAATGGTGTTGTGAGATTGCCTCAGGCGTTCCACTTATCGGCCTGCTCCATTTTCAATCGTATACAGCGAATAAAAGGTCACATCGTTTTCCTGTAAAACGCGGAATATCATTACTTCGTGGACTGGGGAATAGCGATTGCATCCTGGTGCTAGGCTGTGGCGGGATATTCATTCTGAGCTTATCCCGTCTTATCGGAGCGATCACCTTCTTGGTCTCTACCACACCAGCTTCCAGTGACGACCAGACACTAGCTTACTTCTCCATCCTGTATGCTCTTTTTAAAATTTACATGACGTGGCGCATGACGCTATTTTTGTTCATAGCACAACGCCAGTTCTTTGACAATATCAAGAAAATCAAATGGACTCTGTTTTGTTCTATGTACACGGGAATCTTTAGCGTAACCATCTGGGTATTAGGAAACACGAGCATTCGTCCTTGGGTTGAGTTAGAATTGTTTTTCGGCAATGGAAATGGGAGGACCATTGGAACAGTCCTGGAACCCTTCGTAAGTCTATTTGGTATTCATTCTGCTCTAGTGGCATTTGAGGCATTCAGAGAAGTATATGATAATTACAAAGTTGTAAGTGTCAAAAAAGAATTTTTCCCGACCTTAGAATGAAGAGAATTTATATAGCGCGGCAAATAATATGAAACAGCAGTAGCATTATTAAATTCCACAGTTTCTACATAAAGACTCCTTGTAACTACAAATAAAAACGAAGTAAATGCATTTTGTATGAATCAAAGGTTAAATTAATTTATTCAATTAATCTTCCAGCTAAGTAGTATTTTATTTGCTGACACATTCATATCTTTAACTAAATATTATCAACGATTTATCAAAAGAGCGTGCGGGTAAATAACAGAACCAATGACAATCTTTGGAACCCAACATCTATAAATTGCATATTGCGCATAATTAAAAAAAACATTCAGGAGAGTATATTCCTTGTTTCCTAAGACATTACCTACAATTTTGTTTTTCTTCTTCTACTTGGAATAGGTTAAATATCAAGTTTTATATTATTTTCTATAAAAAAAAATCGTCCTTGCTATGTTACATTAAGTGAAACGTTGAATCAACTTGTCCACAATTGCTGTATAGATCATTATTCACACTTTGTAATTTATATAAGTTTTTTATTGAAGCAATAAACTTGTGAATTATCTTGAAATTAAATTGTTAAACTTTATAATTACGAATTTGCTTTAAAAATGAAAATACATTTTGCCAAACACAGTCGTTATCTAAATCTAGAAAGGAATTCCAAAAATAAATGACAGTTGGTTCTCTCGACTTCTTCTGTATTAACAAACGATTGTAATCTTTCACTTTCATAACAACACCAAATTACTTTATTCCCTGTTTCTTTTTCTATAAGATTTAAAATACCACATACATGTTCAAAATCATTGACAACACTTAATCTATGTAACCAACACTTCGGAAATATTTTTGTATATTCAAAATCAAATAGGAGCTTTTGTGCGTTCACTGTTTTGATAAATAAAGTAGAGAAATTCCCGATACCATTTGTAATCAAGTTATGTATTTACAATAAACCGGCATCTTGCCATTCTCGATAAAACAATATTTTTTTTTTGAAGGTAATGTTACTATTTTTCAAAATAATTTCAAATGGAATATTTCTTACTTTTAACATATCAAATAATTTTATTTCTGACTTAGTAAAAAAAAAAGATCTGCATAAATTTCTGTCAAATTATGTTCAGAGCATAATAAATAATTATCTTTTATATTGCAAATATACTGTAAACAAAGTGGCAAACCTCCTATCATATGAGACCAGTATCTGAACATATTTTCCATTTAGAGCCATTATGATTAAAGAAACGAGATATCCATGACAAACGAAGCGAAAATATTTTACTAGCAATTTCAATCATATTCAATCCACCATTTTCAATATCATTTAATACATTCTGAATTATATTTATTTCTGCATTCCAGTTTAATTGTAAATTGTAACAATTTCTAAATTTAGCCTACATAAACTCCTAAATATTTAAAAGGTTACGAAACCGAGAATTATCGATGTTTTATCGTAACCTAAACACAATTATAATTAATAAATGACACATATTTGTATAGCTTACATCCCCCTCTTTCATTTGATGCAACTCATACGATGCATATTTTACGCATGTGTGATTAAAAACAGCTTGAAGAGAGGGAACCAAAAAGTCATTTAGAAACAAACAGAGATGACAAAAGACTTAACTCCTTTTCGTTGACGATCAGCAATGCATCAAGTCTTTCGTCTTCTTTGTGCTTTGCTGATCGTAAGCTTTACAAATATGTGTCATTTATTGATTATGATTGTGCTCTCCTCCCAGATAAGGTGGAGTACCAAAGACATCTACAAATATGAACATTTGGACGGAGAGGCTTTGGACCTCTATAACGTAAAATGTCACCATTGCCTTATAATAGCATCTTGTAGATTTAGATTAAGATTTAGGTTTAAGTTTAAATCTTAGTTCATTTTAGTACTATATGACAACAATTCGAAAATGTATATTTTATACCTGTACATGATAACTTAAGGTATAAATTTAGTAATCTGTAAGATAGTATATGTAGAGGACAAATGCAATCAGTCTCTTACTTGAATTAAAAATGCTTTTGCTCCTATGTGTAAATAGAATGTAAATAGTTGATATAAATATGAGTGCACTGGATTGTGAATCTGTAAACTCGCACCTCTCTCTCTCTCTCTCTCTCTAGGCACTCAGAATTTGTACAGTAAGAAACGTTGATTATAATTACTTAGAGTTTATTACAGCTCATAACAATTTGTGATAATTATCGATATTGGAATTTTAAATGTAGGTTACCAGACGGCAAGGAATGAATTCTTAGATAAACCGGTTCTCTTTATATTAAAACAGGTTTTTTAAAATTGATAAGTTAATTCTGTAGTTGCCGATAAGTAGAAATTGGAAATCCCATCGTAGAAACCTCTGTATTTAAAGTATCATGGGTGCCGACATAGTGAACTAGCATGTTAGACTAGGGACCTGTTATTGAAATACCCGTTGAGCGGTGACTATGAAGGTAGATTATATAGTTGGCAATAAGAAGATAGACAATTGAGTATTTGGATTGGAGTAATTGTTAGATGGTTGCTGGCTAGCCTAGATTGAAAGCACATGAGAGGCTATTTTGTGTTTAGCCCGTAATAGAATTATACTTATCATGTTTTCGTAGGAAAGAAAAGATACACTTTGAAGTAGAATTCAGTTGCTAGTGATCTAAAACTGTTTCATCAAAAACCTGTCCCAAAAATTGTTAACATAACTCTGCATAATACTATCCAAACTTTAAGCTAGTATCACTTAGGCAATTGATTTGTTGTCGGACAAAAGTGACAACAGATGTGTATATAATGTTTATTTAAGCTCTTAAACTTCTTGCATTGCATACATACTTGAATTGAATCATATTTGACATGACTTGCATATGAATTAGGCTCGAACGCCGTATTGTTAGTTGAAATGTATTAATAAAGTGTCACTTGAACAATCTAGTCTGACAGATCTGTTTTTTAATACAGTAATGCATGTCTGGTTACACATTAGTTACAGTAGGTAAGTGCGAATGGGGATTGATAATCTTTACATCTTCTTTAGATAGCATGATGAAAACTTAGAGAACAAAGTCATCATCTGGCTATATTTTTAGACACTTATCCATGTCATTGGGCCTTTCGATTGCTCGCTACCTATGGGAGGAATGTGATAGAGGATGTGAGAGAAAGTGCCCGAATATACGAGTGCGAAGTATGTGAATCTTTGACTGCGTGTACTGAGGACACTGAGTGTGCCCTGCCACATGTTTGCAGTATGTCGTGCAGATCGTTAGAGAATTAGGTTGTACAAATCTGGTGCGAATCTTTTGATTAAATCATGTTTACAGAGTACTGATAGAGAAT
Source organism: Strongylocentrotus purpuratus (assembly GCF_000002235.5). NCBI lineage: Eukaryota > Metazoa > Echinodermata > Echinoidea > Camarodonta > Strongylocentrotidae > Strongylocentrotus > Strongylocentrotus purpuratus. Next base: position 21,332,698 of record NW_022145598.1, read on the forward strand.
AATTAAGATCTTAATATTATGATGACTTAACTCACCTCGTTGAAGAAGTAAAAGATATTCCTAGTAAGGAACGGTGTGGAGATGATGTAGTGACTTTTTCTCAATTTATTGATGAAATCAGGAAATTACTGATGTATTAATTTTTAATTTTGGTGCTACCATGTAAACTCAACTTTATCGCACTCTGGTATTTAAGACACGATTAATTTTTAAGATTATGCAGGTGTATTTCCAAGACACGGACGGTAATTTATTATGTTAATAATGTTATGTTGGGGTACGGAAAATAACCAATTAGAACTCGCCCTTTATGGCGGTTCCGTCGGTTCCCAGGGTTAACTCCTAGGTTCGATAACGGTTTAGCTCAGAGCAGAGCAGTATCCTGGTTGTGGATACTTCACCAGCTACACTTAGTGTATTATTTGGTTACGTCTTTCTCCACGGGGATTCGAACCAATTTCTCCCCGAGATCTTCGGCATAGTTCCCAACAGCTTCCATCTTCACTAGTCCGTCTGGGCAGGTTCACTCTTGTGTAGAGTAGGAGAAATGGATGTTTTCTGATAGCTGCTTTGTAATTCATCTCTAAGTTTTTTTTCCTGGTACTTATCGGGTTCAACTGGCCAACGAGATTTACATCGTCGCCGAGTTCCTTTTTACCAGTTTCAACAATTTCCACTATGGGTCTTCGCTCCTAGACTACATGTAGTTCGTCGAAAGTAATAATGATAATAAAAAGAAATACAAACATTACAATCATGATGATAATGTTAATAATAATAATAATAATAATGACAATAAATATATATACATTTTTCCCCACCAATAATGCTAGTTTGCAATTATCCTATATGTTTAAAATAGGAAACTTATTAGGAATGGTGATTAATTTGACAAGGAAGATTGTTAGTATATATCGTATAATGGTATGATATCATCGGTTATAAGTGGGAAAAAACCAGTAGTTACATATGGTCTAATATGTACGTTTATTTTGTTGCTGTTTTTTTCTCATCAAAATATCGGCCGGAAACAGTCACCAAGCACTGGAGATCATTAAGCAATCAGTCGCCAATCAATCTAAGAACTGTCGTCTACCCTTGTAAAACCAAGAAAAACCTTTTCAGTTGGGTCGGCAACAGGTAAAATGCTCTGGAGACCAATCCCCGGCCACTGAAAACCTTTTTAAAGATTTCCTCTAACAACTAACTCCCGACCGGTAGTTGTCCGTGTCGACGACCGGTGGTATATATCTCTAGTGTGATTTGGGCTGTACGTCATCATTATCAAATAATACCAGCACGCTTTTGCTGTGTCATATCTGAACGAGCCTTTAGGGTAAATTGCTGGGTTTTATAATCTTATAAGAAGCAGACTTCACATCATAACCACACAATTTGAGAACAGAAAAAAGCACCATCTACATTAAAATCCATGAAAATATGAAAAGTATTGTATGTTTTTGTTAAATATATATTGAGGGAAGTGCGAAGACAACCCCCTGGCATTTTCTTCCAATGGACTACGAGAGAACGAGTAATACAGTAGATAGAGATAGATAGATAGATAGAGAGAGATAAATATAGAGCATATCGCGTTTATGATATTGTGCTAGTTTCAAGAGGTACTTTAGGGAGAAATTTAATTAAAACACTTGTTATTGTCCATAAGTAATTTCCTGCTTGTCAACATTTTGGTTTAATGACAGGGAAATTCATCATAATTTTAAAAAACGGCAGTTTCAATGATTTATCTATCTATCTAACTATCTATCTAAGCTCTCAAAAAATATAAATACATTTACTACAAACATAATATATGTACATATTCATTATTTTGGGGTGGTTCAGTTGGGATTGAAATTTCTTGTCATGTCAATTCATTCTTCATTCATATTTTTTTTAATTTTCTATTTCTAAAACTAGAATAAATGCATTTATTTAATGATAACTTCATACAATACATGCCATCATGATATATAAGTATTTCAAGTCAAGGAAAAGTAATAAAGAGAGATAAAAGTCAATATTTTATCTTCCAAACTTAAGGTAAAACAAATATGGTTTTGGTGTGAAAATCTCAAGTAAGACGGTTGGTTTATAAATTATTAACGATACACTGCGTCCCAGAAAAGACGAAACACGAAAAGAAATAGATATTGTGAATATCTATGAGGGATATCATTAGATGTCTTGCTTCCACAGAGTAGAAGTAATATGCTTTCCAATTATACATTGATTACATTAATCTATACACGCTTCACTGAGCGACATCGTTTACAAATGCCATGTTAACATCCCCTTGCCCCAATTTCGGGTGAAAGAGTGAAATCGTTAGTATCAAAATATCAAACACGAACATGATCGATCATGACTTGAAAGAAACACACATTTTAAAAGCGAATTAGAAGATCATTTTAATGAGCTTTTTTTAACAATGTAGGCAAGATAAATACCATCATTATCATAAACAAATGCATTGTGGAAATATTGTCGATGGTTAGGGGAACGAGGGTATATCTTAGTTCGTGAATGGACAATTGTAATGAACAGTGTTTTTGCAATTTCAGAACTGCCTTAGGTTATTAAAAGAGCAAGCTAAACGATATTTAAAAAAAAGAAACAAATTGATGAGCGCTTTACATTTTGAAAATAATATTAATCGTACCAGTATTGTTGTTATTATTATTATTATAATTATTATTGTTATTATTATCATGAACATTGCTATGACTGTTATTTTCCAAACTAATGATAATATTTGTCGTAAGTAAAGCTGATGAAAAAGTCAATCTTGAAACAACGGTGTTGCCCCTTTTACAGGATGATTTATTATCTTAAGTCATTGAAATAGTAGCATTAGTGATTAAATGTTTGTTTGACGTGCAATAATCTTTTTTCAGTTACTATCCTGTCAATTGTTTTTGTTTGAGTAAGAAGAAGAGAAATACGCAGCACATATGAAAGAGTGGAGAGGAGAAATTGAGAGAAGTTGTAAAGAAAAAAACATATAATTTTGTGAGAGAACTCGAAAGGAAGAGGTAAAGAGTAAAGGAATGTGAGGAGATATTGATTTAAAGTGAGAGAAATTTGTCATGAAAGAGATGTATGATTAGTGATATGTTTTGAAAGGAAGACTCAGATAAAGATTGCAATAATATGAGAAGGTGATAAAGGAAGAGAAATCGTGATTGAAAGGGAGTGAGATCATTTAAAAGAGAGGGAAACAAAAGAGTGAGAGAATGTGAGAAGATAATAAAGTAAGAGATTTTTAAGACATAGAAATACAAAAAGGTAAATGGATCTGAATCGAAGAAGATGATGAAAGGAGAGACATTTTAAATTATGTATTTTAAAAATGATAATAAGCGGTATAAATGATTGAGAGAATTTGAATAGACGTGATGTACATATAAACTGAGAGAATGTGCGGATTAAAAAAAAAATGAAATTACAGTACTTCTGTAATCACAACCCAGCATCGGAAAAGGGTGATTAGTATTTTCTACTATGAACGGAAAGAACAGAGAAAGAAGCGTATGCCTACGATTAGACTTACTGAACAGCGCCTCCTATTGACAAAGTCCCGCAGCATAATGTGTTAGCCTATTGACTTGTACAAAAACAATCATTAATTTTATTTATATATTTTTGATAACGAAAATCACATCAACCTCCTTTTAATTGGAAACCTCAGCTTCGTCAAAATAGATCACCAGCTATATTGCCATTGTAACATAAGTGTGACGAGTGAAACGTTGAAAGCAATTTGCCACGCGAGTGTAAGGATCAGGTAAGGATGTACATGTAGGTCAATCATACGAAAAATAACAAACGTGAACTATTAAAGATCAGTTCTGATTGGTTGATTATGGCAATATCTGATAATTCCCCCTCTTTCCATCCGTACTTTTCCCATTCAAGAAGCAAAGGTATGAATATTCATGACACTCATTGGGCTATTCCATTGTTTACAGAGGAGTGTAATCATACATCACTTCAAACTCCTCTAATTTCAACTAAGTATTGTACAGAGTTTGATAGTTTTTTTTAATGACTCTTTAGTTATCAAATATCATTGATAGTTTAATGATATGAAAATGTATTTTATTTTAATATTCAAAATAATTTATATGAAGCGATTAGATGCATTCTTATAACAATCAAATGTCGTCTGCTACGTTCAAGGCACATATTCCTGTTTTTGGGGACTCTGACGTAGCCAGTAATTGGAGATTTATGTTTAGCCATCTGTCATTTATTGATGTTAATTATTGTCACACACGCACACACACACACGCCCGCACATACACGAACCTCACATGCACATACACACGAACTCACACACTCTCTCTCATCCCTCCCCCACACCATTTCCGCACACCCGATTGACTCAAAAAGAGAAATCAATAATCTTTTTATTTTCCAGTAAAGGCTATCAAACTGTTTTTTGCAACCTAATTGTTACCATACATAACAGGTAAATGTAAATAATGCACGCTTCGACTAACATGAATCCATATAATCACATACAAGAGCAAAGTATTTTATATAAATAAAAATCTTGCAAACAAATTAAGAAAAAATACAGCAGATTGTGTGGCACCCAAAATTCCGTAAACAAATTTATTTACTTAGGTATTCTGACATTTTTGGCAAATAAATGAAAAAGGTGCAAGCAATTGATTTTACAAACAAACGTGAATGAAGTAAATACTCAAATAATGGTGTCCCCTCGTCAAGGCAGATATCTGTGTATGAACCAACAACAATTTTCTTTCTATTATGTTGATAAAATGATACATTATGCAATTTTTTTTTTCCAGTGACATTCAAGAACTACATTCTTCTTCAACTAGTATTGAACAAAAGTAACGCACTGATCCAGCCGTTGCAGCGTAATTAAGCACATACCACATATAAAGTATAAGTGTCAATGTTAACAGCCAAGAACATCAACAGTACGACGAGTAGATATATATATATAGTACATATACATACAATTACATGACAGTGTATTCTACATACAAAGAACAACATTATTTTAGAGTCATGAAACTCATTATAAGTATAATAATACTCTCTATTAGCATCTATCTTTGTAGTACCGCACGGGTCATTACCTACTTGGTATGTTAAGCTTGAACTGTAATTGCACGTTCCTTTACCTGCAAACTACAAGTCAGTAAATAGATTTCATCCCAAATTGAGGGAATCTGATTTACCTTTGCATAACTCAGCTCTGGTACTATTTTTGCAGTGTTGATTTTTGCCAAAAAGTTTGTTCAGATCCACTCTGTGTTGGCCTGGGGCGGCGATTTCTTTGACCGGGGGGGGGGGGGGGGGGGAATGCGAGGGACCAGTGGCGTAATGAGAAAAGGCGGTTTTTTTTTTTTGGTTGGGGGGGGGGGCAGCGAGAAAAAATTCTGCATCACCACCACTCTTATATGTTACATGCATGCTCCGCGGAACGTGTTTCAAAGTTTGTTTGTTGTTGTTATTGTTTGTTTGTTGTTGTTGTTGTTGTTTTTTTTTTTTTTTTTTTTTTTTTTTTTTTGGGGGGGGGGATATTAATGATCAGGTAGAGCGTAACGACCGAAGCGAGTGGAGCGTAAATTTGCATGGGGTCCAGGGGCAAGGCCCTCGCGAGGGTGAAGTGGTGGAGCGGTCAGATGAGCATATTTTGATACCTTATTTGTGACACTGGTAGGTCACTAATTGGCGTGGGGTCTGTTACACCCACAAATGTAATAACGCCCACAAATGTAATAACGCCCACAAATGTAATAACACTTTACCCACAAATGTAATAGCACCCACAAATGTAATAACACTTTACCCACAAATGTAATAATTTTGAATCACCCACAAATGTAATAATGGCTTTACCCACAAATGTAATAAATTTGAAGTGATATTTTGTCGAATTTGTTCAAAACTAAAACCCTGTAATAAAGCATGGGTATAGCGCGCAGTCTTTATTCCAGACCCGGTTATTTCAAAAATTTAAAAAATCTTCAAAACTAAGACCCCATAATCCTTTTCCTGTGGAATAACATGAGAATCGACCGTAGTCTTTTCTCAAGACCCGGTTATTCAAAAGTAAAAAAAAAAAAAAAAAAAAAAAACCTTTTAAACTAAGACCCCATCATCTTTCAAACTAAGACCCGGTAATAAAGCATGGGTTTAGAGCGTAGTTTTTCTTCCAGACCCGGTTATTTCAAAACTTTTTAAAAATCTTCAAAACTAAGACCCCATCATCTTATTCCTGTGGAAGAACGTTGTTGTTGTTGTTGTTGTTTTAATTTATAGGCGTTTTTCATTTAGAAGTGAATATTTACGCCTCTTCTCTCAGGATTTTTATTCCTTTAAAATTAGATTTACTTTTTTTATTATATAGATTTGGATAAATTGGATTTTTAAAAGCTAATTTTTATTTAATGATGAAGAATTCAGTGGCTGGCGAGCAGAAGGCTTATCGGCTATATAGGACGCCCAAGGACCAACTCGGACACGGTACGTTGTGTCAAGCTTCTCAACTCAGCCTAATGCTGAGCCTAGGCCCTCCGACGTCCACCAATATGTCTAGTCGTCTCCACCGCGTTTCTTCAAAATTTTGACCGAAAACCAAATAAAAAACAGATCATGATACATGAAGATTTTAAACGTTAATATAGACAGTTCTCTCTTCTAATTTCTTTTTTTCTTCTTTGTTTTCTTCTTTCTCACTCTTCTTCTTCATGTACATGTATACTCACTATAAAAAGCGAAACATATTGGGCTCAAATAATTATGTGCGGTGCAAGGTGGTTAGTAGGGGTACAGGTGTACCCTTTTAGATCTAACTACGAAGTTAACCAGAGCCTGTTGGTGATTAATATCTGTTGATTTCAGGAGTATTGGGATTACTTCTTCGTTTTCTATTCCATATTCTGTTATAAGCATGGCTCGCTCTATAAGAAAGAGTGGGCACTTACATAAAAAATGTTTAACTGTTTCTTTTTGGTGCTCACAGTTTGGACAATGACCGGTCTCATGTTGATTCAACTCAAAAAGATTTTCATTTAGACCTAAGTTTCCCATTCTTAGGCGATGAAGAATAGTTTCATGATATCTGTTGTTCAGGTAACACACAATTGTTTTTGATACTAGAGTTTGCGTTTCCCGTAGGGGGGATAATGTTTCATTCCATCTTTTTTGCCATATCTCTGTGTAGTATTTCTTTATAACATAATTTGATTCTGCTCTGGTAAGAGCGTTGTTAATTTCTATATTTCTATTTAGTCCTGCTTTAGCAAACTTATCTGTTATCTCATTGTGTTGTAGACCACAATGACTGGGAATCCATTCGAAATAAACCTGGGTGCCCTTGTATTTTAGTTGACTACACGGGGTTAAAATTTCAAGAATGAAAGATTCGTCTTTGCGAGATTCTATGGCCTGGAGTGAACTCAAAGAATCAGAAAAGGTGACTGCCCCGGTGTGGAGTCCTGGGAGTTGTAATAGCCATGTCAGGGCAAGTACAATTGCGGCCATCTCTGCTCTATAAGAAGATGTGTAATTAGCCAGTCTCTTGGATTGAGAAACATCATAATAAGGTACATGAAATGCAACAGCAGCAGAGTCTTTATCTGGCGATCTTGATCCATCTGTATATATGTGTAAATAATTTGTCCATTTCGAATTTATCAATTCTAGGGCTGCTTGTTTTGGGGCAAAACAGATATCTGTTTTCTTTATTACCTCTTTTAGCTCAGATGACACATGGGGAGAGAGTATTTTCCAAAAGGGTGTGTTGAAAAAATACTTCATTGGATCTTCTAGTATGTAACTGAAGTTTAATGTACAATCCTTGGTTCTACGTCCAAAAGCTAATCTAGAGTTAGTACCTCCAAGAATATTAAATTGCCAACAATCTTTCACATCTTCGTTCAGAGGGTGTTTGCGCATACTCTCGATTCGTTTTCTTAGTTTAATTGATAACATTTCTCGCCTAGTTCGCCTAGTTCGACTTGCAGCGTTTTAAGGGATGTACCTTTCCGAGCGCCTGCACAAACAAATAACGATTGGTACTGAACTGAGTTCAACATATTTTTTGCGCTTGTCGTAGCCGAGTTGTATGCTTCGCAACCATAGTCGATAATTGATAGTATTAATGCTTTATATATCATCACTAGTTCTTTAGCATCTCCAGACCACTTGGCGTATGCTATACTTTTGATAACATTAATCCTACCTTTACATCTTTTACTAATATCTAATAAATGAGGCCTCCAAGTCATCCGTTTGTCAAATGTGACGCCGAGATACTTGTGCTCTTTATGTGGTGTCAACTTTTGACCTCTTATATATAACTCGTAATTATCATCATTTGTATTGTTCGAAAATAAGATAAGGGTCGTTTTCTCTACCGACATAATAAGTCCAAATGGATTGAGCCATGAGTTCAAAGAGTTTAGATATTGTTGTATGTTCTGGATATTTTGTTTTACATCATGGCCTGATTCCCAAATTACGATGTCGTCTGCATAAATCAAGCTATGTATATCTGGTCTCAAAGGTATGTCACTTATCATTATATTAAAAAGGAGGGAGCTCAAAATGCTACCCTGGGGTAAACCGTTTTCAGGATGCGTAATTGCCGATTTGGCATTACCTATTTGCACTTGAAAGGTACGGTTTAACAAGTAGTTTCTCAAAAAAATCAATATGTTTCCTTGGAGACCAATTCTGCGTAACTTGACGATTAATCCTTTCGTCCAGAGAGTATCATAGGCTTTGGCCAGATCAATAAATACGACTATGGTTTTCATACCCACAAATAGATATTTCTGAATTTCATTTTCTAAATGTACTAAGTTATCTATTGAGCTTCTCTTTTTTCTAAAACCATGTTGTATACTACTCAAAATTTCGTTTTTCTCTATGAACCATTCTAATCTCTCCTTTACCATACTTTCTAATATCTTGATAAAGCAAGGTAATAATGAGATAGGTCGGTAGGATGTTAGTTGGGAGGAGTCTTTATTTGGTTTTAATATTGGTATCAACATTGCGTGTTTGCATTGTTCCGGAATCGTCCCAGAAGACCATATTCTGTTATAAAGACAGAGTAATGTTTTCCTAGCCCTGGTTGGAAGGTTTTGAAACACAGTATATATCAAGCCATCTTCACCAGGGGCTGATGTCTGTTTTATATTAAGTACTTTTTCGAGTTCCATCATAGTAAAAGGTTCATTGATAACTGAATCATGTTCTCCTTTATAATCAATAGATTTATATTCATCTAGCAGTTCTTTATTTCCCTTTTTTGTTTTACTACTGGTCTTCAGAAAATGCTTTCCAAATTCGTTAGTTTTTTCTTGATCATTTATAATTACTTTAGATTCTACTTTTAGTGCTGATATCTTAGAATAAGTTTTATTTGGATTACCCTTCAGACAACGAATCAAATTCCATAGTTCTGAGATTGAAGTGAATCTGTTCAGTTTTGAAGTGTAATCCAGCCAAAACATTCGTTTTGTCTGTCTAATAATCCTTTGGGCTTCGGCCTTCTTTTGCCTATATAATTTTAGATTTTCATCATTCCATACTCTCAATAACCTATTTTTGGATTCGTTCCGTTCCTTAATCTTTATTTTGCATTTTTCTGTCCACCATGGGACGGGGTTGAATCTCGCATTCTTGTTTTTATTTCTTTTGGGTACAGTGTGTAATTCATTTAAGATATTATTTAGAGATTCCATGAAGTTTCCGTAAAAAGTTTTGACATCTGCGTCTAGCAGCGAGTCAGTGTCCATTCGTTGATCGCACAGTTTATTGAAGTTGTGCCAATCTATCTTCTTGAATGACCGTTTTAGAGTTAGGTCATCTTTCGTACAATCTGATTTAAGAGTTTTTTTGTCGATTTCAATATATATTGGAAAATGGTCTCTTCCGAATTTGTTTGAGAGCACCTTCCAGCTAGTGGAACTGGCTAAAGCGGGAGTTGCTAATGATAAATCTAAACATGAGGTTTCGCCAGTAGTTGGGTTTAGGCGAGTACCCGAGCCATCATTTAGGAAGACTAAATTGTGTTTCAGTAAATATTCCTCAATCACTTTTTCATTTTTATCTGTATTTTTACTGCCCCATTGAACATTATGAGAGTTAAAGTCTCCCAATATTAACATTCTACGTTTGTTCTTTATTCCTTTATCAAGAAATCTACTTTATTCATAATTATGTCTTCACATGGATTATAGTAATTTATCTCGGTTATGGATCTGTTGTCAAAATACAAATTAATCTGTTGCATTTCGATGTCAGTTTCTATGATTGGGTAATCATAATTTAAACTGTTGTGTACATATATGGCACATCCTCCACCGCGCCTTGTTTTCCTGCTTTTAGCAAAACATTTGTAATTAGCGATTTGTATTTTGTCGTGATCGCGGAACCATGTTTCCTGAATACATAATAAATGAATGGTTTCACTTTTTATAGAGTTTAAGTAAAGCAATAACTCATCCCCATGTCCCTTTAATCCCTGTGCATTCCACTGTAGGATGCGGAATGCCATCTTAGTTCCTTTAATTAACTCGCTTGCATTAAGAGCTGACCAGCAGCTATCTTAATTAAAGACAACACCTCTCCTTCTGATTTATCTTTCATAATTTGGATCATTAGGTGAAGAAAGAAGGTTATCAATTCCTCATTTGTTGCTTTGGTTATAAAATTTTCCTTGATTTGTGAAGACGGTCGCCCTGTCTTTTCGCTAGTTTGCCTATCTTGGCGTTGTGGCAAGGGAGGATCTGCCTTTGGGGTGTGATCCGGAAACAAATGAGAGTTATCGACTTGAGGGGTGGGGTGGTTTTGCTTTACTGTATTTAGACCAAGATCAACAGATGGTTGGGGATTATTTGCGGTGTTTAGATGTTGTTGGGGAGGAGCTAGTTTACGCTCCAATGGTATTGGAGCTTGCGCTTGCATGTTATCTTTTTCTTCTTTCAATTGGCGAGCGGCTTGAGCATAGCTGAGATTATTCAGCACTTTTATCTTTTGTACTTCTTGCGCTTTGTGTGCTTGTTCGCATCCATTATATGCAGCGGAATGTTCACCTCCACAATTTACACATTTGGGATTGTCCTTTTTTATGCAATCGTCGAAACTATGCTCCTCTCCACATCTGACACATCTCTGTTTCTGTTTGCAAACAGCTATGGTGTGGCCATATCTTTGGTATTTAAAACACCTGGGGCTTGAAGGTATATAGGGTTTGACCTTTATTCTTTGGAAACAAAGAATGATGTCTTGGGGAAGTAATGTAGCTTCAAATGAAACAATTACACTCCGAGTTGGAACTAAATCTACATGTACATTCCCATCTTGAGGTTCTTCCCTCTTTCGATTTTTCCTTACTATTCTTTTCACGTTAACTACATTTTGACTCTTTAGTTCTGTTTCTATTTCTTTTTCTGACATCTCAGTCGGTATATCTGATATGACACCTTTCTTCAAATCAAGTTTCAAATTGACCTTCACTGGTACGTTATCAATGATTTGTATATCAGACAATTTCTTATGTTGTTTCGTATCCTTGCATTTAACGAGGATTCCGTTTCGGGTAGACATAATAAATTCTGGCGATGAGCCGATACAGTTTTGGATAGATTTTGCGATTTTTAACATGCTAATGTTTCTTAATGATTTTTCCCTGTCAATAGGTGTTATGAAAAGCTTTAGATCTTGGTCAGTTGCTATTAGAATTACTGGATTTTGGTTACGAAATACTGAGTTATGTGGTTCCATGTTATCTGATGACGAATCCTCTTTTAGTGATAGGTTCTCAACATTGATACTTCCTTCACGTATCTTTCTTTTTTTTCTTCGAACACTTGCAGACGTGACTGTCTGGAATCCGTCCTTTAGTTCTAATCCTAAATCTTTGGCTTGGTTGCCTGAATCAATATCTGCCATAGCGTTAAGTGAGGAGTCGTCGGAGTTCATGGTCCGCGCCGCGTGCGGCGGGAGATTTAAATCTACTTTGATTTGTTAACTTATTTATGGTGCAGGATTATGTATAAAATGAGCCCAAAATGTTCGCTTACCTTTAGCAAGTCATTTCCTATCTGAAACTAGAGTCGAAAGTATGGAAAGTCCCGTGAAAATCCGATAAATATCCCCAAAAAATGCAACAAGCAACAGACAGACAGCCACGTGCACCGACCTAGCAGCACTTAGTATTATAAAATCATGAGTATTGAGCGTAGTCTTTCCTCCAGACCCGGTTATTCAAAAGTTAAAAAAACAAAACAACAACAACAACAGACTACGCTCTAATCCCATGCTTTATTACCGGGTCTTAATTTGGAAGATGGAGGGGTCTTTATAGTTTAAAAGTTTTTGTTTTTACTTTTTTTTTTACTTTTGAATAACCGGGTCTGGAGGAAAGACTACGCTCAATACTCACGTCTTTCGGATGGTGACGTTAAAGGTCGGTCCCAGACGTAAAAATAATCATATCTGATTGATACACGTCTGTTAAAACCCAATTACACACACACACACACACACACGTTCTTTCACAGGAATAAGATGATGGGGTCTTAGTTTTGAAGATTTTTAAAAAGTTTTGAAATAACCGGGTCTGGAAGAAAAACTACGCTCTAAACCAATGCTTTATTACCGGGTCTTAGTTTGGAAGATGGTGGGGTCTTAGTTTAAAAGGTTTTTTTTTTTTTTTTTTTTTTTACTTTTGAATAACCGGGTCTGGATGAAAGACTACGCTCGATTCTCGTGTTATTCCACAGGAAAAGGATTATGGGGTCTTAGTTTTGAAGATTGTTTAAATTTTTGAAATAACCGGGTCTGGAGTAAAGACTGCGCGCTATACCCATGCTTTATTACAGGGTTTTAGTTTTGAACAAATTCGACAAAATATCACTTCAAATTTATTACATTTGTGGGTAAAGTCATTATTACATTTGTGGGCGTTATTACATTTGTGGGTGTAACAGGGTCCAGGGGGCGGCGCCCCCTTAATCTCAGGGGTTTAGGCTTTAAGTTTCGGAATTTTTTTCTTCCGCACTGGAATCCGAAGATTCCTAAATCAGAATGATTTCTTTATTCCGACAGTTCATAATTCCGAATGCTCGTCATTTCAAAGGCTTATAATAATATAAGTCGGAAGAGGAAATGGTTCTTTCTTCCGAAAAGAACAGACAATTTTTAATATTTACTATTGCAAACCTCGTTCAAAGTAGTGTGAACCCTAAGTCATATTGAAAATTCGAATAAACGAACTCTTGAAAGTACCAACCTTCGGGAGAAAACAATGCCATCCATTATGTTACCAAAGCGAATTCAATTATTCATTACTTTTTTCCTGCTGGAAATGTCCATGAAGATTAATGTGATAACGATCGATGTCAAATTAATAGTCTGATTGCCTTGTATATTACCTAACAATTTAATCAGCTTGTTTCTATCGTAACGTGCATTTCAACAACACAAATGGTTGATGCTATACAAATATATCTTTTGATGCTATCCCATATTTTCGATCTACTCAACATGTTTTTATTAAAGGTAACGTGCGTTTTCCTCAAAAAAAACAAAATCAACCCATCTCTTTAACAATCTTTGGAGCGGATATAGGTATCCCAAATCTCATGATTTCCTATCCAGCCTAACGTGCATTTGCTCAAACAAAGGCAAAAACAAAGAAACAACGAAACATCAATCATTGGCGTTAATAACCTTTGAAAGTACCAACCTTCTAGAGAAAACGATGCCATCCATTATCTTACCAAAGCGAATTCAATTATTCATTACTTTTTTCCTGCTGGAAATATTCATGAAGGTTAATGTGATAACGATCGATGTCAAATTAATAGTCTGATTGCCTTGTATATTACCTATCAATTTAATCAGCTTGTTTCTATCGTAACGTGCATTTCAACAACACAAAAGGTTGATGCTATACAAATATATCCTTTAATTGATGCTATCCCATATTTTCGATCTACTCAACATGTTTTTATTAAAGGTAACGTGCGTTTTCCTCAAATAAACAAAATCAACCCATCTCTTTAACAATCTTTGGAGCGGATATAGGTATCCCAAATCTCATGATTTCCTATCCAGCCTAACGTGCATTTTCCCAAACAAAGGCAAAAACAAAGAAACAACGAAACATCAATCATTGGCGTTAATAGCTTTCCCATAATGTCTGTTCACCACACAACAAGTTGCTAAAGTGACGGGTGCCTTTTCAAACAAAAACATAGACCAAACAATCATCTTTTTAGCTACATCCCTTGCAGAGCTATCCCATCAGGGGCGGCGATTTCTCTTCATGACTGGGGGGGGGGGGGCGAAATCCGAGGGACGGGGAAGCAGTGGCGTAATGAGCAAAAACGGGGGGGGGGGGGTGGGGTTTTTTAGGGGGGGCGGAGAAAAAAAATCCGCACCTCCCACTCTTACATGCAGGCCCCGCATAGCGTTTTTCAAAGCGGCGGGGGGGGGGGGGGGGGAGGCTACAGTATTTTCAGGTAGAGCAGAGCAAGCGCAACAAGTAGAGTGTAAATTGGCGTGGGGTCCAGGGGTAAAGCCCTGGCGGGGGTCAAGGGGCGTAATCCCATGAAGCTCAGGGGTTTTAGGCATTTCACAACGGTCAGATGAGTATCTAGGGGCCCGCATTAGGGCCCCTAGTTACCTTTCAGGGGGCGGAGCCCCCGGAAGCTCAGGGTTTTTAGGCATTTAATTACGGTCAGATGATCAACCAGAGGCCCGCCTTAGGGCCCTTGGTGGGGTACAAGGGGCAGAGCCACTGGAAGCTCAGGGAAAAACCATGCCATTTCAGCAACATTTGTAAATAACTGGTATCGAATTAGAAATAAACCACGTTTTAATTTTATTAGGGGGGAAACTGCCACCAAGCCCATCCCACCCCCCCCCCCCGTCATTACGCCAGTGCGAAGGAGCAAAGTGAACGAGAGGGGTGAAGGTGACGGAAGTGACTACCCCCTTACATGTTTTTGAAGTTTTGTTGTATTAACAATTTACATTCCTTAGCAAAACAATAGTATAAAAACAAGCAATATACCTTTTTCACACTCCAATTTTCTACAATATTTACTTGTACAGTTTGAAGAATATTATGGGAGGGAGCGTAGCTTCCGGGCGAGAAGATTTTTGCACTTTTATTCGTCTATGGGCTGCACTCTTGAGCCGTCCAGAGCCTTAAAGTTTGTTGCAGTCTTTAGTCAGTGTTTGCTATATATAGGCCTACACTTTTTTTGTGCACTTTTCAAAATTTTGAGGGGGGACGGTGTCCCCCCTCCCCCCGTCCCCTCGGGATCGCCGCCCCTGTATCCCATAATATATCTCATAGTTTCAATCCACCAATCGTCATCATAATTTTGATCTACCATGCAGTTGACTGTATTTTCTTTTTAATCTGTCTGTTAATATCGATCCCGTTCCCATACGAGCTTACCGCCTGCAGAGAAGGAAAAACGTTTCATTTACCATTTACAATTGGTCGAAGGAAGGCATCAAGTCATATGTCTCTTGCGATTTCAATAATGATCTCCATTGATCAATCGCTATAGCTTATAGTTTTAATCTTACGGTTAATATCTCCCGCCTTTCTGTAAATCAAGCAACTGTATTCTTCGCTTCCGAATTTGTTACTCTTTTATCCGAGAAAGACGTTAGGTTGTCATCGTGCTGTTTGATTAGTTTGGGAATTCCCTGGAAGATTGATCTGTAAAATGGTAAGTATTTTATGTTTTTATATCAACCATACTGAAATGACCACCATGATTCTGATTTGATTTGATACCCATTGTACATAGCATACATGATACATTTCGAAACAATACAATGTAATAACTGTGTACAACAAACAAGAAAAAGAAAAAATGAGATTAAAAACAACATAAATGACAAACAGAGCTTCATGCTATAAAAAGCAATGTTTTTTGTGTGATGAAAATGAGAGTGACTCATGACTTAATAAGTAATAGCTGTGTGGTTCACGTTTGAATAAATATAATTGTATATCCGACTTCAGCCAAAGAAAGCAAAAGTTTGAGTTAGAATGGAGTCTCCGTAGTGAACATTCGATACACTTTTTATCATGTGCGAACTACGAACTGGTCTATTTGACGAATCCCATGCTCTATTAAGTTGAACGTCCTTATTTGATCTACATCAGGCCTAGAAGAGAGAAGAAAATATAATGGAAGGAGGAGAAGAAGAATAAAAACAGAAGAAAAGAAGAAAATTATGAAAAAACAGAAGACAAGAGAAGGTAGAGGTTTTCCCGCCCAATTTCGCAACTTTTCCAATCCATTTGATTAAAATTGCTTTATCCCAGTTTTGCAATCCGAAAGTACGAATTCATTATCTCTGCATTTAAATTTGCGTTTGATTCAATCAAATTATTATGTTTCTCGTTCAAATTCATGGGTTATGCACGATTTTTTTTGTCAAACGTACATACTTTTAAGAATGACATGATCAGATAATCACGTTATCCTGCCCTTTATAATTATATTCAAACTCATTTTCAACATCCAATTTAGCTTTTGTTTATTGAAATTACTTCAATTTCTCTGACGGTTCTTTTCTTTTTTGATAATATCTTTTATTACATGACAATATGTGTAATTCTTGTTTGAAGTGTGTCTTAAAAATATGTGTCAAATGATGTCTAGGTAGACATAATAGGCCTACTATTTCTAAAACTTTTCGGTATCATCTGAAATAATGCTACCTGATAAAGACACCTTCAAACAATGTAACACCCGAAACTTAATAATCTATGATTTAACACTTTTGTTGTAACCGGTTTTAATAACGTTTGTCTACTTTTATTGATATTTTGATATATTTTCATGCTATGAAATTTGGTTATGCGTTTCTATTCATTTGATATATTTGACCTGCTTAAGAATTTTATCGATGTATTTCTTTGTTTCTGATCTCATATATTTACGATCATGTATCTTGTTATATTTGTATTTTTTTTTTTAATTGAAGATGCACCTTTGTAAGTTTACGGGTTTTCCAAACCTTTGCTGCATTCACATAATTATTAGATTTTTACTGAATTTTGAATAGAAATAAATACAAAATACATAATAATTCGAAGTGAAATACGCCCAGGGGTTAGAGCCGAATGTATCACTCATCAATTTTTTCTTGAAATACAATTTTTAATACAAAAAGACCAAAAGAGAGGCACAGGTCACTTACAATTTAACAATACTTGTCCCAATTGATAATTGATAATGATCACAATTATGCAAAAGAAATTATTATTATTATTATTATTATTTATTTGACCAATCGGAAAACATACAGTGAGTATAACAATCAGATAATACATTGTCATTTCATAATACATTCAAACAGCTTTAGGAAAGTGGAGAGGAGATAGAGAGAAGGATACAATCTGCTGGTCAGGGGTGACAAAAGCAATTTAAATTGCTATTACTCGAAAGCATGTAACCCCCCGAAATGAGCACCGATTTACAAAATTGGATAGGTGATACAAGTTTGTCAGAAATGCAAGTTAAATGGGAATGGATAAAATACCAAGCAAGGAAATTAATTATGAAATATGCCAAGAAACAAGCTCAGAACAGACGAGATGGAGTATCCGAGTTAACGAGTTTATTAAAGAAATTAGAGAAAAACCTTGCTTAGGATCCGCCAGACGTTACTCCTAATGAGATTCATGTTGTAAGAAATGCTTTAGAAGAATAACATGGAAGAATATTAGATGGATTGATATAACTGTACGTTCAAGAATTAGATAGGCCGAAAAGGGTGAAAAGAGTACAAGTATTGTTTTGCCTTAATAGGGACTTTTAGATTTACACAACGAGAACGTGGACCGCCACGTGTAACCAGGCGCGGATCCACGGGCCGATTCTACCGGCCCGGGCACCCCCCCCCCCTAGATCCCCAAAACGAACAAAAAAAAGGAAAGTAACGTACATTTTACCTTTTTTTAAACAAAAAAACAAAAGCGGCCCCCCTGCCCCCTCCCCCCCCCCCAAAAAAAAAAAAAAAAATAAATAAATTTA
This sequence comes from Strongylocentrotus purpuratus, assembly GCF_000002235.5. Lineage (NCBI taxonomy): Eukaryota > Metazoa > Echinodermata > Echinoidea > Camarodonta > Strongylocentrotidae > Strongylocentrotus > Strongylocentrotus purpuratus. The sequence continues at coordinate 21,350,778 of NW_022145598.1, forward strand.
AAAAAAATTCCCCCGCACAAAGATTTAGTGGTGCAAAACAATTTCCCCCAAAACTGGACCCCCCCTAAAAAAAAAGTGCTCTTAACCCCCCCCCCCCCCCCCACCCTCCCCCGCCGCTTATTCACCGGTCAGCAGAGTCGGTGCAAAAAAAATCTTCAAAAACTGGACCAAAACAAAAAAGGTGCTCTTACCCCATTTTTCCTTTCTAATAAGTGCCCCTTTTCCTAATGATAAGTTCCCCATTAAAAAAAGGGCCCTTCCCCTTCTCATAAGTGCCCCTTCCCTGGCAAATGACCCTTTTCAGGTACGAGAAATTACTTATTTTCACTTCAGATAGGTGCCCCCTTTACCTCCGATAAATGCCCCTTTAAAATCTGATCGGTGCCCATTCAATGTAAAGCATAATCATATTCGACTTTCTATGGAGTGGAGGTAAAGTTATGATAAACAAACACTATCATAGTGGATTTAGAAGAAGGTGGTGTCAAGATGGTCGAGCTTAAAACAATTTGTGCGGCTCAAAAGTTGAAGTGGATAGATATTTATAATACAACTAGAAATGTGTGGAAGAATATCTTTGATAAGTTCATTGAACCTGGTCACCTAGTTTTTTGTTATTGTAATGTACATCCAAAACAAGTTTACACGTGGAAGAGCATATCGCCGTCTTTATAAAGGAATGTTGAAAGCTTATTTCAGTTTTAGTAATCCAGACGATGTAGACATTACTAATCAAATAATTTGGAATAATCGTAATATTTGTGTTGCATCCAAACCCTGTTTTGATAAACGCGTGCATGTTAAAGGTATAAACTTTGTTAGTGATTAATGAAATAACTACGGGTCAATAATTCTATTTGATAGTTGAAAGAGGAGTTCCCCGAATTGTGTAATGCAATGGAGGAGTATTGTTCATGTCAAAGCTGTAGCTTAAAAAAAGAAACTTAGACAAGGTTTTGATGCGAAGAATTGTGTATCCAAGACTTTTACACTAATTAAAAATGATTCAGAGTTTCAGCTAGAAAACATGTCTTCTTTGAAATTTTACCGTATTCTAATTATAAGGATTTTTTTTTATACCTTCTGCTTCTCAAAAAGAAATTACGAGAACAATGGATATTGCAGATAGTAATTGGACAAATATATATATCTTACCTTTTATATCTGCTATGCAGTTAAAACGAGAATTCCCAGTTTAAAATTAACACAAACTGTCTTCTAACTAATTATAGATTACATAAAATGAAATTGGTTGACTCAGAACTATGTACTTTTTTGTGAAAAGTTCCCTGAAACAATGGAGCATATTTTGGGGGAGTGTGAATATGTAAGGCCGCTATGGTAAGAGTTTTAAGCCTGGTATAGAGATAGTACTACTACTCATATAAGTTTTAATTTTTACTCTGTATTATTTCGATATAAAAGAAATGACCCAAATCTGTTTTTTAATATTTGTTAAATCCTAATGCAAAAAATGATATATGATAACAGATTCAGGAAATATAGACCATAGTTTAGCTGTTTCAGACATTTAACATTGTTCAATTTTTCTCTTGATAAGCAAGTGGCTTTGGAAAATAATACAACGAGCAAATTCTTTACTAATGGCATGTGTTAAATGGTAATGCTTTAGAAGATTAATATACATGTACAATGTTACTGTTACATTTTTATTTGTTCTTTTTTTTTCTTCTTTCATTTCTGTGAGATTGTAAAAATGCATTTTTCTGTTTCTGTTTCGTTCAAACAATATATTTTATTATATCCCGAAGTGAGGGGATAAATAAAGAAACATTCTCTTGGGAGGTAAAAATACAAAATGCAAAATTATCCACTTTTATGAAATAATCATCACTTTTCCAACGTGAAAAAAAGAATTGCTCTTTCTTAATGCCCTATATGCTTATTAGTCTCATCTTGCATGTATTAGCTATTAATGATCTCTATCCGTACGTCTTACATGCCTATTTACACACTAGCTATATGTACAACAGAATTAAGTACCAATACAAACCCCCCCCCTTCCCATTTTTTGGTCCGGGTAGGTGAATTCGTTGGGAATTGTGAATGCTGGGCCTGAGTGCATGCATGCGCTCAAAAGTAAAACATAAACATTTGGGGGAAAAAATTAACGTTCACAATTTAAACATTATAACATTTTCGGATTAATGAACTCACTGGTATTCTATTTTTTTGTTATTGTATGAGCCATTGAAAGTACCAACGTTCGGGAGAAAACGATGCCCATCATTATCCTACAAAAACAAGAGCATCCAAGTGAGACGCTTTATTGCAATTCAATTATTCTATTCATTAAAAATACAGACTTTTTCCATGCCGGAAATATTCCATTAAGGTAATGTGATGAAGGTCGATATTTAATTGTCTGATAGTACATAATGGTCTTGGTTCTTTTTAATCAGCGTATCATTAATACCAGCTTGTTTGTATCGCAACGTGCGTAGCAACGACAAATAATGGTGATACTATCAATATCTATCCTTCAAAGCTATCCCATAATTTTTATCCACTCACAAACCCCACCCCTCTGAAAAAATTTGGCACTGACAGGTATTCCAATGAAGCTGAATCATAATTGTCAATCCACTTTCAGCATGTTATTAGCGTAACATGTATTTTCACATACAAAATGAATATACGCCCCACTCCTCAAAATAAGTTCATCGGCCCTAACCTAACACAACTATCCGATAATCTTGATCTAGAATTAGGATTTTTCAAAGATAACAAGCGTTTTCACAAACATGACAAACCAAAACAAATCGAAAAAGCAAATTCAGAGGCGGGGATCCGGGGGGTTTAGAAGGGGCACAGTGCCCCTCCCACTTTTTCAAGTACCCCCAAAGTGCCATTTTTTACAACGAAAAAGTGCCCCCTTTTATTTCATCATTTTTTGGAAGCCTTTGAAGATTGATCTGTAAAATGGTAAGTATTTTATGTTTTTGTTTCAATCATAGTGAAATGGCCACCATGAGCCTGATTTGATTTCATTGCCGGTTTACTTAATGCCCGTTTCAATAAAAGCATATACATGATTCATTTCTAGATTTAGATAATGACTTTGTTTGGAAGGATGTAATTTCATTTAAATTAAAGTAATTCGTAATAATAAAGTTAAACAATTTATTTTCAAGATGATTCACAGGATTATTGCCTCAAAAGAGAATTTATATAAATGGCAAACTGTGAATAATAATTTATGCAACACTTGTGAAAAAGTTGATTCAACGTTTCACTTTTTCTTGTATTGCAAGGATGTGATTATGTTTTGGAAAATGATATGTAATTTGATATTCCACCTATTCCAAGTAGAACTTCAAATGAACCAAAAGATAATAGTTGTAGGTAAGGACATAGGAAACAAGAAATTTGCTTATATTGAATTCGATTGCCCACTTGGCAATTTGAATGCTCAAGATCACATTAAGGCAAGTGTCGATCAATTTGAATGAATCTTGCATTGTACATGTGCTAGACCGAATCATAAAATTGTAAAATCCCCTGTTCTGATATATCTTTAAAATAAATGACAATCTGCGCTAAAATGAATGAACATTTTTTTTTTTAATTTGCTAGAAAAAAAGCTCCGCAATTGGCCAGGAAAACCTATGTAATAATAATAATCAGATCAATTTATAAAGCGAAGCTACTATATAAATATACTCTACTGCGCCGTGATTAAAACAAGACTCTTAAAGACAATCTCCAAGAGTTACTTTCGTTTTTGTGTGAGATAGCTTTAGAAGCAGCTTGTCCTGTGTACTTCGCAAGTTACGTGCATATGGACATGATTTAAAGATAATAATTCTGTCAAATAATTTGGGGCTTGACCATACAATGCTTTGTTAACAAACACAAATATTTCGAATGCGATTATCTGCCATATTGGCAACCAATGTAACTTAATTAAAACAGGTGTAATATGGGAAAATGTTGAGGAATTGCTCACAAGTCATGCACATGCATTCTGGATACGCTGCAACTTGATTGTTGTGAATAATATTATGGCAAGCCAAAAAATTATCCATTACAATAATCAAGCCTACTGCTAATAAATGCACGGACAAGGCTTGCTGTGCTTTTCAGGT
>NW_022145598.1:21364886-21453043 GCF_000002235.5 Strongylocentrotus purpuratus
TAATAAGTAAAATTTCATACAAAAATTACGCAGGTTTTTCATCAACCTTCACCAATGTTACCGAGTCTTTTTAAAGCTGTAATTTTGTCTTTGCATCTATTTTTAGTATCATTCTTTTCATTATCATTATTATTATCATTTTCGCCATTATCATCATCATTATCTATTATAATAATAATAATAATTATAATAATAATAATATTAAAAATAATAATAATAATAATAATTTTTCTTGGAATATTTCAGTTTCTATACCCAAATAATCACTTTGTCTACTTTCTTAAAATTGAGCAATTTATATATTGTATTTTCATCTTTTTCAGCATGCTCATCCCCTTCGGTGGGTTATGAATTCAACGGGTCGTTCTACTATTTCAGCACTGCCAAGATGAATCACGCTTCCGCGGTTTCAGCTTGTTCCCAATACTGTTCCCATCTGGTCTTCATCGAGTCGCAAAAGGAGGCGGACTTCATCGCGGGGCTTGCTGTTGATGACTACTGGATCGGGCTGACCGGCTTAAGTCCCAGTAAGGCAAGGTGGCTAGACGGATCAAGGCTTACATATAGCGATTTCAACAAATATTCGTTTCGAGATAATGTAAACTGTTTTTATATTTGGTATCATTATGAATATAGTTGGCAGAAGAAATTTCGATATAGTTGGCAGGATAGGGGTTGCTCCAAAAAATTAAGATACATATGCGAAAAATAAGTGGGGATATAAAAATTGGATTCGTTTCTTTCAATTGTTCATACCACCTGGTTAAACCACTGATTGCATCTGAACCCCTAGATGGGGGCAAGTGAATACCCAACCCCCCCCCCCCACCCCCAATTTTGTTAAATTATATATAATCAGCTTTTCGTTCTTTTGTCACTGTTTGTAACTTTGTATAAGTCTATTGGAGCTGTATGAATGTTCAAGTTTGTGGTTTTTGTCGTTCCATGCACTCATTTTCACACGAAGAGCACTGAAAACATTGTTAAAGAGGTGTTAATTTATGATGTTTAAAAGACGGAGCACTTTACATCTTTACATTCAATAAATTTTAAAATAATCATATTATTTATTAGAACTAGTGGCGGTTTATCCTTTTTGTGTTTTCTGGAATCTCATTTTCATTGCCAAGAGACTTTGTTCAAACGTTATTGTATAATAATAGTTAGTGCTTCATGAACTGATGAAACGACAAAAATATTTGATTTCAACATAAAAGGACCCCATCAGAAATAAGCTCTCGAGCTTTCGTGGGTTATCCTATTCAAGTTGAATTAATTTTGATCTGTTATTCTTGTATATTGTATGTTGGAAGCTTGGAGAATAAAAATCAATCAATCAATCAATCAATGATTACCTAAATAAATCAAATCCAATAGGTAAATGCATTCCTTACATGAAAATTACATACAATACATGACATCGTGTCGTATAAGTACTTCAAGACAAGGCAAAAGAAAAAAGAAAGACAGACAAAAGTCAATATTTCATTTTCCCGAACTAAGGCCCGGTCACACAGAGAGGACGCATGGGAGACGCACGGCCAGCGCATTGGAAATTTGCAATTTTGGCCAGTGCGTTGTCGTTCGTTAGGTGTGCGTTATCATTTGTTACTCGTTCCTAGAGCGCGCTGGACCAACGCTGGACCAACGCTGGACCAACGTTATGCATTCGTCGTCATTCGCTGTGTGCGTCGGGATTGTTTGAGCATGCTCAAAAGTGTGCGCGGAGCTCGACGCATGAATGTACACACCAACAGGACGCCAGACATGCGCGGAGCGCGCTACACCAACGTCAGACAAACGTGGAGCACACGCCCTGTATCCGCGCAGCGCGCTAGCAACACGCATTCATTCGGTGTCAGCTCGCTAGCTTCTCCCAAATCCTGAAAAAAGTCGGGCTCACGACTTTTCCGATTTTCAATGCGCCGGCCGTGTGTCCCTCATGCGTCCCCTCTGTGTGACCGGGCCTTTAAATGTGCCGGCCGTGCGTCGTCTATGTGTGACCGGGCCATAAGGTAAAACACATATGGTTTTGGTGTCAAAATCTCAAGTAAGACGCTTGTTTATAAATTATTAACTATACACTGTATCCCAGAAAAGATGAAACTCGAAAACAAATAGATCATATGAATATCTATGAGGTGTATCATAAGATGCCTTGCTTCCATAGAGAAGAAGTAATATGCTTTCTAATGATACATTGCTTACATTAATCTATACACGCTTCACTGAGCAACATTGTTTCTGAAATGCCATGTCAACATCCACTTGTGCCAGATTTGTGTGAAAGAGTAAAACCGTTAGTATCAAACACGAACATGACCGATCATGACCTAAAAGACACACACATTTTAAAAGCGAATGAGAAGATTATTTTATTGAGTTTTATTAATAATGAAGGCAAGAGTAATGTCATCTTTATCATAAACTAATGCATTGTGGAAATATTGTCGATGGTGAGGATACGAGGGTATATTTTAGTTCGTGAATGGGCAATTGTAATGAACAGTGTTTTTGCAAATTTCAAAACTGCCATAGGTTTTTAAAAGAGCAAGTTAAACAATATTAACAAAACAAGAAACAATTTGATGGGCGCTTTATATTTTGATAATAATATTGTTGATTTTATTATTATTATCATTATTATCATTATTATTTTTATTATTATCGTCACTATTGCTAGGACTATAAATGTTATTTTCCAAACTAATGATAATATTTGCCGTAAGTAAAGCTGATGTAAAAGTTAATCTTGAAACAATGGTGTTGCCCCTTTACAGGATGATTTATTATCTAAAGTCATTGAAATAGTAGCATTAGTGAATAAATGTTTGTTTGACGTGCAATAATCTAATTTCAGTTACTATCCTGTCAATTGTTTTTGTTTGAGTAAGAAGAAGAGAAATACACAGCACATAGGAAAGAGTGGAGAGGAGAAATTGAGAGAAGTTGTAAAGAAAGAAACATATAATTTAGTGAGAAAACTCGAAAGGAAGAGATAAAGAGTGAAAAAATGTGAGGAGATATTGATTTAAAATGAAAGAAATATGTCATGAAAGAGATAATACAGTATAGTATAATATAGTGATATAGTTTGAAAGGAAGACTCAGATCAAAATTGCAACAATATGAGAAGGTTATAAAGGAAGAGAATCTGTGAATGAAAGGGAGTGAGATCCTTTAAAAGAAAGGAAAACAAAAGAGTGACAGAATGTGAGAAGATAATAAAGTAAGAGATTTTTAAGACATAGAAATACGAAAAGGAAAATGGATTTGAATGGAAGAAGATGATAAAGGGAGAGACGTTTAAATTATGTATTTTACAAATGATAATAAGCGGTTTAAATGATTGAGAGAATTTGAATAGACGTGACGTTTATGAAACTTTACCTGATATTCAAGTCCGCCACCCTTAACAAGATTTTACACATATATATGTATCATAATGTAATTCAGGAATTAAGTGAAAACCCTACAACGTAAATAACTACATTTCTGCACTTAGTTATACAGTATGATATACCAGAGCCTAAGAGGGCTTTTAACTGGGCTAAGAGGGCTAAGCTAATGTTGAACAGATTGAGAAAACTTGAATTTAGAAGAACTTTTCTTTTTTTGCAGCGTTCTACATTAGTAAAATCCATAATTTTAAAGAAAAATTATATTCTGTCAATTTTTTTTTCTCAAATATATGACATTTTTAGTAAAGAATTCGCCTGGCATCCACCCGCATCTTATCAATTAGTATTTTTGCAAGAGTTAAAGCCTGGATGCCATGCATGACCCTAAAACGCCATGAAATCTGTTTCTAGAACCCCCCCCCCCCCCCCCATTTTTTTAAAAGTGTTTGGCTGCCGGTCATTTCTGCGTGAAACATACCGTATTTGGTATCATTCAAAAGGGCATTTCATTGCAGTTAATCGGAAACTATTGCCATATGTGCACATTGTACTGCAAGCCTGAAACTTATTGTTATATAATGCATAGTAAATCCATCATTTTGGGCGATAACTTTGCGATGACGTCATCAAATTGTATAACACAAAAGGTATAAAGATCGCCATTTAAGACCAAGTTGAACTGTCTTAAAAACTGCGAATTTGGACGGCAATTTTCGCATGGTCGGTCAGTGATAGGGTATATATATATATTTTATTTGACGGGAAAGTGCATATCTGGAATTTTCCGAAACGGTGGCGGCCCTCCCGGGGGATGGGAGCACCGTGCCCCCACACTTTTAAGTACCCTAAAAGTGCCCCTTATTACGTAGAAAAGTGCCCCTTTTACTTCGAAAAGTGCCCATATTATACATCATACCGGTGTGTTGGCTCAGTCAAGAGAGCGTCCGCCTCACAACCGGGAGGTCGTGGGTTCGAACCCCGGCCGCGTCATACCAAAAGACGTTAACAGACAGGATTTGCTGCTACCTTGTTTGGCGTTCAACAATAAGGGATAGAGCAACGTCGATCTGGCGCTGCTCAGTGGCTGCCGGGCTCACGATCAATTGGGCAAAAAGAATTTCCATTTTCGGTTTAACTTCATAAAACTTGGAGTGGACTTTAAAAGATTATTATCATTATTATTATTATTATTCATTTGTCAAAGTGCCCCTATCCCTTTTCACCTTTGATTAGTGTCCTTTTTATTTTTCCACGTGTCCCTTTTCCTTCGACAAGTTCCCATTTTCATTTGCAATAAGTGCCTCCTTCCTCCTTTTTATTTTTCCACGTGTCCCTTTTCCTTCGACAAGTTCCCATTTTCATTTGCAATAAGTGCCTCCTTCCTCCTTTTCATAATTACTCCTTTTCATCCCTGATAACTGCCCCGTTTTGATGCCTCTTTTTCTTGTTAATAATAGCCTCTTCCCCTTCCCATAAATGCCCCCTATAACTTCTAATAAATGCCCCTCTACTTTTTTGTTTCAACTAATGCGCATTTTCTTTTATTATAAGTGCCCTTTTTTCATTCTCATGAGCGCCCCTTTTTATATTCGGTCAGTGCCCCTTTACAGGTGCGATAAGTGTTACTTTTCACCTCTGATAATTTCCATTTTAACAATGATACGTGCCCCTATTTCTTTCTAAAAGGGACCCATACCCCTCTTCAGGTGCGATAAATGCTATTTTTCACCTCTTATTGATTCCCCTATCAAAATCTTTCTCATAAGTGCATTATTTCATCCCTGGTGAATGTTTTTTTTGTGTAGGTGTAAGGATTGCCCCATTCTCACCTCTGATAATTACCCTTTGTGCTTTGCTACGAGCTCCTTTTCTGTTCTAATAAGTGACTTATCCCTTTCGATAAGTGTGACCCCTTTTTCCTCTCATTATTAAACGTGCCCCTAAGCGACTAAGAGTGATTTCACCCAAATCATGATTGTAGCTCGAAAGCGTAACGTCAGTAAATCAGCACTTTTGTAAAGTCATTGTGATTGAATTTTTAGTCAGAATAGCTCTGGCCGTGTGTAATAGTACTCTAGCGCCATCTTTTGTCACGATACAATATTAATCCGCTCCCTGCTAATAATTAGTTATTTCTTTTTAATAGTTAGACTTTTGGTGTAATGTGTTGTTGTCGTTCTTAGTATCATAGTGTACATACTTGTATAAAGTAGTGTTAGTACTGCCAGTTGAGATAAAGGGTATTATGTATTTTTAAAGTATATCTTAAAGCTAGCCTTCATTTGCAGAGAGACTCGAAAGACGATGGACCACATCTTGCAGTGCGGCGGAACGGGTTGCACAGATGAAGACCTGATCGCTGTTAATGAAACGGCATTGCAGCAATCAGACGATGGAAGAACTTAATTTAATTTAATTTAATTTAATTAAGGAACTTTACATAACTATCTTGATCTAAGGAGACACGAACGAACGATTCCCAAAACCCAATCCAGGCATTGACGATACCGGGAAAAGAACTCGGCGACGATGAAAATATCGGTCAGTTGAACCTATTGTTACCAAAATAAAATAGACATAGTTTGTCCGAAATACACCTATAAAAACTATCGTCGTCGAACAAGGTCAAACGACCTCCAAAAATGTGTAACAGCATACAATTTCATATCTCATGATAATGGTATTACAAATGTAACAAGTCAACGCAAAGCGTAGCATCCCCTCGCAGGTTACAAATGGCCTATATACGTCAGAACAAGTTACCTCCATTGGACTATACTATTATATTACTAGGCAAGGAAGTTCACCCCATTTTCACATATATAATTACCGGTAGGTGTTTTTGCATATTTAATGAGCTATGACATTTCACCTACATACTCCGAAATTGAACTAAGGCTGTGTTTTTGTACCATGAACCTTCATAACAAATTTCATTAAAATTCGTCAAACATTACTCAAGTTATCGAATGGAAACCAGATTCGCATATTTAATGAGCTATGACCTTTGAACTTTGACCTACGTACTTCGAAATCGACGTTAGCCTGTATTTTTATATCATGTACCTTCGTATTAAATTTCATTAAAATCCGTCAAACATTACTGAAGTTATCGATCGGAAACCAAATTTGTTACGGACGGACGCACGGTAGGACGCACGGAAGGACGGATGGCAGCGTTATTAGCGAGCTTTAGATTTTCGACACCGAACGACCTCTACTACGAGTGACGTCATTTTTAGTAACTGCGCATGCGCCACCTGCTTCTAGCTCGTCGTCTGTGAATACACCAGTTTACAGTTGTATCAGTGCGCATGCGCAGACAGTTGACCTCGGGTCATTGGCCCCAAAACGGGGCCAATAACTTCTGACCTCTGGTATTTATGCGTAAATTAAAATTGCGCCCATGCAAATGATGATGTGCGTGCACAACGCAGCGCGCAGGCAGTGATCGATGTCATCATTATTTGCATGGGCGCAATCTTAATTTACGCATAAATACATGACTCCTAGGTCATTAGCTTTGTTTAAAATGGCGCACACAACTGTAAACTGGTGTATTGACATAACGGGAGTCGGGCAAATTTTAGGCTTATCTCGAAGTGATCACAACGACTACGAGCTGGACACAAATGCCGAAGCCAGCCATAAGACTACAGTATTTGGTGAGAATATAATTCAAGAAGATGTGACTGCAATGAAAACAACAAATACAAAATGAATTTGATCAATCACGTTACATCAACCTAGTAAAAATCCCGACCCATCTTGAATAAACCAGATTTTAGAAATCTAGTTTTTTCATTTGAGTCGGTGACAGACAGGCTACGAACAATCCGGATAACTAAAATCCGGTTTTTTGATGGGCCATTGCGCACGCGTCGTTTAGGTAGATAAGCATTGTGACATCACACGTTCAATCGAAAGTATATGCGCCGTTTAGGTAGATAAGCATTGTGACATTGTGGATTCAACGACGAGCATAACAATGACGTCACTCGTAGTCGAGGTCGTTCGGTGTCAAAATCAAAAGCTCGCTACTATATCCCCCCCCCCCGACTTCGTCGGCGAGTGGATAATAATTACTTAGTAGCATTTCTTAAACAAAAAATACAAGTGCATACTTTCGAGAAATTCGACAAGAATGACTTTCAAAATGTCAAGGGCAAACACATCGGAAAGAAAATTCACGATATGGACAACTGAATATTTCTTAAAATCTTAAGACATTACTTGATACATTTTCATATATATTGACTGTTAAAGAAGACGATGTTTCTATTAATGAAAGAAAATAAAGTCGTCTACATACGTACTTGGCATCATTATTCAGTCCAATAACTTTGTCAAGAAATCTCTTATATTTTCTCTTTTGCTAAAAAAAAGTCTATCATAAATACCTGAGTACATACCCGATAAGTACCAGGAAAAAAACATAGAGACGACTTAGAAAAGCACCAAGGCATACGAAGTGAAAAAGGTTACATGCATCCATTTCTCTTCCTTTACACAAGAGTGAAACTGCCCAGACAAAATCGGGAAGATGGTAGCTGTTGGGAGCTATGCCGATGATCTCGGGGAGATATTGGTTCGAATCCCCGTGGAGAAAGATGTAATCAAAATGAGACACTATTGCAGCCGATAATGTATCAATAACCAGGAACCTGCTCTGCTCTGAGCTACACGTAATAAAAACAACGGAACCGATCGACGGAGCCGCCCTAAAAGGGCGAGTTCTAATTGATTATTTTGCGTAACCAAGAATAACATTATTTACATAATAAATTAAAGTCCGTGTCTTGGAAAAACACTTGCATCTTCTTTAGAATTAACCGTGTCTAAGAAGAACCAAAATGAAATTAAAACTAGTAGGCCTACATCAGTATTTTTCTGATATCATAAACAAATTGAGAAATCGTCACTACAACCTCAGCACTGTTATTTGCATGTTTACCACTCAGAAATTTGAGGTGAAGCTACAATAAAACGTTTTTTAAAATCTGATTTTTCCCTTTTTTTCCCCCTGTCATACTTATAGGCCTACAATATTTGCAAAAGGAGAAGATAGAATTGATGAGAGTGTGTGTGAGAGAGAGAGAGAAAGAGAGAAAGAGAGAGAGAGAGAGAGCTGAGGGAGAGAGAGAGAGAGAGTGATTGATTGATTGATTGATTTTTATTCGACAAGCTTCCAACATACAACAATATACAATAATAACAAATCAAAATAAGTCAGCTTGAACAGGATAATTCACGAAAGCTCGAGAGCTTATTTCCAGTGCGGTCTCCTACAGACATGTACACAATTAATAAGTTGAAATAGTAATATTTACAGACAGATAAGAAAGAAAAAAATAATTACTTATTTAAGATAATAAAATTAACAACATTAAACTGATGATAGAAATGATAATGAGTACAAGAAGAAAAAGAAGAAGGAGAAGAAGAAAAGGAGAAGGAGGAAGAAGAGGAAAATAATGATGAATTTGTAGAATTTCTATAACGTACACAAACATGAGTATATACAAAATGAAAAAGTATGAACCGACAGAAGAATACAAATTTCAATCATATAACATGTCATTCACTTCTCTTCTCTGACTCTCAAGTATTAGGTATTCCTTTAATTTCCTCTTAAAATGAGCATAGTTTCTACATGTATTTCCTGCATACCATTGGGAAGGGAATTTCAATGTTTTATGGCATTGTACTAATATATATATATATATAGAGAGAGAGAGAAAGAGATGGGTATCGGGGCGCGACAGAAGCATGTTTAAATAAAACCCTTCGACTTTGTCAAAGCACCACTAAATCCAATGTCCTGCTATACATCATAAGATTAATAAACTGTTAAAGTTGATTTTTAAAAATGTTCTTCGTTTTGGCCTTCTATTCCTGTTGAGGTTTCATTTCTAATCTTTTTACTTTGAACATGTGGCTTCATTTTTTTATAAACGTTTCAGAGTCAGTGGAATCATCAACTACGAACGCGACGACCAAGGCAACGACGTGCCCTACGACCCCGATGTCAGACACAACGACATCGCAAGAAACCACCCCCTCCGGTAAGTAAGAGAAACAATGAATTGATGTCATGCATTTGATTATTAATATAATATGTCTAGCCACTTCCCCTATCCCCACCCTCTCTCTCTCTCTCTCTCTGTCTGTGTCTCTGTCTCTGTCTCTCTCTCTCTCTCTCTCTCTGTATGTCTGTCTTTCTATGTCTCTCTGTCTCTCTCGCTCTCTCTCCCTCCCCCTCCTCCCCTCCCCCTCTTTCATTCATAAAAACAAATATAACTGTAAGAAATAACATTGTGAATTTGCCAAAATCTGTAATGGTGAGCAAAGTTTCTTTACATTTTTTCACGTCTTTGCATCTTTTTTAGTAACATTATTTTCGTTATCATTATTATTATTATATTCATCATATCATCGTCATTATCTATATTTCTTTAAATATTTCAGTTACTACCCAAATAATCACTATGTTTACTTTCTTCAAATTGAGTAATTTACATATTGTATTTTCATCTTTTTAAGCATGCTCATCTCCTCCGATGGAATATGAATACGGAGGGTCGTTCTACAATTTCAGCACTTGCAAGATCAATCAAGCTTCTGCGGTTTTAGCTTGTTGCCAATACGGATCCCATCTGGTCTTCATCGAGTCGCAGGAGGAAGAGGACTTTATCGCGCGGAGTCTTCAGCACAGATGGGACTACTTGGCTGACCGGCTCAAGTCTCAGTGAGGCAAAGTGACTAGATGGATCGAGTCTTACGTATAGCAATTTTGAAAGTGAATCGTTCAATGAAAATGGAAACTGTTTTCGAATTAAGGTTTGGTATCAAAATATGGCTGGTCGTTTGGATCTTTGGCAGGATAAGGATTGCTCTATACAATTAAAATTCATATGCGAGAAAGAAGTGGGGATATAACAATTGGATTGGTTTCTTTCAATTTTTCATATCACCTGGTTGCACCACTGATTGCATCTGAACACCTAGATGGAGGCAAGTGAATACCCCCCCCCCCCCAGTTCCATGCACTAATTTTTACACGAAGAGCACTTAAAAAAAGAGTGTTAATAAGTGTTTATTTATGATGTTTAAAAGACAGAGCACTTTTCATCTTTACATTCATGCGATATGAAAATAATCATATTGATGATTAGAATTAGTGGCGGTTTACTCTTTTTTTGTTTTATAGAATTTCATTTTTATTGCCAAGAGACTTTGCTCAAACTTCAAACTTCATTGTATAATAATAGTTAATGCGTCATGAAATGATGAAACGTTAAAGATATTTAGAGTATTTATATAAGATACAAATATACAAACCTGTATACATATGCTTACTTATACATGTACATGTAAATACACATACACATATGCATACATATGAATATACATATGTGTCTGTGGTCTCGAGTAATGAGCTTATACTTCAGATACGAATAGAACTAGTGAATAACGAAAACAAATATTGTAACGTCAATGTGTCAAAATACACGGCAATTTATGACACTTTTTACTTGTTTTAAAGCTTATCTATACTAGTTATAAGAGGGATTAGACTACCCTGCAAGGTCACTGGACAGGTGGTTATCTCATCAACTCAGCTCTCAACTAACATAAGAAAAAGAGGATCATGGGGGACCAATGGTCACCGATAGGCACTGTTTTCTATATAGAGGGAGCAAGTAGCTACAAGTAGGACAGTGTGGCGTTAAGTTTCAAGTTTATCTTATTTTAGATTTCACAATCATTACCTAAATAAATCAAATACAATGAATTAATGCATTCCTTCAATGAAAACTACATATAATACATAACATCGTGTCATTATAAGTCACTCAAGACAAGGAAAAAAAATAAAGAAAGACAAAAGTCAAAATTTTATTTTCCACACGTAAGGTATAAAAAAAAAATGGTTTTGGTGTGAAATATGGCGTAATTTAAAGTAAGATGCTCGATTTATAAATTATTAAATATATACTGCGTCCCAGACAAAATGAAACTCGAAAACAAATAGATATTGTGAATATCTATGAGGTGTATAATAAGCTGCTTTGCTTCCATAGAGTAAAAGTAATATGCTTTCCCATAATACATCGATTACATTCATCTATACACACTTCAATGAGCAATATTGTTTTGAAATGCCATGTCAATATCCACTTGTGCCAGATTTGGGTGAAAGAGTAAAGCCGTTAGTATCAAAATATCAAACACGAACATGACCGATCATGACCTGGAAGAAACACAGATTTTAAAAGCGAATGAGAAGATCATTTTAATGTGCTTTTTTTAATAATGAAGGCAAGATCAATACCATCTTTATCATAAAATAATGCAATGTGGAAATATTGTCGAGTGTGACGGTAAAAGAGTATATCTTCGTTCTTGAATTGGTCTGCAATATTATTGTAGAACCGCCTGAAGTTTTTAAAAGAGCAAGTTAAACGATATTTGAAAAAACAAGAATCAAATTGATGGGCGCCTACATTTTGAAAATAATAGTAATTATATTAGTATTTCTATTATTATTATTATAATTATTATCATCATTAACATTATTATTATAATTATTATCATTATTATTATCATTACCATTGCTATGACTATAACTATTATTTTACAAGTTAATAATTACTTGTAAGTAAAGCCGATGTAAATATGCAAACGTGATACAATAGGTGTTGCCATATTACAGGATCATTCATTTTCTAAAGTCATTGAAATAGTAGCATTAGTGATTAAATGTTTGTTTGACGTTTAATAATTTAGTTTCAATTACTATACTGTCAATTGTGTTTGTTCGAGTAAGAAGAAGAAAGATTAACGGCACATAAGAACGTGTGGAGAGGAGAAATTGAGAAAAAATGTAATGAAAGAGATGTATAATTCAGTGAAAGAACTCGAAAGGAAGAGATAACGAATGAAAGAATGTGAGAAGATATTGATTTAAAGTGAGAGATATTTGTCATGAAAGAGAAGTATGATAAAGTGATTTAATTTGAAAGGAAGACTCAGATAAAGATTGCAAGAATATGAGAAGGTGATGAAGGAAGAGAATTTGTGAATGAATGGGAGTGAGATGATTTAAAAGAGAGGAAAACAAAAGAGTGAGAGAATGTGTGAAGATAATAAAGTAAGAGATTTTTAAGACATAGACATTTTAAAAGGTAGATGGATTTGAATGGAAGAAATCAAGATTGTAAACAAATGGTAAGAAGATGATAAAGGGAGAGACATTTTAGATGATTTATTTTAAAATGATAATAAGCGGTATAAATGGTTGAGAGAATTTGAATAGACGTGATGTAAATATAGACTGAGATAATGTGCGGGTATATAATTGAAATTAGAGAACTTCCTTTATCACGCTATAAACAACCCACTATCGGGAAAGGTTGATAAGTATTTTCTACTATGAACGGAAAGAACAGAGGAAAGTAGCTTATACATACGATTAGACTCACTGGACAGCGCCTCCTATTGGCGGAGTCCCGCAGCATAATGTGTTAACCTATTAACTATTAATTGTATTTATTTATTTTTTATAACAGAAATCATATCAACCTCCTTTTCATTGGAAAATCCTTCTTATTTCTTCGTGATGTAATTATTCGTGTCCACCTCTCCTTGCACCTTGGCGCATATATGGGGATAGGTTTCGCATATTTTGATGCATAACGATAATATTTTTGAAAGTTAAATAAAATCATTACTTGACAAAGCCCTAAGAGCGAACATTTTTAAAACAATTTCTGCCTATACGGAACATTATTATTTCTTATATTCTTGTGTATTTTCCTCGATCTCCGAGAAGATATCTGGACATTAATATGTATGTTTATATATATATATATATATGCAGGGCCCTGGGAAGAGGGGGTGCTGGGGGTGCTGCATCCACCCACTGCAAAACAAATTGTATGATATATTTAATGTATATCATTATGCTTCTTTTACGAAATTGTCACACAGCCGACAGCCACAAATGACGCTTTTTTGTGTTATTTTAAAACTTTGTTTCACAAAATCCTATAATGTATAAGGCATGTATCCCTAGCTGGCACGCGACCCAATAATACTCGCGACACTCGATACCGGCGCGGTGCGTGGTAACCAGCTGATAGTAGGCCTACATGGGTCTGGTCGGACTTTGCACTTACCCGGATGGCTAGTCAGCTCATGTGTACAGTGATGATTGTAAGTTTGTGTTGACAATGGAAACCAGATTGCTGGAAACTGAATTCAGACAAGGACACGATACAACGAATCGTCTTCTTTCTCTAATAATTTAATGAAACGTATGAAAGCTTCCGCGCCTTGCACGGGATGGGCGAAAAATGAATTCAGACAAGGAATAAGAGTATTAATTTAATGAAATGGCGAGGCTTCCGCGTTTTGCGCGGGAGGGGGGGGGGGGGAACTCAATTCAGACAAGGATTAAGACTAATAATCAAATGAAACGTCAAAGCTTCCGCGTTTCGCGCGGAAGGGGGGAAACTGTATTCAGACAGGGATTAAGAGTCGAACACAGTACAACGAATCGTCTTCTTTCTCTAATAAGTTAATGAAACGTCGATCGATCGACGCCACTGATAACAACACAGTTTATACACTCGAGATAATATTAAAGTACCAGACCACCGTCCTCGAGGGGGGGGGGGGGGGTCATTGTCCTCAGGGGGTAGTTGTCCTCTGGGGGGGGGTAATTGTCCTCGGAGGTAGTTGTCCTCGGGAGGTAATTGTCCTCAGGGGGTAATTGTCCTCGGGGGGGGGGGGGGTAATTCTCCGGGGGTAATTTTCCAGGGGTAATTGTCCTTGGGGGGGGGGGGTGTAATTGTCCTTGGGGTTCAATTCACCGGGGGTAATTGTCCTTGGGGGTAGTTTTCTGGGGGGGGGGGTAATTTTCTGGGGGTGATTGCCCAGGGGGTAATTGTCCGGATACGCTCAGCACCCCCGGTGAAAAAATCGTTCCCAGGGCCCTGTATAATGTGTATACATGCGCGTGTGTACGTGTGTGTATACACGGCGTATGTGTGTGCGTGTGTGTGTGTGTGTGTGTGTGTGGTGTGTGTGTGTGTGCGTGTATGTGTGTGTGTGTATGTTTGTGTGTGTGCGTGTGTGCGCGCGTGTGCGTGTGTGTGTCTGTCTGCCTGTCTTTGTTCAATGCACTGTTTTATTCCTCACCCAGTAAGTTGGCGCAAGTGAAATCTGGCAGTCTTGTAAAGATTGTCTGATGTTCAGTCATGCGTGAAGGGATTCAAATGAAAATGGTACCTAAATTTACTGGGAGGATAACTCTATCAAGACATACCATTAAACCCCTAATTAAATATTCATACTTCAAACAATACAACTTTTAAAAAGTGGGTCATTCTTTCTGACTCACCCTGTATAGACAGATGCTTGTCATTAATGGCTTAGATTATGCGAAAATGAAACCATCTTAAAGGCACCAGGGTATGAGAGAGAGACAGAGAGACAGAGAGAGAGAGACAGAGAGAGCGAGAGAGAGAGAGAGAGAGAGGGGGACAGGAAATGGGGCCCATTGACAAGGAAAACAAGAAGAAAGAATACAACGAAGAAAAAAACAGTGATTTGCAAGATGGGGAAAAAAGGAAATGAGCATGGAGAAACAGAAACAAAGATCCCAATACTAAATCACATCGTTTATTCTAAATTTGAGAAGTTTCAATGTTTATTCAAAAGTAGTATTTATTGACCATGACATTTCCTCATATACTTAACCGCATCTGATTACGTTAAGGTCCCCTTGTGAGAAGAGCGAATCCACAGAAGCTAACACTTGACAGAACTCAAAGAGAAAAGGTGGACTTGGAATTGCCTTCTAATTTGCAAAGTAATTGAGATAGGCTTTTATCGTAAGCGTGTTACACATATAAAGACAAGAATCTCATCGTCAAATTACAGCAAAAATGGATCAAGAATTTGCACAATTAGCACCTTTCGACGCAGCGTTAGTGATTTGTTTCGTTGTCAGTTTGGGGATTAGTTGCAATGTTTTTCCCTCGCTTATTGCCAGCCATTTTGACATTACACCCGACGTAGATGATGTGGCTTACTGGGCCAAAAGTGCAGGGTTGATGATAATCGTACTACTGGCTGATATCATCATGATTCGATTCATTCGCGGTATGACTGCGTACCATCAGGCTCAAGAAGTGTTTTGGCCAATGCGCTGCCGTCATTGCGCCAGAGCCGTTGGCATCCTGGCAAGCGACGAGCTACCTGGCACACGTATGGGACTAACTTTTCCACATGAACAAGAGAACAGTGGCGTTGTCCAAGAATGTACAAGTCCGTCATTCGTAATCCCGTCAACCAGTTTTTCCGTTTCTACTGAGAGTCTTGCGTCTGGACACTATGACCCGACTGATCTTGGAATCAGTTCACAGAGTACAAATTCTAGGAGAAGGACCCCAGTCACCGACAGCCCAATCATGCGTACGAATAAGAACCACTCAACGCCACGAACCATTACCGATAACCAAGCTCACA
Organism: Strongylocentrotus purpuratus; assembly: GCF_000002235.5. Lineage (NCBI taxonomy): Eukaryota > Metazoa > Echinodermata > Echinoidea > Camarodonta > Strongylocentrotidae > Strongylocentrotus > Strongylocentrotus purpuratus. The sequence continues at coordinate 21,380,825 of NW_022145598.1, forward strand.
TCGGAGATACACGAAGTAGATGTACCGCCGTTGCGGATCACACGCAAGATCAAAATGGCGAACCCAGAGATTTTCCAGGATATAATACAGAGACGGAATGCTATGCCATGCCGCTATTTAAAAGTCCACATAAATCTCTTCTGCGAATCTTCACAATATTAGGGATCGTGTCAATGGCTAGGATTATTTTTGTGGTAGCTGCGGATGTCTTGTGCATCTTACAACCTCGTGAGACATACGAAAGGAAAGTCTCTTTTGCCGTCCAAGCTCTTTTGAATGGAATGATGGGAAGTATACTCGTAATAGCAATGTTCTTTTTCGCCTGTTATTACGATGCTGTCTTCATCAAAAAGGGAAAATTTGGTTACCCTATAGGATACATATTTGCTGGCTGTATCTGGATTATACTTGACAAAATAGGATATCCTTTCAATGCTGCCGGAAATGAACCCCCTCCTCATCCAACGCACCCATGCAAATTGAACGGAACATTTGGAGAGTTTGTATTGGATTTTAAAGAAATTGTTGAACCCTTTATAGTAGAGTGTGCTATAATCGGAGCTGGCATTATTTGGCAGATGTGGATTGGTGCCTTACCAGAGGGGGTTTTGAAACCGTCATCATGTGCCAGTCCGTCATTCGAATTCCTGTCTAGCCAGAAATTTTAACCAATTTGGAAGAGGTTCTCAACTTTTTGTTCACAAAGACTTAACTATCAAAACCTATTTTTCAACAGAGATGCCAGATCTTCAACTGACATAGAATATTTACCCCTACAGAACAATCATAGAAAACATGATTTGAAAAAGACTCTCCTGAAACTGTTCCTGGGACTCTTACTCGGAGTTCTAATTAATATCACTGCAGTTACAATTCTTAGATTTTTTACAAATCTCACTGTTTCTTCTATGAACACGCGAATTTATTTGGTATGGTGTTGCGAGATTGCTTCTGGTATTCCACTTATCGGCCTGCTCCATTTCCAATCGTATTGCACGAATAAAAGGTCACATCATTTTCCTGTAAAACGCGGGATCTCATTACTTCGTGGACTGGGGAATAGCGATTGCATCCTGGTGCTAGGCTGTGGCGGGATATTCATTCTGAGCTTATCCTATCTTATCGGAGCGATCAACTTCTTGGTCTCTACCACATCAGCTTCCTCATCAGCTTCCGGCGACGACCAGGCACTAGCTTACTTCTCCATCCTGTATGCTCTTTTTAAAATTTACTTGACGTGGCTCATGACGCTATTTTTGTTCATAGCACAACGCCAGTTCTTTGACGATATCCAGAAAATCAAATGGACTCTGATCTGTTCTATGTACACGGGAATCTTTAGCGTAACCGTCTGGGTATTAGGAAACACGAGCATTCGTCCTTGGGGTGAGTTAGAATTGTTTTTCGGCAATGGAAATGGGAGGACCATTGGAACAATCCTGGAACCCTTCTGTCTATTTGGTATTCATTCTGCTCTAGTAGCATTTGAGGCATTCAGAGAAGTATATGATAATTACAAAGTTGTATGTGCCACAAAAGAATTTTGCCCGACCTTAGAATGAAGGGAATTTATATAGCGCGGCAAATAATATGAAACAGCAGTAGCAATATTATATTCCACAGTGTCTACACGAAGAATCCTTGTAACCACAAATAAAAACGAAGTAAACGCATTTTGCATGAATCAAAGGTTAAATTAGTTTATTCAATTATTCTTCCATCTTTAACTTATTCTTATCAACAATTAAAAAAAAAAGCATTCGGGTAAAGAACAGAACCAATGACAATCTTTGGAACCCAATATCTATAAATTGCATATTGCGCATATTTATTGTTTTAAATCAGGAGAGTATATTACTTGTTCTCTAATTCACTACGTACAGTTTTTTTTTCTTTTCTTGTGTATCTACTTGGAATAGGTTAAATATAAAATTACATATTATTTTCCCCCCAAAAAGAACGATCCTTGCTATGTAACTAAAGTGAAACGTTGAATCAACATGCCCACAATTGCTGCATACATCATTATTCACACTTTGTAATTTATATAAGTTTTGTATTGAAGCAATAAACTTGTGAATTATCTTGAAATTAAATTGTTAAACTTTATTATTACGAATTTGCTTTAATTTAAATGAAAATACATTCTGCCAAACACAGACGTTATCTAAATCTAGAAAGGAATTCCAAAAATAAATGACAGTCGGTTCTCTCGACTTCTTCTGTATTAACAAACGATTGTAATCCTTCACTTTCATAACAACACCAAATTACTTTATCCGTTGTTTCTTTTTCTATAAGATTTAAAATTTCAAATACATATTCAAAATCATTGACAACACGTCATCTATGTAACCAACACTTCGGAAATATTTTCTTTAATTTTGTATATTCAAAATCAAATAGGAGCTTTTGTGCGTTCACTGTTTTGATAAATAAAGTAGAGAAATGTCCGATACCATTTTTAATCAAGTTATGTATTTACAATAAACCAGCATCTTGCTATTCTCGATAAAACAATATTGGTTTTTTGAAGGTAATGTTACTATTTTTCAAAATAATTTCATATAGAATATTTCTTACTTTTAACATATCAAATAATTTTATTTCTGACCTAGTAAAAAAAAAAGATCTGCTTAAATTTCTGTCAAATTATGTTCAGAGCATAATAAATAATTATCTTTTATATTGCAATTATACTGTAAAAAAAGTGGCAAACCCCCTATCTTATCAGACCAGTATGTGACCATATTATTTCATTTAGAGCCATTATGAATAAAGGAACGAGATATCCATGACAAACGAAGCGAAGATAATTTAGTAGCAATTTCAATCATATTCAAACCACCATTTTCAATATCATTTCATACATTTGGGATTAATATTTATTTCTACATTCCCGTTTAAATCTTGTAACAATTTCTTGTTTTAGCCTACACAAACAGGTTAGTGCGTCCCAGAAAAAACGAAACCGAGAATTATCGATGTTTTATCATAACTTAATCACAATTATAATTAATAAATAACACATATTTGTAAACCTTACATCCTCCTCTTTAATTTAATGGAAATCATACGATACATTTTTCATGAGTGATTTAAAACAGTTTAAAACGAGGGTACCAAAATTCATTTGGCGGGCGGTATCTGAATTTTAAAGATAAAATCACAGTTCCAGAAAGTTCATTTTTTGTCCTTTCATTTGACACCTCAATCAGGAAAAATGAGCCAGGAATAACACAGGTTCTGTAGGTTTAAAGTAATGCTTGCATTTCCATAATTTGATAAACGATAATAAACGAATTCGCTTTTACTGGCTGCCTGCCGTAGTAAAACAGAGTTGCCAAAAAACTTAACTCCTTTTCCTTTTCGTTGACGATCGTAAACTATTAATAGATAAAGGGGGATTCTGGTCATCCGATTGCATTGTGAATGAAAAGGTATGGAATGGATCAGAAAAAGTTGATCATGTAGCATGTAAGTATTGGTGTGTACTGCAGAGTTCTGGATTCATGAAAATCATAATAAATTTGGCCCAGTTTTGGTAAAGTAACAAGCACTATACACAGAAAGATGTATATTGGACTACACAAATGGTGTCAGGACTACCAATATTGATTTCCTCATCTTTCTATGCTCATTACTCAGCCAGTATACATTTTCTACCAAAATTGTTTGGCAAATTACATTTATTTTTAATCTTGAACATTCAGTGTAAGTTTCGTTTGATTCTGTGAGAATCTTTTTTTTTTTAAACCACAACTCACCTTTATCTTTAACAGATATGTGTCGTTAATTAATTATAATTGTGAGCTCCTCCCAGATAAGGTGAGGTACCACAGACTTCTCTAAATATGAACATTTGGACAGAGAGGCTTTGGACCTTTATAAAGTAAAATGTAATGGGTTCCTTATAATATATGAGGCATCTTGTATATTTGATTTGATTTGATTGATTTAAGTTATTTACCAACAGCAATACAAACATTTCATACAATTATTTTACATAAACAGGAAGAGAAAATATTGGTTGGTAAAAGGGGCCAGATAATAGCACATGTGCTAGTCGAGCCTAATCCCTTAAACAGCTAAACAAAGTATTTTGGTACAAATCATTTTAGAAAACGTAACAAAACAAAAAATAAAGAATTTACTATTACAATCGATACTTTAAAAAACGAGAATACCCTACAATGTCTTACGATATACAAACTCATAATGTAAAATATAAATTGTGTACATAATTATGCAAATTATTTAACTTGATATTTCATTCATGACTGATTCAACAAATGACTTGTAACAGAATTCCGAAACCTATTTCTAGACCTTAGATTAAGATTTAGGTTTAAGTTTTAATCTTAGATTATTTTTAGTACTACTACAATCTAAACATGTATATTTTATATATACCTGTACATGGTAACTTAAGGCATAACTTTAGTTATCTGTAAGATAATGGATGCCTCGTTAATGTATCTTTAGAGGACAAAAGCAGCCATTCTTTTAAATGAATTTAAAATGACTTTGTTCCTATATGTGTAAATAGAATGTAAATATTGATCTAAATATGAGTGCACTGGATTGTAATTCTGTTAACAAGCACTCTCTCTCTCTCTTTCTCTCTCCCTCCCTCTCTCTTGGCACTCGGAATTTGTACAGTAAGTAACGTTTATTGTAATGACTTAGATTGTATTATAACTCATAGCAATTTGTGATAATTATTGATATTGGAATTTTAAATGTAGGTTTACAATTAAATAACAGACAGCAATTAGGGACGAATTCTGTGTTTTCTTTGGATTAAAATTAAACGTTTAAAATTGATTAATTAATTCCGCAGTTGATGAAAAGTAGGAAATATAAATTCGAGGTTATCTATCGTAGAATCCTTGGAATTTAAAGTCGCATGGGTAGCCGACAGAGTGAGCTAGCATGTTAGACTAAGGGGAGGGTGAGGGGTTAAGAGACCCGTTTATAATAAAATACCCGTTGAGCGGTGACCATGAAGGTAGATTATGCAGTAGGCAATACAAAGATAGACAGTTGAGTACTTTTTAACTCAAACTTGGATTGGAGTAATCGTTGGATAGCTGCTGGTTATCCTAGATTGAAAGTAATTGAGAGGCTATTTTGTGTTTAGCCCGAAATAGAATTACTTCTCATATTTTCGTAGGAAAGAAAAGGTACACTTTGGAGTAGAATTCAGTTGCTAGTGATCTTATACTGTTACATCATAAACCTGTCCCTACATTTTTTAGCATAACACTGCATATACTTCCATATTTAAAGCTAGTATCACTTTGGTAAATTATTTGTTGACGGAGAAAAGTGACAACATATGTGTATATAATGTATATTTAAGCTCTCAAACTATTTGCGTTACATACATATTTGAATTGAATCATATATTTGACATGACTTGCATGTGAATTAGACTCGAACACATTATTGTTAGTTGAAATGTATTAATAAAGTGTAACTTGTTATTTGTTCACTTGAACAATTTAAGCTGACAGATCCGTTCTTACAGTAATTTATGTCTAGTAACACATTTGTTACAGTAGTTGAGTGCGAATGGTGATTGGTCACTTTAACATCTTTTAAATATGATAGCATGATTGAGAACTTAGAGAACAAAGTCATCGTCCGGCTCTATTTCAGACACGTACCCATGTCATTGTGCCTTTAGATTGCTCGCTACCTATGGGAGGAATGTGATAGAGGATGTGAGAGAAAGTGCCCCAAGATACGAGTGCGAATAATGTGCATATTTGACAACGTGTTCCTGTCAAATGTTTGCAGTATGTCGTGCAGATCGTTAGACAATTTGGTTGTAGAGGTTTGGTGCGAATCTTTAGGATACACTTCTGAGGACGGTTGGGTTAATAGGTAAGTGATGGAAAAAGCTTGTGAAATGAAATAAGAAATTCAACATTCTTCCGATGATGAATTTCTTTAACTTTCACTACCGACCAGATCCTAATCGAGTGTTTCTATTCCCAAATGGCCCGGTTAAAAAAACTACACCTTGCCATGACCGGTTGGAAGTGTAAATCCCTTGCTCGTGCTTTATTTCTTCCTGCTCGAAATGCATAGATCTTCAACCGCAAACGTTTTCATACACTTGGAACTCAATATAAGTCCCATATTCCTCGTGTTCATCGGTGTTGCTATAAATATGCGGGTCTTCTGAATTCGTGTTAGCTATCATCTCATCATTGGGTTTCGCTATGTTCTCGTAGACACCATCATCATCTAAAGAGGCCATGTCCGACCGCACAACTGTGGCGCTAGTCATCTTCGGAAGGATCTCGGTGTCCACCTGGCCTTCCTTGGAACTCTCTGACATGTCGAAGTACTCATGTATACATCCAAGGTCGTTGCGTCGAAGACCATACTTCTCTTTGCCAGACTCCCGTTGTTCGGGTCCCTTTGAGAAGGAGAGTGGTAGGGACCTTTCCTTCGTCGAGCATACGCTCTGACGCAGACCAGTGAACTTAGGTTTGGGGCAAGTGGGTGGCCCTCCAATCATTCTTGACGGCCCTTGTGACTTTACCTTGTGGGCAGTCTGGGGTTGCCCAGACTCCAGTCGTTTAGGTCCCTTTGAGAAGGAGAGTGGTGGGGACCTTTCCTTCGTCGAGCATACGCTCGGACGCAGACCAGTGAACTTAGGTTTGGGGCAAGTGGGTGGCCCTCCAATCATTCTGGACGGCCCTTGCGATTTTTCCTTTCGGGCAGTTTTGGATTGTCCTGTGCGTACTGCTGACATCCGTGGGTGCTTACATCGGTCGTGACTATTTTCTGCCGATAACCTCAAAGATATCGGAATGGGTCTCACATCTACACAGTCACTATAGACATGACAATCCTCGCCGATTGACAGCCCTGGTGTGTCTTCTGATTTGGTCTTCTGCAGAGATAACCCAGACGGCTCATTCGTGGACTGGTATGACTGGTGTGAAGTAGCTTCCTCTGCACGCTCTTTCTGTTTTGCCAGTGTGGCCAAACTGACTTCATGTTGACAAGGCTTGGAACCCCTTCGACAACTGCAACAATACTTCCTCGTGAGGCACACGGCAATGAAAACAACAACGATCACCAAAGTACAAGAGGGAACCAAAAATGCAACATTGGTTGGAAAAGTTTTTACCAGATCAAAAGTAGAAGCGGTTCTACCAGAGTCGGTGATGGTCACATGTGGAAGAGGAGATGAATAGTTCGCCTGCGAGTGCAACGATGTTGACGGTGATGTGGACTTCAATGTCTCGCCTTTAGTACTTTGAGGATGATTTTTGGGGGATAGTAGTGGGGTAGTTGTGGGTGAGCTCGATGTATGGACTGTGCAACTTCCTCCATCTGAACAACATTAAAGGAGACAATGCATTTTTACAAGTTATACAATATTACAAATATTTACGTTTGATTTATATCATAGTTACATTTTCGAAAAGTTTACATCTAACATTGGTAAAGGCGCATATGGTGGCGGCAAGAAAAGACAGGAATTGCTCTTGTGAAACGAGGATGAGACAAAGCCCGGCGGTTTCAAGAAAAAAGGAAAAGAAAATTGAAAGGAGTTATATGTGGTAATAAGTGACAAGGCGCATGAAAAGGGCAAAATAAGGAAATAATGAGTGTGGTTGAGAGAAATAAAGACTGTAGCAAAAAGAGTAACAAATAATTGAAAATTAAGGCTATGAAATGTTATGAGCATAGGAGTAATATCAGCTCTAACATGACATTACCACAAGGGAGAGGGGGAATATGATTCACACCGTAGTGCATTATGAAATCACATCCATTCAGGAAATGTTATTTATTATTCACAATCAAAACGTTGAGAATGTATGCAATCCTTCGTAATATGGAAATAGACTTTCGCTTTCATCAGTTAATAAAAGCAACCACTCAAGCAATTATGCTGAGTGTAATGATGAAACTTTTATTGGGTTGTCTATGCAGAACAATCTTTCTATGACAGATGTAAACACGTTTATCAAACCTCTGATATTACAGATCTTGAAACTATTCAATAATCGTTGCCAATCATGTTGAAAGTATCTAACACTTATAGTCGGTCAAAATGAAAGTATCGACAATGAAGGGTCGATTAAATCGAAGCGTTTTTATAGCTAGAAACAAGGAAGTATTAGACATACCATTTCTGTACCCTCTTTGTACACTTGCATCGCTAGCCACAGAAATCTGATCTACCGCTATCCTCTCTGTCTGGGCAGTCCATGTAACTTCGAACGATATCTAAAGGGTAGTTGAGGATATAACACCAGAGCATTCGTGTAAAGTGGAATATTGCATTTACATGTTTTCGAAAGAGATTGTCATCAATTATTACTTTGCCAGTAAGTAATAGTCTGATTTTCATACCATTGTACCGAATGGTCGTACGTTTTACGCTACACAAAGATTCAATCAGTTTAAGGTTGGCCATTACAAGAAGTGGGTTATTGATGTAGACAAATCCTTTACAGCTCATGTACCCTTTACAGCTCATTTTGTATGTTATTACCAAAGAAGAAAAAAGGACAGTCAGTCACTCAATAGTGTCTATCAGTGAATTCTAGCAAGTAATTGGGTTTCCTTGCATAATTTGAATATGAGGACACTGCTAACGTTTAAATTTTACAGATAGGACATACATGACATATTCATAATTCCTGCAAAGTTCTACAGAATTTAATGTTGGCTGCAAAAGGGACATAGTATCTTTAAAGAAGTTCTGCCTTCAGAAAAAAAGGTTCTCAAAAAGTTATTAATATGTGTGTGTGTGTGTGTGTGTGTGTGTGTGTGTGGGTTGGTGTGATTCGGTTAGAAGGTTGCAATATATTTTTGAATCATTTGAAAAAATTAGTGGTCTTAAAGTGAATAAAACAAAGACACATTTTATGTGGATGGGTGAAGATGAGAACAAACCTGATGGGCCTTTATTTGGAAATTTGGTTAAGGAAATACATGTTTTAGGGGTTAGTTATTCATTAGATCGAAGATTAAAAGATGATTTGAATTATAAAGAAATTCTAAGTAAAATAAAAAAAATTGCTTGTATGGTGGAAACAAAGAGATTTAACTATTATGGGTAAAATACATTTGCTAAAAACTTATGCGCTTTCAAAATTAAATTATATTTCATCTCTCGTTATTGTCCCTCATTGGGTATATAAAGAAGTTGCAAAAATTTCATTTGAATTCATATGGAGGGGGAAAGATAGAATTAAACGGGCAATAATGTATCAGGATTATGACTTTGGAGGATTAAGAATGACTAATTTTGAAATGTCCGTTAAAATACAGCGCATAATGTGGATAAAACGTCTTTTATATGGAGAGAAAAGTTTGGGATGGAAATTGTTTTTTGATCATTGCTTACAGTTTGTGGGTGGTAGATTTATTTTTTTATGTGATTATGATTTAAACAAGATTAAACTCGTTTTAGATATTCCACCATACTATATGGAAATGTTGCAAGCATGGCAAGAGACAAGTAATTTAAGATATCTGGAGGGTTATATTAATCCAATTATTTTTAATAATCAGAATATATGTATAAATGGAAAAAGTATATTTGATAGATAATTGTTTGAAAGAGGGATTGTTCAACTGAATCATTTGGTTGAGAAAGGTCATGTTAAGCCTGTTAAATATTTTATGAACCTCGGTATGAAAGGTAATAATTTGCTTATGATTATTGATATTTATGATGCGATACCCAGGTTATGGAAGGATGATTCAGGGTTAATAGAATTCCTCGAGGTTGATTTGATAAGCTTTAATACCTTTTTCCATATTTCTAGTAAAAAATACAGTTTGTGGATGTGGGTTCAAGAACAATCTATGATTATTTCATCAAAGCACTGCAACGAACGTATGATTTGCAGGTAAGGGATGGGCAAAATGATTATGATTTTATAGATAAAGAATTAAAAGAAATATTTGTTAGACCAAGAATTACTATACTCATTAGAAAACAACGTGAATTTCAATTTAAATTATTGCATGGAGCCATATACACTAATGAGCATCTTCATAGATTTGGTTTTGTTGGTGATAATTTATGTTCGTTTTGTAAGCAGGAAATAGAAACATACAAACATTTATTTTTATCTTGTGGGAGCGTTCAAAGGTTATGGCAGGCTTTAATACAACTTTTTGAGTTAGATGAAATTAAAGATTTAGAATGGCGAGATATATTTGTTGGGTTGGTAGGTAGTTCATATAGAATAAAAATGTGTAATACTATCATTTCCATGGTGAAGTATGTTACATTTATGTCAAGATCGGGGGGGCGAGTACTAACTTTAGAAAAGATGAAAAAAAAAGCGTTTTTAAGTATAGGGATGAGGAAAAGAAAATAGCAATTAAAATGGGGAAGCTAGGATCACATTTCTTAAAGTGGGAGCAGCTTAAGATTAATTAAGATTTGCTTTCTTCTCCACCGTGAGCTTGTTAAAAGCGTAACTCGATTTTGCGGCCTGGATAACTTATTTAGTATATTTTTCTTAAGTTGAGAATGTTGGCAGACATCCACTGAGTGAGTACTGTGTGTGTGTGGGGGGGGGGTGAGTATGTGTGTGAGTGGGTGAGTATGTTTGTGTGATAGAGGGTGAGTATGTCTGTGTGATGGAGGGGGCAGGGAGGGGGCAGGATTGTTTCAGTAAAATTATCTCCAGATTTGTTTTTTTTTGTAATATATAAGTAAATAACATTTACAATTGACATATTATGTTTAGGTACTTATACGTTTACTTTGTTGCTAAGTTATATTATACTGCAAATAAGTTTGTGTTTAATTATGTTTATGTAAAAGCATCAATATTGAACACATTCAATTGTATGTCATGGTTTGTATTACACATCTGGAGAAATAAAACAAAATTGTTAAAAAATAAAAAAAAATAAAAAAGTGTACATGTTAATTGTTTGTCTTGTTTTTGTTTTGTATACTTTGACTTTTTTTCTTCTTCTTCTTGTTTTTGCTTTGTTTTGCTTTGGTTAATTTGATTTTTTGTTAATGGTTTTTCAAATTTCCTTGGATAGGTGTTATGTGACATCAAATGCCTTATATATTCCGTGAACTCACTTCTGGCCAATTCCACCCGCCTTCGTAACAGCATATTGGAAGATCCGGAGATTTAATCCACAGTCCCTTCTTATCGGTGACGTCAAATATGACGTCATCGCAAAGTGTGACCCTCAGTCTGTTTCGTCCTTTGCCAAAGATTTTGTAGTAGAAGGAAAGCCGGGTGAAGGGCGTGGACATCTGAAAGTGTGGCAATCGAAATATGGAACGGCCATTCTGGTCTCTGGTCCAAGAGATGAAGAACCCCCCTATACGGGATAAAATAAATATCGAAAAATGGACTTACTTGAAATACAGAACAGGAAGATTATACAAGTATATAACACCTACAGTCAGCTTCTATTGGGACCAAAGAGATTACAAACAAATGGAATTTTATTTTACTGGAAAGCTGAAGTCAATTGTGTCTTTTTTTCCTTTTTTTGTATTTGTTTTAATTTTTTTTTCTTCTTCTTCAGGATGTTGTACAGGAGAGGGTACAAAATTCCTCAAATGTGAGATCTATATAAATGCATATATCTATTGATGCAGTGTCGCAGCACAACAAATAAAGCTTGCAAACAATAGGTGAAATTTTAATGTCAAAATTCCTAAAAAATTGTTGACACGCTAAAATACACTAAAAAAGGAAATAGGGGACACAAACATTGGTATTGAAAGTATGTCAATCGGGTTTCGAAGGGGGGCGGCTAGTTAATCCTACTCCGCCTCTGATGAATGTGCCCTGAGAAATAAGATTCTTATTAATACAATTGAAAACTTTTGGTAGCCATGGGAGCATGGTTGTTATCCAAGTTAAAAAGCTCACCATTTCCCTCCCCTGTTGTATCTTGCCAGTATTTACTTGGGTAGTCATTTCCACTGATGACGCGCCATCCTCTATTATGAGCTTGTGTGACGTTACAGTCATGTAGTCCTCTGCCAGTAATGGGATTCAGTGTTCCAAAATCACAGGAGAAGCCACCTGTAAACATAAACGCAAAGAATTTCGGAAAAATCAATGTAAGACAATTTCAATAGCCTTGTGGGTCACCTATTGAAATGAGCGAACATGACGATGAGGTATTGCGTTATCCTAACATGATTTATGTAGGATTTATAAAAGAATTTTGAAGTTGCACTTGCGTTGATTTCTTCAAAGTATTTGCTTTTGTGTCATATAAACACGATATTAAAGTAACTAGTTTATAGTAGTAGCAGGGGCACCTGAGCGTCCTACAAAACGGGTGGGGGCACCAACATAAAAAGTATACTTATTGCAAACGAAAAGGGGCACCTACAAAGGGAATCCTAAAATTGAAAATATACAATTTTTATGTGAAAAGGTGCATTTATAAGAAGGAAAAGTAGGTGCTTAATTGAGCGGAAAGGGGGGCACATGTCATAATAAAAGAAGGTCCTTGTCAGAGGTGAAAAGGGGCACTCATCAGAGATGAAAATGAAAAGTTATCAGAAGGAAAAGGGGCAATAATGAAAAATGAAAGGGGGCACGTGTCGAAGTAAACAAAGGCAATTCAATAGTATCAGAGATAAAAAGGAGAACTCCTCGCACCTGAAAAGAGACACTCACCAGAGATTAAAAGAAGCACTTATGAAAATGGAAAAAAGGGCTCCTTATTTTGAAGGAAAAGGGACACCTTTCAGATTTGTATAGGGTCGTTTATCAAGGGTGAAAAGGAGGCATTTATGAGAAGGGGTGGTAGCTTGTATTTTAAAAGAAAAGGGGCATTTAATCAGAAGCAAAAAGGACGCTTATTTGAACGGGAAAGGGAGATTAAAAGATTTAAAAGGATATGTATCAACTATCAAAGATGAAAAAGATATTTATCAGAGATCAAAAGGAGCACTTATCAGAAGGCGAAGGGGCAATTATTACAAAGGTAAAGGGGCACTTGTTAAAGTAAAAACGGGCGCCTCTATGATATAAATAGGGGTAATTATCAGACATAGAAGGAGCACTTATCAAAAGTAAAGAAGGGTACTTCTCCTTCCTGAAAACAGACATTTACCAGAAATGAAATAGGGGCACTTATCAGAATTGAAAATAGTTACTTATAGCAAAGAAAAGGGGGCACCAATATTATTTTAATAGGGGAATTTATCAGAGGTGAAAAGGAGAAATTATGAGTAGGGGAACGGGCTCTTGATAGAAATAATATGCGCTGTGCCCCCACCCTCCGATAGCATCGCCTCTAGGTAACAGTATAGTAGTATTAGTAATAGTAGCAACGGTAGTAGAAAGGCAGTTGAGATATATTAACGTAAGAAAAGCACCTGGTCCAGATGGGATTCCTTCCTGGATTCTCAGAGATTTCTTCCATATTCTTGCGGAGCCGGTTTGCTCCATTTTCAACGCTTCCATTGGATCTGAGTGGCTGACAGTTAATGGGGGTGTCCCACAAGGGACTAAAATGGGACCACTGTTGTTTATAATTATGATAACGGATTGTAATCCTCCCGTTGTCAGATATGTTGATGACACAACATTGTATGAGATATGTCTATATGGTGAAAATGGCACGATTCAGAATAACCTGAATGAACTTGCACTCTGGTTTGACTTGAATGATATGCAGATAAATCCAATGAAGACCAAGGAAATGGTTGTTTGCTTCATGAAAGACGGTCCAAACTTACCATATCTTACCATTGGTGGAAATCAAGTAGAGAGGGTTCAGGAAGTTAAGCTACTCGGTTTGTACCTCAATAATAAACTTAATAACTGGGATACCCACGTGAAAGAAACTTACACTAAAGCAGCAAAACGCTTGTACCTTCTTGTTCAATTACGAAGGGCATGTTTAAATCAGATTGATATGTGCAGATACTATGTGGCATGCATTAGATCGGTGTTAGAGTATGCTTGCCAAGTATTTCATGGAGGTCTGACCAAAGAACAATCCGAAATGTTAGAGTCAATCCAAAAAAGGGCAGTTAGAATTATTTCACCTGGACTATCATACTCTGACGCCCTTGTTTTTTTTTAACCTCCAATCCCTTTCTGAACGTAGACAAAAACTATGCCTTAATTTGTTTACCCAAATTCGTAACCCCAGTCATATGCTAAATCATCTTCTTCCTGCTCCAAGAGAAACAAAATACTCTCTTCAGAACAGCAAAGAACTGTACCCTCCCAAATGCAAAACTAATAGATACAAAAATAGCTTCATACCCTGGTGTCTGTTTAATCTACAATGATCTTGCCAAATTTAATATATTTTTATTGTCCTTTTTATTGAGTATATTCTTGTTAATCAAATGTAATAATTTTAATAAAAAGACATCAATCCTATTTTACATATTTGTGATTATCACACGACACCGTTTTATTAGTGTCTTCAAACTTTGTACAGGGTATTAAATTTAATTAATAATCATTATTGCCAATTAATATTTAATTAAAGTACCGTGAAGACATTTTACTTGAATTACACACTTTTTTATATATGTATATTAAAATAATTGAGAATGTAACAAATTTGATATCAATTGAATTTGTCTGGATTAATTTTTACGAATAATGCATTATACCACCACTCAATTTGGGTTTACTGCAGTGGCGTACCTGGGGTACTCCGTCTTTTCAGGTTTTTTTTTGTTGCAGGTCGGGGCTTACACAATCATGTTTAAGGTGATTTTATGCCTAGTTCACACCGACGCCGAATGTCGCGCTTTAAATCGGAGATCAATTCGGCGTCATTTTTTCAAAAAATATCACGATCTCCTGAGATTATGTTATGCTAAGTTCACACCGACGCCGAATTGATGGCGCATTATATCGGCGAGCAAAAATTTAAACTCTGTTAAGCTTTCCTACGCTTTGAGCAAAACTTTGATAAGCTTTGTGACGCTTTGATAAGCTTTAATACGCTCTCCCCGCTTTACGCAATTCGTGACAGATCGCCTCAAATTTTTAAACAGTTTAACAAGTTTTGGCGCTCTTGCCGAATGTCCCGAATTGCTCAAAGCTTTCAACGCTCTATTACGGTCTTTACGCTTTCATTAAGCTTTGTTACGCTTTGCCGCTGCTTTGCTCGCCGATTTAATGCGCCATCGATTCGGCGTCAGTGTGAACTTAGCCGTAAATTCCATTTTGGCGAGGGAGCGTAGCTAGAGAGCAAACCAAATTTTCTTTGAATAACGTTTGGTACATAATTATTAACTGGTAATTTGTTGTAGGTTTGGGCGAGCATGTTTTTTAGCGCTTAAATGCAAAGACATCGTAGCAAGAGAGGGTAAAAAAAAAATCAACTAATATATCAATCACTAAAATCAATCAATTCATCAATTCTGGCGAGCAAGGAAACAATATCTCTTAAAATAACGCTCGGTACTTATTTACTGGGAATATTGTTGCAGGCAAGGGGGCGCACATATTTAGTTAGAAATGTCAATTCCATTTTGGCGAGCGACCATAGCGAGCAAGCAAACAAAAATCAATTCTCTTTTAATAGAAATTAATACATAAACTTGTTTTTATTGGTGCAGGTCGGGATGGGCGCAATCGCGTTTAACGCGATGTCAATTCCTCTATGGCGAGAGGGCGAAAAAACACTTCCATTTTTAATGATATTGTTGAAGGTCAAGGGTGGGCACAATCATTTTCAAGGCAATGTATATTCCCTTTATTCGCGAGCGAGCGTAGCGAGAGAAAAAAGAAAGAATCAGTCTTTTTTAGTAACATTTGGTACATAAATTGGGTGTTATTGTTGCCATGGTTGCAGGTCGGGGCCAGTCGGGGCAGGCACAATTGTATTCTAGGCAATGCTAATCCTTTTTTTTTCAGGGGGACGAACAAGTGAAAACAATTAATACAAAATAGGCTAGCAAGCAGCTCGCGCCAGCGAAGAGTGTCGAATTTGTTATATCACTTATATTTTTCTATTTTCATTTGTCTTTTTAAGGGCCGTATGCGGAATATTTTATTGGTGGGGGAGGGGGAAAGATGCGTAAAAAGTTTTCAAAGAAACTCAAAAGCGAAAAGAGTGAAGGGAGTTCCAGCGACCGAACTGGTCATGCGGGTACTTTTGCATTTTCAAACATAGAATTGAAGGATTTGGTATAGGCCTTCACTACTTGTGAGCTTTGTTAAACATTTTCAGGAAAAAACTGTACGTTTTCAAAATATCTGGGGTCAACCCCCCCCCCCCCCCCCCCCTGTGCGTACGCTCATGGTCTTTTTTGTTTTCCCCCATTTTTCTCTCCTTTCTTTTCCCTTTTGCTCTTTCTTTCCTTTCTTTTCTCTTTTTCTTCTTTCCCCTTTTCCTTTTTTTCCCTTTCCTTTCCTTTCTTTTCTTCCCCCTTTTTTCCTTTTTCCTTCCCCCTTTTTCTTTTTTCCCTGCAGCCCGTCAGGGGGGCACTCTGCACCCCTTGCCCCCCCCCCCCTCAGGTACGCCAGTGGTTTACTGTCTTTCTCTTTCTTTCAAAATCTTCCTCAATTGTAACTGTTCTGAACAATACGTTGATGTCAGTTGATATATGATTATTGGTCCATATATTTGTGTTTAAATCTTATTTTACATATCTGTTACTATTATACGACACCGGTTTATTAGTATCAAACTTGGGGGTACCTGTATTCAAGCTTTGTACAGGGTATTACATTTAATTAATAATCACTATTGCCAATTTTATATTGAATTAAGGTGCCGTGTAGATGTTTTACTTAAAATTGCACACTTGTTTATTATATTTATTTATTTATTTGTATATATTTATTTTTAAATAATTTAGAATGTAACAAATTTAATACCAATTTCATTTGACTGGATATTTTTGTTACGGATAATGCATTATACCACCACTCATTTTGGGTTTACTGTCTCTCTCTTTCTTTCAAAATCTTTCTCAATTTTAATTGTTGAACAATACGTTGATATCAGTTGATATATGATTATTGGTCCTGTGAAGTCCCATGTACCTTATTATTATGTTTAAATCTTATTTTACATATTTGTCATTATTATACGACACCGGTTTATTAGTATCAAACTTGGTGGTACTTGTATTCAAGCTTTGTACAGGGTATTACATTTAATTATTAATAATTATTGCCAATTTTATATTGAATTAAAGTGCCGTGTAAACGTTTTACTTAAATTACACATTTGCTTATTATATGAATTTCAAAATAATTTAGAATGTAACAATTTAATACCAATTGAATTTGACTGGATATATTTTTTAGGAATAATGCATTATACCATCACTCAATTTAGGTTTACTGTCTCTCTCTTTCTTTCATTATCTTTCTCAATTTTAATTGTTTAAACAATACGTTGATGTCAGTTGATATATGATTATTGGTCCTGTGAAGTCCTATTTACCTTATAATTATGTTTAAATGTGATTGCTCTTGAGTGTGTTTTTTTTTTCTTCTTTTCCTATCTATGTATTTAAAGTGTCAATTTATACAGTTTTATTATACAAAGTATATATACATATAACTATATTGTGAACCATTTATATGCCTGCCTTTTTTAATGTATGAAATCCTACTCATGGTTGCAATAAATGAATGATTTATATATATATATATATATATATAATATATATTAGTAGTAGTAGTTGTTGTTGTTGTTGTTGTAGAAGAAGAAGAAGTGACAATAATAGTATGGCTATCTTTTTATTATTATCATCATCGTCATTATATTATTATTATTGTTATATTATTATCATTTAATCACCATAATCTTCATCTTCATCCCCATCACTTTTATCATGATTATCACTATGTTCTTCATCGTCAATACCATTATTACCATCATTGTCGTCATCATCATTTCTTGCTTGTGCATGTATTTTCAAAAGTTTGGTGATTGGTATTATAACAAGAAATGAAATATGTTTTGATACTCACTTCCCCATGTTGAGTGATGCTCAACCACAATCATCAGCATCACGTATGTTATGGCTGCTAATCGCCGAAAAATCATGTTGGTGTATAATTTCCCAACTATCTCCAAGGTGCAGCTCGAACCCTAAACCTTTTCCAAGAATCTCCAGAAAGAAAACAAAAATCCGATTTACCGGCTATGTGCGGTAATATAATGTATACCCGGGTTTTAAATCCACAATTCCCTAAGGCATATGATTCATCAATTTTAATGCAGGAATCATCTGTAAGTTTTGAAATAAGTAAATCCACGCGTCTAAGCTTTGCAAAGCCTACATGAAAGTATGCAGAAGAAAGAGTTAACAGACTGCTCTTGAATGTCGGTTTTAATGATAACTGTGTAACTCACAAACGAAGTAATCATGGTATATGTACAGATGTCATTGAAACATCTCCAGCAAGACCGCCCACTGTTTCTCATGATTTCTCATCTAGATTACGCTCGTGAAAATCACAAAAGAGTTGAAACTACTTTGCTGCAACTCCGACCTTATAAAACCAATAACTGCGCATGCTCATAACCCTTCAAGAGAATGTAACAAATTTGTAATTAGCTTTAATTAAAATGTGTCTCAATGATTAACGGACAAATATCATGATACCAAACCAGGAATGAAAGAAAATTTAATTACGGAAAAGAATATGCTACATCCATTTTTCATATCATATTGCATTTTTCCAATGTTGAATTTATTATTAGTTGTAGTAGTAGTAGTTGTAGTAGTAGTAGGAGTAGTAGTAGTATTAGTAGTAGTGATATAATTATCATTATTATTGTTGTTATCAATTACTGTAACTCTCGGGTAAAAAACAAACTCCCATGGAAAAATATGCTACATCCATTTTTCATATCATATTGCTCTCTTTTTCCAATGTTGAATTTATTATTGTTATTATTATTATTAGTAGTAGTAGTAGTAGTATTAGTAGTAGTAGTAGTAGTAGTAGTAGTAGTAGTAGTAGTAGTAGGAGTAGAAGTATTAGTACTAGTGATATCATTATCATTATTATTATCATTATCATTATTTATACTATTATTACCATTATAAATATTATTATCGTTATCATTATCATTATTGCTGTTATTAGTATTATTATTACTACAGTGTATAGTAGAAGTAGTAGTAGCTAGAAGTAGTATTAGTAGTAGTAGTAGTAGTAGTAGTAGTAGTAGTAGTAGTAGTAGTACTATTTGCGGTTTAATCATTATTATTAGTATTGCTGTTATCAATTACTGTAACTCTCGGGTAAAAAACAAACTCCCATGGAAAAGTCGTAGAATGCGGAATTAAAATCCAGATTTAGTTCTCAGATCAAAAATAAAATACTAATGACGATTTTGGGAACTTGGTCATTCAAAGCCTCTACCACCACTAGTAGAGGTGTTTCATTCGAATGGTTTAAGCACTTGACTTGAAATTAAAAGGTCGTGGGTTCGATCCCCGGTACAGCCTGCTTTGCTAATGTCCTTTGGCAAGGCATTTATAGTCTATATTTGTCACTTCACTGTGACCCAGTTGAGAAATGGGGGCCTAGTAGGATGTCGAACACCTTGCCGCGGTTAGTAATTGCCATGATTATGCCAATACTGTGACCATATATTCGGAATACTCCCCAGGAGTGGAGATGGTGCACATTGTGCGTGAATGAATCCGAATGACCGGGGTAATAATATCTGTAAAGCGCTTAAAGACGGTATTACCTATCATAAAGCGCTATTTAAATCAAAATGATCATTATTATTCTCCCTAGCAATTAATACCCTGAAAATTCATTACACTATGCCATGGTATGGAATTACCAACATGACCTAGTTTCTATATGACAGTTAGTTGTGATCAGTGTGAAAGAATTATTTTCACTTTCTTTCTATACTATACGCCACAGTTATAAAGGGAATATATATATGCACTTGAATCGAGTACTTGTTATTTAAAAAGCGAAACTATTTTAACTATTCCTCGAGTTAAAATAACATCCTATACAACAAGCAGGAAATACACGCAATGCCCCAACACATTGAACTTGTTTGTGTGTGTGTTTGATTTTATTTCTACATTTTCAAACCTCATACAAATTAATATACAAACTAGATCCGTATAATAATCAACAAAAGTAAAACAAAGCACATATGCTCGTGTAATAATGTAAATCAATTAAATAGTTATACCTTTATAAAACCCATACAGTTGACAAATCATTTTAAAATTGAAACTTAAGATGCAGGAGACCGCCATCTTAAGTTAGAACCTGAACGTGATGTCGACCTCAGGACTTAGGAACCTAAATGGGCGACCAACCTTATAATATATATTCTGAGAAATAAATTAATTATAGCAGCCAAACATTTATGGTCCCAATTCTTTTACAGTTTAATTCAAACGAAATCGCATTTTAGTGTAGCCTCATCTATTGAAATGTCTGAGCTATTACAATGGCGTTTTTAATCCGATTGTGATTTCTTGATAATGTACTTCCCCGATGGCTAACAATCTCTCTCGCTCTCTGTCTCTCCCTTCCTCCGTCATTTTCTCCCTCTTCCCCTTCTTTCTCTCAATATCTCACCTCTCTCTCTCTCTGTATGTGTATCTCTCCACCTCTCTCTGTATCTTCCTCCCATTTCGCTATCATTATGAATACACTCATCTCTCCGTCTGGCTGTATTTGCTTAAAAATAATATACCTACTTCATGACAAACTTAATGTAACTCACATTTAACGCCATTTTTCAATTATTCAAATGCAATGTACTGTTATGTAAAAGCAAAAGCATTAGACATGAACAATGTCTGTGTACACAATGGTGACTTTATATGGCATGTATCTGCTTTAATTAATAACACATTACTGGAAACAATAATTCAACATAAGTTTCAAAACAGCATTGCGTCTGCGTAGGTATATTCAAATACATTTGATTTGTCTAAGTGGAGTTTAGGTATTAAAACAGAGTAGCAAGATTGACTACAGGTAGAAATTATTGACTATAGCAAATTATCAGACAATAAGAATGTACACTTTAATTATAATTGTTGCCGTGATAACGAGATAAATATGAATTCAACAAAAATTCTATGGACACCTTATTGTGACTTTTAATATGGAGAATAGCCCTCGAAAAAAACTTGTTAGTTCATTAGAAGCAGAAAATATCAGAGAAAAACATCCCCTCGAAACAAACAAAAACCAAAAAAATAGAGGTTAGGTATCACATCTGGAATGAAGATTTTGTTATAATTATTCTATGAGCAATTATGAATATCAATACATAGGTCTGTATATTAAAGGCAGAACAGGAAAATCGGTCTCGTCCATAAAAACTGCTCTGAGGGAAAGCAACAATTCAAACTGTCATCTATGTGTTTCTATGCGTTTATGTTTTATTCCAATTCAACCTTGATTAATGTGTAATACACATCAAAATAATTGTGTTTGTGCTCGGGGTTTCAATGAATTACAGCATTGTTAAAACAGCTTAGCATAAGTGGTTACTTGCTATAGCCCATGACTGTCATACACCTGATTCTTACCATTTGTTGACTTCTATTTTATGATATGTTTTGATTGCCAATGCGGAGTTCCGTTTCTGTTTCTAAAACCTGGGAGAATGGCTTGACAAACTCCATTTTGCAAAGAGGATCTAAAATGAGAACAAAAGAGGGGCAGACGAACTAGGAAATGAACTGATAACATCAAAAAATGATCGGGAATTTCATTTGAGCTGCTAACTAGAACAAGTTTAAACAGAAAGGTATGGAGAACCTGTGTATCAAGGTCCAATGCATTGTCGCCCCAACGGCCTAAAGATCTAATACCTGAATTGAAGTATTTCTAATATTGTTTTTCTTTTCATTTATTTTTACAGCCACATACTACAATGGGAGCTCAGATTTGACTTCGGGAATGTGAACCTCAGTCCATCTTCTGATTATTTTGATTTTTTTTTAAGGGGGGTCTTCTTCGGGGAAAGGTGAATAAAATTTTTGAGCTTTTTATTCATTTCAATGTAAGTGCGATATATCATCAAAGAAAAAGTGTCCCTTAAAACGGATGCCTCTCAAATGTCCTCGTATTCACAATATGACAAGTTACAGCTAAAAGTTGTGGACACACTGTTGTGCCACATGTCTGTGTAGTCCCATTAACACATTTCTGTGCACAATACTTGTGACCTTTAGCAAGACTTGGGCCAATTTCTGATAGATTTCATGATTCTGAAAGTCCACAATCTATACCTAATAGCTAGTACATGATCAATCGTTTCCAATAGCCTCCACACAGTTTCTTTCATAATGCAATAGCGTGACAAGAACTCATCTTTATCCTTTTAATATATACAAATCGACAACAACAGAATATTTCCCTCTGGATGTTAGGGGTTCCATGCCGCTACTATTACAAGAGATATTACAAGTTTAAACATAAACTCAATTAATATTCATCGACTCTAAAAACAGACAGGTTGGGCAATGCTTTACCCAAAACCTTACAAATATAATTCGAAGAGTTCAGCTCTTTATTCCGTACAAACAGTTGCAACTTTTAGGCAATGTGACTAAACAAAATATAAATTATAAATAAAAAGAACTAAATGAAAACTCTATTTAAAATTGTTATTGAGATTTATTTTTAAACGCACACACACTTCTCTCTCTTTCTCTCTCTCTCTCTCTCTCCCTCTCTCTTGGCACTCATAATTTGTACAGCAAGAAACGTTGATTAATATAGTTAATTACAGCTAATACAAATTTGTGATAATTATCGATATTGGACAGTTAAATGTAGGTTTACAACTGCTTTACAGACAGCAAGGGACGAACTCTTAGATAAACCGGGTTTTTTTGGACTAAAGTACGTTAAAATGTATTAGTTAATTCTGGAGTTGGCGATAAGTGGAAATTGAAAACTTCTGTATTTAAAGTCACATGGGTGCCGACAGAGTGAGCTAGCACGTTAGACTACGGACCTATTAGTGAAATACCCGCCGTGCGGTGACCAAGAAGGTAGATTATGTAGTTGGCAAGAAGAAGATAGACAATCGAGTATTGTTACTCAAACTTGAATTGGACTTGGACGGTTGCTGGTTATCCTAGATTGAAAGTACTTAAAAGACTATTTTGTCTTTACCCCGGAATAGAATTACTTCTCATGTTTTCGTAAAAAAGAAAATGTACACTTTGGAGTAGAATTCAGTTTGATATTAGTGATATAATACTGTTACATCATAAACCTATCCTTAGAATTGTTAACATAACACTGCATATACTATCCATACTTTAAGCTAGTATCGCTTTAGGTGAATTATTTGTTGACGGACGAAAGTATATTAATGTAATGTATATTTAAGCTCTTAAACTATTTGCATTGCATACAATTTGAATTGAATCGTATTTGGCATGACTTGCATGTGAATTATACGTTGAAATGTATGCTGACAGATCCGTTCTTTAATACAGGAATAATTGTCTGGTTACAAGTTAGCTAGTACTTACGTGTGAATGGTAATTGGCAACCCAAGACTGCCCACAAGGTAAAATCACAAAGAACCGTCCAGAATGACTGAAGGGCCACCCACGTACCCAACAACTAAGTTCACTGGCTTGCGTATGGGGGTATGCTCGACGAAGGAAAGATCTCCACCGCTCCCCTTCTTAGTAGGACCCAAAACGACTGGAGTAAGGGCATCCAAAGACTGCCCACAAGGTAAAATTACAAGGGTCGTCCAGAATGACTGAAAGGCCACCCACTTACCCCAAAACTGGCTTGCGTATGGAGGTATGCTCGACGAAGGAAAGATCTCCACCGCTCCCCTTCTTAGTGGGACCCAAACGACTGCGGTAAGGGCATCCCAAGACTGCCCACAAGGCAAACTTACAGGGATCATCCAGAATGACTGAAGGGCCACCCACAATACCCCAATATTGAGTTCACTGGCTTGCGCTTGGAGGTATGCTCGACGAAGGGAAGATCTCCACCACTCCCCTTCTTAGTGGGACCCAAAACGACTGGAGTAAGGGCATCCCAAGACTGCTCACAAGGTAAAATTACAAGAGCCGTCAAGAATGACTGAAGGGCGACCCACTTACCCCAAAACTAAGTTAACTGGCTTGCGTCCGAGCGTATGATCAACGAAGGAAAGATCTCCACCACTCTCCTTCTCAACAGGACCCGAACGACTGGAGTCTGGCAAAGAGAAGTATGGATACAGGACTACTACAAGATTTCGGAGAATTCAAAGAAAGGGCTAGCAGACATCGAGTTCCTTCCGAAGATGACTAGCGCGACAGTTGTGCGGTCGGACATGGCCTCTTTAGATGATCATGGTGTATACAGGTGTCATGGACGAGTGGATATGTCACCGGACTGTGGATCACAAGGGCCGCGGTTCAAGTCCCAACGGGGAACTAATGTCCTTTGGCAAGACATTGATCTACATTTGCCACTCTCAACCCAGGTGTTAAATGGGTACCCGGTAGGAAGCGAAAGGTAATATGCTTAGATTAGCAAGTGTGCGCTTGTAAAAAAAAATGACGCCTGGCTGGAATGCTCCCCAGGGACTGGACAATGTGCATACATTGTGTGCGGGTATGCCTGAATCCGATGACCGGGGTAATAATATATATATATATATATATACATCTGTAAAGGGCTTTGAGAGGGCCTTCGGTCCTGAAAAGCGCTATATAAGAACTAGCTGCTATTATTATTATTACGTGAACATGGCGAAGGTCAATGATGAGCTAACACGACATCAGAAGATCCGCATATTTACAACAACATCGATGCACCGTAGGAATATGGGACTCACATTGAGTTCCAAGAGTATGAAAAAATATTCGGTTGAGGATCTATGCATATCTAGCAGGAAGAAATATAGCATGAGCAGGAGATTTACAAGTCCAATCGGTCACGGCAGGGTGTAAATTGTTAACCGGGTCATTTTGCAATAGAAACATTTGATTTGCATCTGGTCGGGTGGGAAAGTTGAAGAAATTCATCATGCGAATAAAGTGAATTTCTTATTTACTTTCACAAGCTTTCCCCATCACTCACTTACTATCCAAACCATCCTTAAAATTATATATTAAATTTGCAAGCACATTATCCATGGGAAGCGTATATGCCATCTTTTCTTGTAATAATTGACTTTAATTTTGCTGCTCTAAACTACAATAATGAATACAATTTTTCGAGAGGAGATGTCGAGGAATTATGGTTTACCAGCTAATAGTAATTGCATTTGAGTTGTAATTATTGAGGAATACATTCTAAACAGACATTGAATGCAACTACTGTAATCGAATTGTAAGCGTAATTGTGGCGGTTCATTGTCATTAACAGTATACGCAACCCAAGGAATGAAGATGCAAGTTCAATTTACATAACAAAAACAAAAACAAATTTTTACAAAAACATTTAAAAATTAAGAAGATTCAAATATCTGAGGCCGATATTTTTTGTGAAAATTTATAAATTAAGTAATTATTATTATACCTCAATTATTTATTTAATTATTATCATTTTGTATTTATTTATGTATTTAATTTATATATTTATTTATTTATCTATTTATTTATTTATTTATTGTATTAGGTTTTAATTTTATTTATGTATTTTTTATTTTATTTTTTTCTTAGGGGGGGGGGGGAGCTATTTACTTGTGTATCTTTGATCACGGTGATGGGCTTGATTAACCTGAAAGTTCATAAACTGTGTGCATGCTGTTGAAGTTTGTGTGTGTTTGTGTGTGAATGAAAGAGAGAGAGAGAAGGGAAATTGGGACATTGACAATGAAACCAAGAAGAAAGAATACAATGGAACAAATGGCGATATGCAAGTTGGGGAAAAGAGGAAAACATGTAACAACAAAATCAATGATCCCGATACTACATAAATCACATTTTTTATTCGTAATTTTATCACAGTTTCAGTTTTTATTTGAATATAGTATATATATATATATTTACCGTAATACTTCCTCTTATACTCCATCGCATCTAATTCTGTTAAGGTACCCTTGTGGGAAGAGCGAATCCACAAAACCTAACACTTGACAAAACTCATAGAGTAAAGGTGGACCTGGAATAATTGAGATAGGCTTTTACGGTAAGCGTGTTACACATCAGACAGGAATCGCATCGTCAAATTACACCAAAAATGGATCAACAATTTGCACAATTAGCACCATTCGACGCAACGTTCGTGATTTTTTTCGTTGTCAGTTTGGGGATTAGTTGCGATGTTTTCCCTTCACTTATTGCCAGCCATTTTGACAATGCAAACGACGTAAAGGATGTGGTTAACTTGGTCGCAGCTGCAGGGGTGATTCTTAACGTACTGGTAAATGATATCATCATGATTCGATTCATTCGCGGTAAGACTGTACACCATCAGGCTCAAGAAGTGTTTTGGCCGATGCGCTGTCGTCATTGCGCCAGAGCCGTTGGCATACTGGCAAGCGACGAGCCAGCTGACACCCGTATAAAACTGTCTTTTCCACTTGAACAAGAGAACAGTGGCGTTGTCCAAAAATGTACAAGTCCGTCATTCGTAATCCCGTCAACCAGTTTTTCCGTTTCTACTGAGAGTCTTGCGTCTGGACACCATGACCCGACTGATCTTGGAATCAGTTCACCAAGTACAAATTCTAAAAGAAGGACCCCAGTCACTGAAAGCCCAAACATACTTACGAATAAGAACCACTCCACGCCACAGACCATTACGGATAATCAGTCTCACGTCGGAGATACACGTAGTAGATCTACCGCCGATGCGGATCACACGCAAAATAGAAATGGTGAACCCGGAGGTTATAATAAAGAGACGGAATTACATTCGACGCCTCTATTTAAAAGTCCACACAAATCTCCCTTGCGAGTCTTCATAATATTAGCGATCCTGTCCTTGGCCAAGAGTATTTTTGTGATAGTTGCGGCTGTGTTGTGCGTCTTACGGCCTAGTGCGACATATAGAGGGAAAGTGTCTTATATTGGTAAAGCTCTTCTGAATGGAGCTTTTGGGAGTTACCTAGTTATTGCAATGTTCTTTTTCACCTCTTATTACGACGCTGTCTTCATCAAAAGGGGAAAATTTTGTTACCCCATAGGATACATATTCGCTGGCTGTATCTGGTCTATACTTGCTGCCGGAAATGAACCCCCGCATCATCCAACCTGCCCATGCGAATTGAACGGAACATTTGGAGATTTTGTTTTGGATTTTAAGGAAATAGTTGAACCCTTTATAGTAGAGTGTGCTATAATCGGAGCTGGCATCATTATGCAGATGTGGAGTGGCACCTTACCAGAGGGGGTTTTGAAACTGTCATCATGTGCCAGTCCGTCATTCGATTTTCTGTCTAGCCAGAAATCTAAACCAATTTGGAAGAGGATCTCAACTTTTTGTTCACAAAGACTTAACTATCAAAACCTATTTTTCAACAGAGATGCCAGATCTTCAGCTGACATAGAATCTTTATCCCTACAGAACAATCATAGAAAACATGATTTGAAAAAGACTCTCCTGAAACTGTTCCTGGGACTCTTACTCGGAGTTCTAATCAATATTACTGCAGTTACAATTCTTAGATTTTTTACAAATCTCATTGTTTTTTCAATGAACACGCAAATCTATTTGGAATGGTGTTGCGAGATTTCCTCTGGCATTCCACTTATCGGCATGCTCCATTTCCAATCGTATACCGCAAATAAAAGGTCACATCGTTTTCCTGTAAAACGCGGAATATCATTACTTCGTGGACTGGGGAATAGCGATCGCATCCTGGTGCTAGGCTGTGGCGGGATATTCATGCTGAGCTTATCCCGTCTTATCGGGGCGATCACCTTCTTGGTCTTTACCACGTCATCTTCCGGCGACGACCAGGCACTAGCTTACTTCTCCATTCTGTATGCTCTGTTTAAAATTTACTTGACGTGGAGCATGACGCTATTTTTGTTCATAGCGCAACGCCAGTTCTTTGACGATATCCAGAAAATCAAATGGACTCTGATCTGTTCCATGTACACGGGAATCTTTAGCGTAACCATCTGGGTATTAGGAAACACGAGCATACATCCTTGGGTTGAGTTAGAATTGTTTTTCGGCAAGGGAAAGTGGAGGATCTTTGGAACAATCCTGGATCCCTTAGTAAGTCTATTTGGTATTCATTCTGCTTTAGTGGCATTTGAGGCATTCAGAGAAGTATATGATAATTACAAATTTGTATGTGTCGCAAAAGAATCTTTCCCGACCTTAGAATGAAAAGAATATAAATCGTTGTTAAATAGTGCTACAAATAAAAACGAAGTAAACGCAATTTGCATGAATCAGAGGTTAAATTAGTATATTCAACAGTTCTTCCAACTAAGTAGTACTTTATCATCTGACACATTTATATCTTTTAACAAATCTTATCAATGACTTGAAATTTTTGTAAAGCATGCGGG
Organism: Strongylocentrotus purpuratus; assembly: GCF_000002235.5. NCBI lineage: Eukaryota > Metazoa > Echinodermata > Echinoidea > Camarodonta > Strongylocentrotidae > Strongylocentrotus > Strongylocentrotus purpuratus. The sequence continues at coordinate 21,409,263 of NW_022145598.1, forward strand.
TAAGTAACAGAACTAATGACAATCTTTTGAACGTAATATTTATAAATTACATATTACGCATAACTTAAAAAAACATCCAGTAGAATATATTCCTTGTTTTCTGAGTTCTTAGTTTCCTTAGTTTTTTTTTCTTGTATTTCTACTTGGAATAGGTTCAATATCAAATTACATATTATTCTCCAAAATAAAATTCCATCCCTGCAATATAACATACTAGTAAAATGAAACGTTGAGTCGACTTGTCCACAAGTGCTGCATAAATCATTGTTTACAATTTGTCATTTATATAAGATTTCTATTGAGGTAAGAAGCCTGTGAATCATTTTGAAATTAAACTGTTTCACTTTATTATTACGAATTTGCTTTAATTTAAATGAAAATACATCCTTCCAAACAAAGTCATTATCTAAATCTAAAAAGAAATTCCTAAAATAAATGACAATTGGTTCTCTTGACTACTTCTGTTTCAAAAAACGATAGTAATGTTTCACTTTCATAACAACAACAAGTTAATTTATCCCCTGTTTCTATTTCTATAAGATTTGAAATAGATGTTTAAAAACATTGACAACACTTAATCTATGTAACCAACACTTTGGAAATGTTTTCTTTAATTTTGTTTATTCAAAATCAAATATGAGCTGTTGTGCGTTCACTTTATTGATAAATAAAATAGAGTCATTCCCAATACGATTTATAATTAAATTTTGTATTTACAATAAACCGGCATCTTGCCATTCTTGATAAAACAATATTTTTTCTTGAAAGTAATGTTACAATTTGTTTAACTAATTTCATTTGGAATATTTCTTACTTTTAACATATCAATAATTCTATTTCTGACCAAAGAAAAAATTTGTATAACATTATGGAAAACTTTGTTTAGAGCATTATAAATAAACATCTTTTATATTGCAATTGGACTGTAAACAAAATGGCAAACCCCCTATCTTATCAGACCATTATCTGAACATATTTCCAATTAGAGCCATTTTGATTAAAGAAACGAGATTTCCATGACAAACGAAGCGAAGATATTTTACTAGCAATATCATTCATATTCAATCCACCATTTTCAATATCATTTAATACATTTCAAATTTTATTTATTTCTACATTCCAGTTTAATTGTAAATTGTAACAATTTCTAAAGTTAGCCTACATAAACTCCTAAATATTTAAAAGGGAAACCGAGAATTATCGATGTTTTATCGTAACCTAATCACAATTATAATTAATAAATGACACATATTTGTAAAGCTTACATCCCCCTCTTTCATTTGATGCAACTCATACGATGCATATTTTACGCATGTGTGATTAAAAACAGCTTGAAGTGAGGGTACCAAAAAGTCATTTAGAAACAAAAAGAGTTGACAAAAGACTTAACTCCTTTTCGTTGACGATCAGCAATACATCAAGTCTTTCGTCTTCTTTTTTATTTTTTTATTTATGTTTTTATTAAGAAATCAAAGCATAACATATACAAACTTTTCAAAAAAATACAAATGCTATTCTTTCGTCTTCTTTGTGCATGGCTGATCGTAAGCTTTACAAATATGTGTCATTTATTGATTATGATTGTGGTCTCCTCCAAGATAAGGTGGAGTACCAAAGACTTCTACAAATATGAACATTTAGACGGAGAGGCGTTGGACCTCTATAACGTAAATATATGTAATATATAATATGTGAGGCATCTTATAGATTTAGATTAAGATTTAGGTTTAAGTTTAAATCTCGGTTCATTTTAGTACTATATGGACAACAATTCGAACATGTATATTTTATACCTGTACATGGTAACTTAAGGTATAAATTTAGTTTTCTGTAAGATAGTAGATGCCTCGTTAATGTACATGTATATGTAGAGGACAAAGGCAGTCAGTCTTTTACTTTAATTAAAAATGCTTTTCCTCCTATGTGTAAATAGAATGTAAATAGTTGATCTAAATATGAGTGCACTGGATTGTGAATCTGTAAACTCGCACCTCTCTTTCTCCCTCTCTCTTGGCACTCAGAATTCGTACAGTAAGAAACGTTGATTATAATTACTTAGAGTTTAATACAGCTCATAACAATTTGTGATAATTATCTATATTGGAATTTTAAATGTAGGTTACCAGACGGCAAGGAATAAAATCTTAAATAAACCGGTTCTCTTTAGATTAAAATACGGTTTTTTAAATTGATTAGTTAATTCCGTAGTTGCCGATAAGTAGGAATTGGAAATCCCATCGTAGAAACCTCTGTATTTAAAGTCACATGGGTGCCGACATAGTGAGCTAGCATGTTGAATAGGGACCAGTTAGTGGATACCCGTTGAGCGGTGACCATGAAGGTACATTGTATAGTTGGCAATAATAAGATCGACAATTGAGTATTTGGATTGGAGTAATTGTTGGATGATTGCTGGTTAGCCTAGATTGAAAGCACCGGAGAGGCTATTTTGTGTTTAGCCTGGAATATAATTATACTTCTCTTCTCATGTTTTCGTAGGAAAGAAAAGATACACTTTAAAGTAGAATTCAGTTGCTAGTGATCTAAAACGGTTTCACCAAAAACCTGTCCCAAGAATTGTAAACATAACTCTGCATAATACTATCCAAACTTTAAGCTAGTATCACTTAGGCAATTGTTTTTTGTCGGACAAAAGTGACAACAGATGTGTATATAATGTATATTTAAGCTCTTAAACTACTTGCATTGCATACATACTTGAATTGAATCATATTTGACATGACTTGCATATGAATTAGGCTCGAACGCCTTATTGTTAGTTGAAATGTATTAATAAATTGTCACTTGAACAATTCAGGCTGACAGATCCGTTCTTTAATACAGTAATGCATGTCTGGTTACACATTAGTTACAGTAGGTAAGTGCGAATGGTGATTGGTACTTTTACATCTTCTTTAGATAGCATGATGAGAACTTAGAGACCAAAGTCATCATCTGGCTATATTTTTAGACACTTACCCATGTCATTGTGCCTTTGGATTGCTCGCTACCTATGGGAGGAATGTGATAGAGGCTGTGAGAGAAAGTGCCCCAAGATACGAGTGCGAATAATGTGCATCTTTGACTGTGTGTACAGGACACTGAGTGTGCCCTGTCTCATGTTTGCAGTATGTCGTGCAGATCGTTAGACAGTTTGTTTGTATAAATCTGGTGCTAATATTTTTATTAAATCATGTTTACAGAGTACTGATAGAGAATAATTAAGATCTTATGATGATGATTTAACTCACCTCGTTGAAGGAGTAAACAATATTCCTAGAGAGGAACGGTGTGGAGAAGAGACAGGCTGCTCGTGACATGGGTTGAATCGAGCGCAAATGTTTACGAGAGCCCATGATTTAGGTCAAAAGTTGAATAATTACTTATGACATTGTGTTGAATTGTTTAATTAAAGAGGTGCGAATGAGCCATTGAATGTATGAATATCTTTATAACTGGATGTTGTAATGAGAGAGCATCTTAAACTCCTTAACCATAGATGATGGGAGCTTACCGTGTGATTTATTGTAAACTCTATTTTGGTGGCAGAGTGAAATGTACTCCCTTTCTCTCACTTAAATACACCCCTCTTCTTACCTTCATCCTATCTCTTCTTTTCCTTTTCGTTTTATTAACCACTCCCTATTTCGCCTCAATAAAATAACAATTGTTTGTTTAACACAAGAAATTACTTAAATTGAATTGAAATAATTGAAAAAAAGTATTACCCATGAATAAAGAGAATTACCACAACCCCCTGCCATCATAAGCAAACACAAAACAAAAACGAAAAAACACTCTGTCTTTGCACTCCTCTTTCATGCACACAGATGGTCTAAAATAAACACACAACGCCATCATTACATTCACATCCCATCTCAGCCTCAAGGTATATGAGGAGGGAAAAGTAATAGTAATTATTGAAATATTAATAAAATATTAATAACAATAATAATCGTGATAATAATAATGAAGAAAAAAACTATGAACACTGTCGCTCATATAGTTGGAATATTTTTGTTTTACCCCAATTTATGGAATTATTTAAAAAATAATTTATTCCTATCCTTATAGATCTAGATAATAGTATACATTCTCAGATTGTATTGAATAATAATTTGCCAATGTGTGTTTTGCGTGACTGCTAAAGCATGTATAAGCTACTATGCTTATAAACTAGGGGACCTACGCCCTTAAGTAATAAATGACAGTAATGAGGATTAATGTCCCACAAAAGAGCACTAATCCTCATTACTGTCATTTATGACTTAAGGGCGTAGGTCACCTAGTTGATAAGCATAGTAGCACACACATGCTTTAGCAGTCACGCAAAACACACATTGGCAAATTATCATTCAATACAATCTGAGAATGTATACTATTATTTAGATCTATTAGGAATAAAGTATTTTTTAAATAATTCCATAAATTGGGGTAAAAAAAAAAATCCAACTATATGAGCGACAGTGTATACATTTTCCCCTTCAATGTTGCTATCATGCCATTATGTGTATGCATTAGAAAGCCTCTTTTGAATGATGATATTGATTTTGTAATGACTCGATGAGGAAGATTGTTGGTGATATCGTTTGATGGTATGATATCATTGGTTATAAGTTGGAGAAATGCAGAAGTTAATTGCTCTAATGTGCATGTTTCTTTTGTCCGTGTTGAGCTATTATGATACGTTCGTAAAATTGTATTTCTTTCGTTACACTAGGCTTATTGTGTGGTTATTAAAGCATTAATGTTCCTACCCCACAGAAGACCTGGGTTTTCGTGTCACATCTTTATTGTAAATTCATTTGATTTATATATACATTATGAAAACAAAGTATGACCGAATGAAGATGATCAATATAATGATAATAGTCACAATACAAAATGGTAATGATTAGAATTAGTAGTGCAGCATAGTTAAATCTATGTGTCACTCTTCCCTGAAAAACTAATTGTCGACGTTGGGTCAATGTTTGGAAATTAATCGGCGACTGATCGTATATTATTTGTCGATTAATATCCAAAAAGACCTTCGTGTCACCTCTAACAACTAAGTCCCGACCGATAATTGTCCGGAGTCGATGACCGGTCGTAGATCTAGCGTGAGACTTAGGCTTTACGTCATCATTAACACAAAAAACTGGCACGCTTTTCCCGTGTCATATCTGAACGAGCCTTTAGAGTAAATTGCTGGGTTTAATGCCATAAGAAGCAGACTTCACATCACAACCACACAATATGAGAACAGAATACAAAAATGCTATATACATTAACATTCATGAAAATATATAATTGTTTTATGTGTTCATTTAATAGTTATTGAGGAAAATGTGAAGACAAAACACCCCTGGTATTTTCTTCCAATGGTCTAAACGACAGAGAGTGTAAGAGATAGAGAGATAAATAGTTAGATATAGAGATAGACAGATAGAGAGAGATAATTAAAAATATAACATATCGCTTTTATGATATTGCGCCAGTTTCAAGAGGTACTTTAGGGTGAAATTAAAAATGTATACATATTGTATTATCAATACTTCTCGAGTATTTTCCTGCTTATCAACATTTTGGTTTCGCTAATACTCACTAATAATGACAAGGAAATAAATCATCAATTAAAAAACGATAATTTCATTAATCTAACTGTGAATAAATCTATGAGTTATGGAATCTCTCTCTCATTTACTCCAAAACATAATATCTGTACCATATTTGAAGAGCTTGATTCCAAAAGGAGCTAAATCCATAATCTATCAATATTGAGTTATTTGTCTTAAAATACTGATTTTCTACATAGGGACAAAATGTAATATATAACATTAAAAAAATTCACCAGGAAGTTAAAAAAATATTTAGGTACAATATCATGTTTCATTCCGAAAGGAGCTAAATCCAAATCGGTTTCATTCCAAAAGGAGCTAAATCCACTTTGGGTACTTCTGAGTAAATCACCTTTTTTATTTCGCCACTTTCCCTTTAGTCATGTACCTTCATGTTGTTATATTTATGTTAAAGGTGTCACCTTGGACCAATAATATATGATAAGAAAAATAATCTACCAGTTATTTCTGATGTTCACTATTTGTTTAGATTTTGTGGATTTAGCTCCTTTTGGAATGAAACATTGATTTAGCTCCTTTTGGAATGAAACGGATTTAGCTCCTTTTGGAATGAAAACTGTGATATGTTGTTTATTTTCTTTTCAAAGGTTTTTTAGTTGTGATTTTACTATTGTTATTTAAAAGGAAAGGTTTGCTACTAAATTTGAAAAAATTTCAGTGACTTTATTGAGAAAATATGACATTTTTCAGGTACAATATCATGTTTCATTCCAAAAGGAGCTAAATCCACGATAAAAAAAAAATCTAAAAACTTAGGAAAAATCAGGAAATACTGGTAGATGTTTTCTTATATATCATTGGTCCAGGGTGACACCTTTAACATATATAACAACATTAAAGCTAAAGACCAGTTATCGCTATGCAATTGCATAGTGAAAGAAACGTTGTGAAATCGATCAGAAAAGGTTGATCATCTAGCATATATGTACTGCAAGGTTCTAAAATCATCAAAATTATAAGAAATTTGGCCAAGTCTTCATAAAGTTAGAAGCACTGTACACAGAAAGATGTATATGGGACTACACACACGTGCGTGACACGTGTATTTGTATCTCTCAACAGTATATAGATATACTAATTTACCAAATATATCAATTAGTAGGCGGTTTCCCGTCAAAATAGTTATCGTCATGTAATATTCAAAACATATTCTTTCACATGATTGGTAATAAGAGCTTTCATTTCACTTTTTGAAATTGGGGCGTTTCCAATACTGGTCTTTACCTTAAAGGTACATGGCTAAAGGGAAAATGGAGAAATAAGAACATTTACTCAGAAGTACCCAAAGTGGATTTAGCTCCTTTTGGAATGAAACTCTTCATTTGTTATATTGGGTATTTTGTAAGAAGTTTATTTGTTGATTATGAATACGTAGTCATTGATTGTTGAGTAGGGCTCGAAGTTCAATTTTGTTTTATTTTTAATTTCATTGTTCATTCATATTTGTTGGATTTCTATTTCTTAAAGCTTTTATCGCAATCAATAATGGGAATATTGATATGTAAGGATATCAGTCAATAATGGTTTTTAAGATAAATTGATTTTTTAGACATATCTTGAATATAATAATATAAACATTCGTGTGGTTTAGTGGCTTAGATTATGCAAAAATGAAACCATCTTAAAAGCACCAGGGTATTTAGCAACTACTTTGCACTTGATATTTGTTGAGATCCAGAAGGGGCTTAACCCTTACAATTTGATACCGGATTAACGCCTTTCTGGCTGTAAACAGAAAACTGAGGGGTGAGGTGTTCAATGCATTAAATATATATAGAAACTTATTACTTCATTGTACACTTTGTCTTAGATTTACACTTGAGTTATCGTAAAAGAGGAGAAAATAATGTCCTACATTGTAAGAAGAGATTATTTCTTTCAGTTTCATTTCATTTATCGAGTGCTTTTAAACTGTACCTGCTCTACACGAACTATTTTAGTTCATATCAAGCTTGAGGCATTAAGCAAAGCCATAAACAACGATGTTAGACAGAGCTGAACGACACGTTAGGGGGGACACAGGTTAGTCTTCGAGCTTCTTCCCAGTTTAACCTTAGCAGTGAGCGTTATAGCGAGCTTATTACTTGATATTCATTAAATAATGCAGATGCTCCATTAAACATGGCAAGTGGACGAATACACGCAAAACTAGACAGGGATACAGACATGAGTGGTATCTTATCCCTGTGCTTGGTAGCAAGTACTGGGGTTGGTATTACCTTCGTGTCACATCTTCCTTTAAGCAAAGACACACCGTCCTTCCAGCGAGACGCGCTCTACATCGCCGGTAAGCTAAGTCTGGCTGTCGTTATCTTGATCATCATTTTCCAGTTGTTCACATTCATCAGGAATAAGGGGAAGTACCATGAAAACCAGACTGTCTTCTGGCCACTACGATGCAACCATTGCGCATTCATCCTCGGTTCGTCCACAACGGAGTCTTCCTACACATCATCTGACACAAGAAGGCTCAGTTTAACCGGCTGTGCTCTTTATGAAAACCCTCTTTACCAATGTCCTCGGCTTCGTACACGACAGACCGACATAACGTCTCTGCCACCACCCTTTCTTTCTAGCAGTCCTCAGCTGTTGGATAATCCCCTGAGCCCTGAGTTATCTTCTGAAGAAAATCATCAAGACTCTGCTACGAATGACCTGCTTGGCATGAAAGTGCAGTCACCTCAAAGCTATGACCTTCCTGTATATCTTCGGAATGGCCACGTGTACTGCAAAAGGAGTACATCTTTCCTGAAGATATACGGGGTGTTACTGATTGTTACGTTAATCAGCGTAACTTTGGCCTTAAATTCTACTATAGCCTGTTTTAGTATTTTCCAAGGAAGCAACGTCAGTATTAAGATTTCACTGATAAGCTCAAGTGTTCAACGCATTATTTTAATCGCCTTCATACCAGTGTCACTGCAGTTTGCTGTACACTACTACGATGCGGTCTTTGCCACAACGATCAACAACCTCTTTACCATGGTAATATTTATGTCCGGAGCTGTGTGGATTTCTATCTTTAAGATAGCGACACCGGTCAGCGAACTTTTGAAGTCACCCTACAGTAATTCAGGTGGACTGTGCGGATTGAACAGTACAAAAGAAAAGCAAAGGGCGGTCCTCATGATGATACCATTTAACACAGAGAGTGCCATCATCGCGCTCTGCATTCTGTGGCATATGTGGGTATCCTTCGTGCGCAGAGCTTCACTTCGTCTCGACAGTGCTCATACGTCACAGAGAGAAATCTTTCAAAGTGATAGCTGTATTGTGCTCATCAAGAACTATTTGAGCAGATGCAGAGTTTACATGACTCGTAGCCAGGTTTGTCGAAACACCTTGCTACACCCTTCAATTAAAGATCTCCAGAATTGCTTGCGCAAGGCTTGGGCACTCTCAATCTCGTTGTCCATTGCATATTTATTTTTTTCTTTGTACATCGAATGTGGTGACCCTTTCAAAAAGCACAGTTTCTACAAAAACGAAATAATGTGGAGCACAGACATAGTTTTTATTCTTCCTTTCTTTATTCTGCATATGCACCAGTCATACGTTTCGCGTCATTCGCATGAGACATTCGCACCCATATCCCCTAGGAAAGTAGAAGCCCACGACGTCCTGCTCTTGCTGTGCTCCTGTGGAATCTTCTGTCAGTGTATCATGCGTCTTGTGGCTGGCTGTGGACTCCTACTCAGCGACCCATTAGAGCCTCACCTGGGTCACCACAAAGCACTCTCCATCTACGCTATCATCTATTCACTGGCCATTATCCTCATGATCTGGCAGATGACAGCCTTCTTACTGCAAGTGCAGGGGATTCGCATGACGAATATTTGCGAAATCAAGTGGGTCTTGGTGTGTCTCATCTATATCTCCGTGGCCAATGGTACTCGTTGGCTTGTTGAGAGTATCAGTATCAACACATGGCACGTACAGTGTGCATTTTACGGCGAGGGTGCAGGGAATGCCGTTGGTACCCTGCTTGAGCCTTTCGCCACATTGTATGGACTTCATGCAGCAACGGTGGCTTACGAAGTGTACAAGTCGATTATTCAAGGAGCCAGGGATCAGTACACGTCTGTGGAGCACATGGTACAATTTGGTGATCTGTAGTACTTGCATGTCCATGTACCCGAAAAATGTTAGGTAAACAAATACCAAATATTGAGGGGAAAGGTAACATGCATGTTTGCAGAGTAAGGTATTTACTTATATGAGGTAAATTCCTCAAAGCAGTCAATATTTGTATGATATGTAATACATTAATAAGACTTCCATTGGTTTTATGTATAAAGACTATATGTGAAAACATAAATAGAACATGATATCGTTTGCCAAGATCCCGAAGGGCGTTAGCGTTGTGTTGTGGTACATTATGAAACATTGTCAAGCCCTCATCAGACGATTATGTAGCGATCCCCGTCTTTTTTTGAAAAAAATTTAGTCTCTACGATTACATCTTAGTTTTGTTTGAAAGAAGGACAACATTTTGGCTATTTTGTCACAGTTGCGTAAATAATGTGATTCGCACCGCTCACAAACATTTTAGCAATATACTATCATCAATTTTGAGGAAAACAAATATGCACTGGATTGAACATGTTAAAACAATAGTGTTTGACAAGTGACATGTTACTCTCTTTCTGATAAATACTGCAAAAAAGAAAGTAGGGAAAGCAAAAACACTTCTTTTATTAAAACTACTAATGTATTTATTTCAATTTATGTCTCAGTAGCTGTAAACAAAAATATTTACAAAAACAGTAAAAAAAAATATATAAAAAAATTGATGTTATGACTATAAAAAAAGACATTTAAAGTGAATCGTCGATTTTTTTTTGCATCGTTCGATGTCACCAAAGTCGATCCCTCAATCCCGCATTTAGTTAGTTTCACTTTTTACTAACGATTCTGATGACATCTTCGCAAGCTTCAGAAATGACGCAAAAGACAATTTTTTTTTTTATTACAATTTTTAACCAATTCTAAAGAAAATTGTGTGCCTTGGGTTTCTCTTTTGATGTATCAGATTTTTCATAATCGTACCGATTTCTTGAGACAGCGAACTAAGGTCACGTGCCGATTATGGTCACACCACCATAATTTTGTATAAAATATGTTAGTTAAAGGGCAATCTATTAAACCCATGTAATAAGTTCATTTGTACGAAAGCAGAAAAAAAGATGAACAAAATGGCGAAAGTTTAATATATTTAATCGGACCGATAATAAGTTATGAATGTTTGAAATATAAGAATCACTAAGTCTATGAATATCTCAAATTGGCAGCTTTGTCAGTGGATTGTGATGTCGTCGCGGATAACTCTGCCGTTGATAGTCTTGTACACAAATAACATACATTTCTGTTTTCTCCTAAGCGCCTTTTCAATTGGGGCACTCCTCAAAATGTATTGTGGATATCATATTATTTAATGTTCTCTAACATGAAAAGACACTCCAGAGTCATATATTTTGAAAAATTGACAAGTTTGCTATTTTGTCTTTTGGAACAAATGTGAAACTTGCCCGGCACTTCGTCATGGGGCCTACAACTTTACAATCTTGTTTTCATGTAGGTCCCATCATATTTTTCTCAGTTAAATCAGTATTCTGTATTGACGACTTATCGTTATGTTATTTATTATTTATTATTGCTTGTTATTTTTATCACACAAACAAACTCGTACTTTATTTTGAAATGTGTAACATGAGAAATATGAAATTGAATGAAATGAAATGAAGTGATATAGTAATTCAGACCATTTGAAATGTCCATATTTATTATGTCTTTTCCGATTTCATTCAACATTTCAACAGTCTACTTTGATTGTTCTGCTTTCCTGTATATTAGTTTGCTATCAAGGTTGGATTTCCCTTTGAATAAACAACACAAACAGTGTCTTATATATCTTCCAGTGATCAGTTAATGTGGATAACGAATCCTCTCTAACGCCCACCGCTCTCTACACGTTCGTCTTGCGATCTGATTTTCGAAGAAATGGCTATCGGATTAGAATGGAAATCTAAACACATTTCATCTCCCTGATTTAGCTTCTAGATAATAAAAATAATAACAACCGGAACTGCATTGCAATATTTTAGTCAGAATGGAGGCCGAATCGTCTTTAGATCGTAAACAATCGCACTGCTGATCCGACGTCACTACGATTCTAAGCCGATTTAGTTTGTTCCCTTCCAATGAAGCGTGAAATCCCATAAAATTTAAGTTTGCTTAATCGTATCAGACAAACCTCGGTCTGAAACGCGTAAAACCCTTCATTGACACACATAAACCTCCTTTGTGAATTCGGGCCTTTATGTTTGATTGCTAGTATGCAATGCTATTGCTTTGCATGACGGATCGTATAGTGTGCGGTAGGCTTAACAAGAAGGCTTCTTACCAGTTCATTGTCCCTTGTAAATTTACACTCTGTCCTTATAATGGTTGCATATTCCAAGCGGCGTATCTAGATATTGTAAACCGAGGGGAGGGGAGGGAGGTGGAGGGAGGGGGGGGGGGTAACACAGATTAATGTAGGGAGGGGAGAGGTGATGCTATTTGTTCGTAGAATCTCGCGTACTGACACCCTAAACATGTATATTAATTTGAGGGGAAACCGCTCAGCCCTGCTCTTAATATCACTAAAAATACATGATATCACATATTGTTTCATAAATGTAAATATAATATAATAGTCAAACCAGAATTTCATGTAAATGAACACTATGTCTGAATTAGATAACGAAATTAAAAGTAGCGCTTTTACTCTCGTTGTTATTGTTATTGATTATTGTGTTATGAATTCGCCTTTAACTGTTCATGAATAATAGCGGTAAATTCTCAGTTGAGTGGGTGTGTGTGTGTGTGTTTTCTTATTGTATGAATATGAGATAAAGAGGGGGGGATGTGCAGTGGAAAGCTGTAATTAAGCTGTGCTATGTGTTTGCACGTGTGGGTGCATGGACATGAGTAGGTGTGCGTTCTCATGCGTTTGATGGCATTAATGCTATTTTTGTAACAAAACATTACAAGTATTATCATCATTGTCAGGTTTGGGGGGAGGGGTGGCAGATGAAGTAATGCCTATTGGAGAAAAATAAATGTGGAGGAGTCTCTTCAAACATATCAACAGCACGAATTCTTTATATACATGTAGAACAGGTCTCATCGTTTCCTTACACTTCGCCTATAACTTTGCTCAGAGTCTCCCCCTTCCTCGACCCCCCCCCCCCCTAAAGGCTCAAAGTGCTTTCAATTAGATAAAAACGTGATCATATTGACGAGTGTCGATAGCATTTTTTTTCTTCCAAATTTAAACGAATTATTTGGTGTCTATGCCCCCTATCTTCCTCTTTAAATTTTGAATATTTTTGTTAAGCTGTCCCAAGTTTTTCACCTATTAATAAACAAATTGTTTATATCCGACAACCGACAACTTACATCGCTATATATAGTTGTACTCAGGCGCGTACGCAGGGGGGGGGGGGGTCAACCCCCCCCCTTGAGTTTTGTTTATGTATATGTTTTATTTTTATTTTTTTGGAAACCCCCCCCCCCCTTTGAGATTTTTTTATTTTTTTATAATAATAATAATAATAATAATAATAATAATAATAATTATGCCAGTAGCTGACCTAAAAAAGGTGACCTTACCCCCCCCCCCCCCTTGAAAATTCCTGCGTACGCCACTGGTTGTACTACACCCATATGCATTGTCCTCAAAATTAATAAATAGAATAACATAAGAGACCCCAATGGCAAATCATGCATTTAACGTGTTTTGAATTTCTTCCCCCTAATATTCCTAACTTGAATAAACATAATTCGAATACGAATGCCAGGTTTTAAATTGAATGATACAAATGACGCCTCGACAAGTGACGATTAATTTGAACGCTAGTTGAGCAGTTTCTAAATTAAATGACAGATCTATGAAACCCTTCGACCAAAATCCTAAATTAAATACCAAAACGGGAAAATTGAATGATAATTGGTATAGCAAAGCCGATCTGCGATCTGCCGATCTGCCGAACTTAAATGCAAAGTAAATTTAATTCGAATGACAAACTCGCGAATTTCGCCGGGAAATCCTATATCACTTTTTACCAAGTGGCAAAGGCTCTGTGAAGATTTAAACTTTACATTCGTTTGAACATGTTATACCGTGTGCAGTATTATTTTGTTTTACTTTTTTTTTTGTCGTCCTCTTTGGGCCGATATTTTTCAGTTTGAAATGTTTTTTTGTTTTTTCCCGCCCTCGTTTGGCTGATATTTCTCAGTTTGTATTGCTTTAATACATGTGTTTCGAGTCATCATTTCATTCATATCTTTTTCACCTCATAATAACCCATGGTTTGCAATGTTGTGTTGAGACAACACTCTGTGCTTTCCTGCTGACGAAGTTGGTTTTTAACTACCTGCTAAACTTGCTAGTAATGTGAAGATTGTTTGGAATAATTTGATTTTATGCATTTATATCAAAGTCAAACAAAATACATATTTTTTTATTCATTAAAACAAAAAATTCTAAAAAACGGTTGAAAAAAAAAAAAAATTAAAATGCCGACCGTAGATTTTCAGATTATTGGGTCGGTCGCAAAGGGCAATGCAACAAGTTTTTATTTTAGGCCTTACATATAGACAGTTATCATTTTGAATTTTTTCCTCCCAACCTCCGTCCTCTCGAAGGTGCCAATGACCCTAGGACTTTGAACCCAATGTTAATTAGCCCCATCGTAGACCGAATGTAATGCTGTCTACCGGAATATGTCAAGCGCCATCTACGGTGTGGTGTTGGTGACCTCTACGAGGAAGGTCAATATGAAAAGGCGGGGTGCAAACTCTGTATTATTGTCAATATCGTTTGGCAGGCAAAAACGTAAGCGTATAACGTATTGTAGCACTTTCGTTAACTGACGTCATTTTTAATGAATATTCATGTTTTTATTAAGAGGTGCTAATATTTGTTCAAGTATAATATTTCTGTTTACATGTATACATTTTTGATACAGAGTATTATCACCAAAATTATACTCTGAATCACCATTTATTAGAATATACTATGTTAAGGCATTAATGAGTATTTGATTTATGTTCTTGTTTATTTTCTAGTTAGTATTGATAGTGCGTATAGAATGTAAACAATAACCACGTTTTTTAGATTAAATGCGTTTTTGTGCACGTTTTTCGGCACACCGTCCATCTCTCGCCAAAAGTTGAGAGCCCTAATGTTTTGTGCTCTTGGTCATAATTGAATACTTTTCATGACTTTTTCAACTTATCAGTGCCCAAATTTCAGTTTACTACTTCAGTGAGGTGCATAGCAACTCTTGCTTGGGCCTGATACGAGATTCATTCAGTTGGACATTTGATCTTCGTGTTTTTCAACGCAACTTTTTCGTCATAACGATTTCAACCAAGATCTGACCTCGCCTTCGCATTGCCTATAGGTTATAGGGTCATAGCATATTGTCAGTTCTATGTGAGATGGTTCCCGTTCAACAGTCACTTTGTGTGTAGACTGCATTGTAGCTACATACGTGAACTTCATCCTGGGAAGTTTCCCATTCAGCAATTAGTTTGTGCAGATTGCAGCTAGATCTACGTGAACTTCATGGAACCTCCACTTTCAACGACCAGAGTAAAGATCAATTAGTGTCTCTCTTCATCGGATTTTCTCCATCGGATTTTCTCCATCGGATTTTCTTCCAGTGTAGCGTTCGCCCAGAATCTGCAGAGAGCTTGAATACTTCACGTTCGCTACGCTAGCAGCAACTCGTGGGACTACACGCGATCCACACCTCTTCACAGTATTTTACTTAGCGAGAACAATCAAGCCAGCCAGTTTTCTTCGTCATCGACCACAGTTTGCTGGTTAGTATTCAAACACATAACATTGAGTGATTCACGGACTCCTACCAGACCTACAGCTACTTGTGAAGTAGTTACCATGGTTACACAGTGAAGCATTGAAGTTGACAACTGCTAATCTAACCTGGGTCTATTTTGTATAGACTACCATTGATTTTGTTCTTGTGCATGTTTATATACCAACAATCACGTTGAATTCAAGTTTAGAACATCTAGATCATTTTATGTAATAATCGCCATCATTCATGTCAAGAAGAACTTATCTCGTACCCTTGTAATTGTACGTTCACTGTGTGAATCTTGGCATGACAACTAGTCTAGAGAGGTCTTGATTATTTTTCTAGATCTAGTATAGTTCACAATTCGTTTGTGTCCATTAATTAATTTTAAGGCAATAACATTCGGCAATTATTATAGGCTGGTATCAGACTCAACCAAGGTTGATTTTGTTATTTATCGCTTTCAAGCACTAATGTTGTGTAATAGTACATTAGCATTGTCCTAGACAGTATACTTTGTATGTGTGCATCTTTTCTTTTACCAACCTGTTACCATTAATATTTTCTGGCATTAAGAAGGTGCAACATCAAGGTAATAGTAGTCACTGACTATTGTATTAATATACAGCCATATTTTAAAGGACAGTTTTAGCTTTTTACTTTTAGGTAAAGAGAATATTTGATTTTTCCTTTTTAGCGACAAGTTGTTTGATTGTCGTTGACTTTATACCACAGCCCAACAGGAAGTGTGTCCTGTTATTTTCAAGTTGATGTTTTAGTACACAGATTTTGTGTCTATTGATTAAATATCAGTTATAAATTTCAGTGAAACTTTACATTTTTGTATTCTTTTGTAGTTTAATGAAAGACTATCTTGTATGGTTGAACTTGACTTAATTAGTATAACTTGAGATTGAGAGGTGATAAATGCAGCTTTCTAAATTCTAGTGAATGTTCAAAGATTGATTAGAGTGAGAAATTGGTGAATGTTTACCGGTACATTAATAATCATTACCCTGAAATTAGATAGATCCCCTCAAAGCTCGTTTTACTAAAGTATAAAAAATATTTTAAATGTCTGTTGCTTTTCGAAATAAACATCATTTGGATCTAGAAATGTTTTGAATGGGTAAAATAAACACTAAATTCGAAAAAGGAGCTTCTTTAATTAAAGGAAATAACTAAAAGCATAGGTTTTATTTTCTTTATTGTATTATTCGTCAGGGATTCTTTTGTTGTTGAAGTACTATTTATCCCACACTCCCATAGTATGACCAGGACTCATCTTCAGATGATAATGTATGAGAATGATTTTGATAACTTGTTTTTGTTAGTTTTAGAAATGTCATGAGCATCAACGCTGTTATTTCTGCGCGCCCTGCAGTTACCGGCAAACTATTTACATCTGGGTAAAGAGTAGCAAATGGAAATGATGGTCTTGTCAAAGGAATTTATTGTTAATCTGGGCTGGCATTCAAACCGTCAACCCTTCGATTGAAAGTCTAGTCAATAAACCATAATACCACAACACTTCTTAAAGGTACTATGTCCCTTTTGCAGCTAACCTCAAATTCTGTAGAACTTTGCAGGAATTATGAATATGTCATGTTTGTCCTATCTGTGAAATCTAAACGTTAGCAGTGTCCTAATATTCAAATTATGCAAGGAAACCCGTTTATTTGCTAGACTTCACCGTCAGACACTATTGAGTGACTGACTGGCTTTTTTCTTCTGTGGTAATAACATATATAAAATGAACTGTAAAGGGTACATGAGCATTTGTCTACATCAATAACCCACTTCTTGTGATGGCCCAAATTAAACTGATTGAATCTTTGCGCAGCATAAAACGTATGATCATTCACTACAATCAATAAAATCAATACTATTACTTATTGGCTCTATAGCTCCTAAGTCGATTTGACAGCTAATAGTCGTTATTTTCCCACTTGAAGACATTTTCAAGCCCCACCTTTTTAGGGAAGTTCTTAATTAGTATTATCTTTCAAATGCCGTTGGAATTTTACCTTTTCATTTTTTGGCCTGCGAATGGGACATAGTACCTTTAATTTCAATTGTCTGTTTGGAGCCAGAAGGATGTATACCCATTTAAGTTAACACACATAGTTATTGCTATTCTGGCTCTAAACAAACGGTTATTTGCTTTTTTTACCAATAATATTGCATAGGTTTCAGGTGAAGAAATGCAAGTAGCGAACTCGAATCCGGACTACGACGGGCAGTTTTCTCCACCTTGTGTTGGTAACACTACAAAAAACCAAGAAGAGGTAGGTTTTGAAATCAACAAATATCTTAAATCCCGTCTGTAGTAATTTGGCCAGGGGGATTAGACCAACCTGCAAGGTCACTGACAGGTGGTTACAGGCGAGTACGTTGGATTTTTTTCAAGGGGGGGGGGGGGGGGGGGGGGGGGGCGGGGGGTTAACATTTATAAATCGGGCCGAAAATTTCGCAACGACTCAGCCAGCCGCTGAATAAGCGGGGAGGGGGGAGGGGGGGGGGTAAGAGGACACTTTTTTTGGGGGGGGGGGGGGTCTCGAAATTCGGAAATTTGACAATTTGCTCCGTTGGGGAAAAAAATCAAAGAGGGGGGTTATGGGGGGGGGGTTACACACATAAAATACCAAAGGGGGGGGGGGTTACCCCCCCCCCCTCCCCCTATGTACGCGCCTGGGTGGTTATATCATCAAATCAGCTCTCAATTAACATAAAAAAGGGGATCACGGGGGCACTGATTAGCCATTGTTTGCTTTATAGAGGGCGCAAATAGCTATGAGTAATGCAGTGGGGCTTTAATATGGACACGTAATTGTTGCTTTTAATATGGACATTAGCCCGCGAAATAAGTTGTTAGTTCATTAGAAGAAGGAAATATCAAAGAAAAACATTCCCTCTAAAACAAACAACAAAGTTACACACCAACAAGGTGTCATCTGTAATTAATTGTTAAACTAATTATTCTATGATTAATCATTTACATCATTATCTAGTGCTGTATATTAGAGGCAGAACATAAACTCGGTTTCGTCCATAGAAAAACTGCTCTGAGGGGGACGAAAAGAAATGAGAGAGGCAGCAAAAATCATACTTCAAACTGTCATCTTTGTGTTTCTTTATTTATTGTTTCTTGCATTTGACTCTTACCAGTTGTTGATTTCCATGTTATGATATGTTTCGATTGCTATTACGGAGTTCCGTTTCTGTATCTGAAACCTGAGAGAAGAGCTTGGCAAACATCATCATGCAAAGAGGAACTAATAGGAGAAGATGGCCATTTAATTGGACTTTTAATATGGAGCCTATCTTTACAACCTCAGTCTATTAGGGATATCAGATATCAGGGTTTTATTTATCATCCAGTCACAAGTAATGTTTGTATACATTACATATTTCCTTTCAAATTACCAAGCATGTGCAACAGCTTTTTTTAAAAACTTAAGAGCAGTTTTAACTCCGTGATTCAGCCTAGCTCAAGCAATCAGTTTCGAAGATTGGGTTGAACAGAAGCTCTAAGGTACTTTTTCCAGACAGTTATTGTGAGTACTTTTTCGAAGAGAAACTGACAAAAACTTACTCCGAGTATTGAACTCCGCAAGCAATGAAAGAAATGGAGTGTAAATCAAACCAGACAGACACCGGGGTAAAACGGTCTCTCTACCACAGCTCGTTGTTGCTGTGCTTTATGCTCAGTTTGGGAATATGCGCCGCTGTCCTCCCAAACATACCGTTTAAAGAAAACGACACAAATTCGCCACGTGGGGGGTTAACCTACGTCATCACTCGATTCTGCCTAACAGTCGCCCTGATATTCTTTGAAATATTTGTGTGGTATGTTGTTCGGAAGAGAGACAGTTTTCATAAGAATCAGGAAGTCTTTTGGCCATTGAGATGCCGTCACTGTGCACATGCCGTAGGCCTTCTACCGCACCTTACGGATAACGATGAAGATGTTGAGGCCGAACAAAAAAAAAGATTTTCACCTCTGTCGTCTTCTGCTAATACGAGTGAGAATCCTTTCAGTGAAGTACATCAACTGTACCACAAACCACACATGTCTCTGCTGAACACCTTCTATATTTTTGGCACGATTGCCGGGATCAACGTTACCATACCAATTAGTGCTAACATCATGTGCCTCATCACTTTGGACAATTCCGTAGTTGATATTGTTGTTCTTGTAGGACAAGTCCTGCTAGATTTCACATTTGCCACGATGATATTATTTGGGATGTTATTCTTCAGGAACTACTATGATGCAGCATTCGTCGACAATAAAAAGTTTACTTTTCCCTTAGCAGTAATTTTTGGCGGTTGTTTCTGGATCGTCGCTGTCAAGATATTATATCCCTTAGGTGAATTGACGACTTCAAAATACGGGCATGTGGACTATCCTTGTTTCCTTCCTGGAAACTTCGGACTCTTTACAAAACAACATGAGATAACTTTGACTCCTTTCTACGCTGAAAGTGCCATTATTGCTGCTGCAATGATGTGGCAGATGTGGTACTCTAAACTTCCAGAAGCTCTTCTGAAGAAGGCTCAAAGCACCTTACAGTTTGAGAGTCTCGGTCCAACCTACTTTGGACCATTTTGGGGAACGATCCGTGCTTGGCTGAAGAATATTTTCCACTGTAGAAAGTTGAAGTTCCTTTTATTAGGATCATCTAAAGAAGAAAGACAAAGCCTCGTGCCAAACTCAAGAGACCGAAAAGAAGGCGAATTCCGAGAACCCCCATTGAACATTACTTTAACAGTGGCCTTCTATGTTTTGCTAGGAATCACTTATTTTGCCTTACACCAATTATTTTATTATTCCAGCTTGGGATTACAAGAATCACTTCCTTCAACCGAAATTACTTTAACATATCTAAGATGGTTCTTGCATATTGTATTTTATCTGCCCTTGCTGGTGATGTACCACTTTCGTATATTCCTGACAGACAGTGCCAAGACTTTTCGTCTGAGACACACAGTATCTCTTGTTTCGGGTTTAATAGGAGAACACGACCGCGTTATCCTGATAAGCTGTGTTGGTGTTTTCACATTGAACATATTCCGCTTTGTCAGTGCAGTAGGGATCCTTGCAGAAATCCCCTGGCCTCGTGAGAACACAGTTCTCGCTTGCTACACTGGTATATTCGCCATCTTCCAGATCTACTCAGCCTGGGTCATGACATCCTTCTTAGTCGTCGTTCAGCGGCAGGAAATTGTTGGAACGGATCAAGCGAGATGGACGCTTATTTGCCTGATCTACACCGGTATCCTGAACGCGACTCAGTGGGCGATTGATAGTTTGGAAATTGCTTCTTGGGTAGAGCTGACAACATTTTATGGATATACCCAGGGCAAGGTCATTGGTTTTCTTCTGGAGCCCCTAACCTCGCTGTATGGCATTCATTCAGCTATGATTGCATATGAAGCCTATAAGACCGTTCGCAAAGATTTACAATCAAGATACAATTTGCCTGATGAAAAAGAACCCTCGGTTTGATTCTAAAGACTCGATATTATCAAGTTTGGTAAAATTGTGTTGTTGTATTTCTATTTTTCCACGTGGAGCAGTGAAATAATGGCGTTGGGCTAAACTGTTGTAACTATCTATTTGGTAACGACGGGGCTCAACACAAGAGACATGTATTTTATTTGTCCACTATATGATCCAACCTTTAGGAAATAAGTATGTGAATCTCTCATGGCACTATTCGTTAAGTCACTGTCATAATACTGTAAAGCAGCTCCCATATACTAATACAATGTCATAGCAAATTTTTTTCTTTCTCAATGCCATTATGTACCGACTAATTTTACTCGGTTTCTTTTTCTTCTCTGAAGGAATATCATGAATACCATCTTCAGCACATGTCTTCGTAGAGAAGAGGCTACATTTTTAAGGAAGTCTGTTGGGATTTGATGAATTTTAGTATAAAACAAATGACTCTTGACAAGAATAACAACAATGTCACACAACCAGTACGCCTATTGTAGATTCTCGAAAAGTAAGAGATTTTTAAATTTTAAAATTAACAGCCTTTTCGCGATTAAAACCTGGGAGTTCAGGAGAAATATAATTTTCCTAGATAACCTGTTTTATTTTGCAGAATAGAAATATTGATAAACATTTCAAATGTAACCATACATTTGGGAGTCCTTTTCTTTCCAAATTGTCTTGCAAAAAAGAAGCCTTTGGAACTGCAATAGGATATGTTAATTTGTCACTTCTTCTACCCCTATAACGTGATGGAGCAAACAGAAATCGTGGGAAGTGATTCGAAATTGTGTGCCACTTAGAAACTCTTGAAAATCTTGAGACGCTTTCACCGCCCCCTCCTCCTAACCATCGCCTCATGCCAAGGAGTCGCTCCGTCACTTCCTTCGATAGAGGATCTTCCTTGGTTTGTTTTAGCTTTCGCTTTCTATAATCTATAAAGATCTGATTTAAATGGGTGAGAACCAATTTTAATACCAAAATCAAAATAATAACAAAATCAAACAATAACATTTGCAAAATGTTTAACCTTCCAAATATAAACTTTATAAATAAAAACATAAAAAATATTAAAGTGGAAACTCGAAGAAAATCAGAAATATGTCAACTAATGTATCACTAGAACCTGGTAAGCTAACAGATGACCATCGTACAGGTTTTAGGTCAACTACATATCGGGTGATTTATACAAATACAAATACGACTACCTCCATAGCATCTGGGATATACGAGAGATTCGCCAGAAAAATAACGATATTTTAATGACGTCACATAACGCACCAATACTGCCAAGAAGACGACATCTCATAAAGAATGAACATAATTGCAACGCTATTATTTCACAAATTATAATTACTTTAGTTTATATAAATGTGATGGCATTTCAAACCAACAGGAAAAACTGCTCTGTAGGGCCATGCATTATGGTTCAAGGCATGCCCACATAGAAGATTTGTTTATGTTCGGGGTCGGGGCAAAATGCAATGAATTGTTTTAAAATTATTGCATTTTCTTTATTTTTTTGTTTTGGTGGGGGCGTCGACGTACCCTAGCGCCCGCTGCGTACAGTCATGATTCATTGGCTAAGCAATTGCCTCGTTACTGTGAGCCCCCAGGATAAAAACCGTGTCGATGTGCTATATTAGTGCCCTTTTCCGAGGTATTAATCCCTATTACTGTCAATTATGACTTAAGGACGTAGGTCCCCTAGTTGATTAGCATTGTAGCACACACATGCTTTAGCAGTCACGCAAAACAAACACTCTCCAATTGCCATTCAATAAAATCTGAGAATTTATGCTATTATCTAGATCTATTACGAATAAATCATTGTCAAAATCATTCAATAAATTGGGGTAAAAATAATTATTCCACCATTATGACCAACAGTGTACAATGGCGTCTTAATTCGTTTACAAGCGACAGATTCCTTTATTTTTGTATCGCTGCATTTTTCATTTAAAACGTTGAGTCGACTTATCCACAAGTGCTGCATAAATCATTATTCACAATTTGCCATATATAAGTTTTCTTTTGGGGCAATAAACCTGTGAGTCCTCTTGAATTTGCTTCAATTTAAATGAAAAAACATCCTTCCAAACAAATCCATTATCTAAATCTATAAAACAATTCCTAACATAAATGACAGTTGGTTTTCTTACTTCTTCTGCTTTAACAAACGATAGAAATCTTTCACTTTTATAACAACAACAAATTAATTTATCCCTTTTTTTCTATTTCTATAAGATTTGAAATATCACATACATGTTCAAAATCATTGACAACACTTAATCTATGTAACCAACACTTTTGAAATATTTTCTTTAATTTTGTATATTCAAAATCAAATAAGAGCTGTTGTGCGTTCACTTTCTTGATAAATAAAATAGAGTCATTCCCAATACCATTTGTAATCAAATTATGAATTTACAATAAACTGGCAACTTGCTATTCTTGATAAAGCAATATTTTGTTCTTAAATGTGATGTAACTTTTTTTCCAAATAATTTAATTTGGACTATTTCTCACTTTTAACATATTAATTATTTTTATTTTCTGACCAAGTAAAATAATTAAATATATTTTTTTGTTTAAATTGTCAAATTGTGTTTAGAACGTAATAAATAATTATTTTTTATATTGCATTTGGACTGTAAACAAAGTGGCAAACCCCATATCTTATCAGACCAGTATCTGAACATATTTTTACAATTAGAGCCATTATGATAAAAGAAACGAGATATTTATGACAAATGTAGCAAAGATATTTTACTAGCAATATCAATCATATTCAATCCACCATTTGTAATATAATTTAATACATTTCGAATTTTATTTATTTCTACATTGCCGTTTAAATCTTGTAATAATTTCTTATTTTAGAATTCATATACTCCTAAATATTTAACAGGTTGATCCATATAAATATAATGTCGTTTTTAATATCGTGCAAAACTGTATCCACAATTTTCAATTTCATCTGTTTCGAGCGTTTCGAGTGTTTATTCATGAAAATGTACATGTAGTAAGATTTGAAAGATGTTTTTATATAAATATATTCATACCTACGTATGTTAAATTACCAATCAGCATGTTTTTAAGTTGCACGTAATTTGTTATACTAAATAGAAGCGTCGAACTGTAAAAATTGCTCAGTTGCCAATCTAATTGGTCTGTTGATTTGGCCCACACCTTCGCATAACTTTCTGTCGAGCTCATCTCAGACTCATATGGTGAAGTTCCACTTCTCCAATTATGAACCTTTGGACCTCAATAACATAAAATGTCACCAGTGCCTTATACTATATGAGGCATCTTGTAGATTCAGATTGAGATTTAGGTTTAAGCTTAAATCTTAGTTTGTTTTAGTACTATATGGACAACAATTCGAACATGTATATTTTCTACGTGTACATGGGAACTGAAGGTATAACTTTAGTTATCTGTAATATAGTAGATGCCTCGTTAACTTATCTTTAGAGGACAAAGGCAGCCATTTTGTACATGAATTTAAAATGCCTTCGCTCCTATGTGTAAATAGATTGTAAATAGTTGATCTGAATACGAGTGCACTGGATTGTGAATATGTTAACTTGCACCTTTTTTCTCTCTCTCTCTCTCTCTCTCTTTGTCTCTCTGTCTCTCTTGGCACTTATATATGAGGCACCTTGTAGATTCAGATTCAGATTTAAGTTTTAGTTTAAATCTTAGTTTATCTTTAGTACTACAACAATTGGAGCATGTATTTTATATTTGTACATGGTAACTGAAATTACAACCAATTATCTGTAATATAGTAGATGCCTCGTTAATGTATCTTTATAGGACAAAGGCGGCCATTCTTTTACATCCATTTAAAATGGCTTCGCTCCTATGTGTAAATAGAATGTAAATAGTTGATCTAAATATGAGTGCACTGGATTGTGAATCTGGTAACTTGCACTCTCTCTTAGCACTCAGAATTTTGTATAGTAATAAACATTGATTATATTTACTTAGAGTTTATTACAGCTCATAACAATTTGTGATAATTATCGATATTGGAATTTTAAATGTAGGTTTACAACTGAATTACAGACAGCAAGGAATCAGTTCTTATTTAAACAGGTTTTCTTTGGATTAAAACACATTTAAAATTGATTTGTTAATATCGGAGTTGGAGATAAGTAGGAATTGGAAATCTCATCGTAGAAACCTCTGTATTTAAAGTCACATGGGTGCCGACAGAGTGAGCTAGGATGTTAGACTAGGGACCAGTTATTGAATACCCGTTGAGCGGTGACCATGGAGGTAGATTTAATACGTAGTCGGCTATAAGAAGAGAGACAATCGAGTATTTGGATTGGATTATTTATTGGATGGTTGCTGGTTGGCCTAGATTGAAAGCACCTGAGAGGCCATTTTGTGTTTAGCCCGGAATAGAATAACTTCTCTTGTTTTCGTAGGAAAGAACAGGTACAATTTGGAGTAGAATTCAGTTGCTAGAGATCTAATACTGTTACATCATAAACCTGTTCCTAGAATTGTTATCATAACACTGCATATTCTATCCATACTTTAAGCTAGTATACAAATATACACTGTCTTGAGAGGTTCTGATTAAAACTATGCGCAAGAGGTGACTCCAATAGTACTATTTGCTGAGGGGCGCAGCCCCGAAGCAAATGGTACTTTTTGAGTCACCGAGGCCCATTAACCAGTACCTCGAATAGTAGGCATGGTATATTTGTTTGGTATCTTGCATCAATAATTCTTTTTATTTAAAAAAAAATATTTAAAAAACAATTTTGGGAATAAAATGTCAATTTTTATTTAAAAAGATTTTTTTTTTTAAATCATTAAATTAAGACTTGAACAAAAAAAAATCACCCTTTATTTTCAACTCTTAAATAGTACTCTCAAATAGTGCTCTGATATAGTACTTTCTTAAAAAGATTTCAAATATTGCTGGTCATGTGACGAGCTCTCAACCAATCAAAAGCCAACAAAGTTTTGATGCAGGATATAATTTTACTTAGGTAAATTATTTGTTGTCGGACAAAAGTGACAACACTTGGTACATTGAATACATACTTGAATTGAATCATATTTGACATGACTTGCATGTGAATTAGGCTCGAACGCCGTATTGTTATGTATTAATAAAGTGTCACTTGAACAATTTAGGCTGACAGATCTGTTCTTTAATACAACGTAATACACGTCTGGTTACTTTTACGTTACAGTAGGTAAGTGCGAATGGTGATTGGTACTTTTACGTCTTCTTTAGATAGCATGATGAGAACCAAAGTCATCATCTGGCTATATTTTTAGACATGTCATTGCGTCTTTAGATTGCTCGCTACCTATGGGAGGAATGTGATAGAGGATGTGAGAGAAAGTGCCCCAATATACGTGTGCGAATAATGTGCATCTTTGACTTCGTGTACTGAGGACACTGAGTGTGCCCTGTCACATGTTTGTAGTATGTAGTGCAGATCGTTAGAGAATTTGATGGTACAAATCTGGTGCGAATCTTTTTATTAAATCATGTTTACAGAGTACTGATAGAGAATAAATAAGATCTTATGATGATGACTTAACTCACCTCGTTGAAGAAATAAAAGATATTCCTAGTAAGGAACGGTGTGGAGATGATGGAGTGACTATTTTTAATTTGTTTATGAAATCAGGAAATTACTGATGTATTAATTTTTTTAATTTTGTGTGTTACCGTGTAAACTCAACTTTAACGCAATCTGGTATTTAAGACACGGTTAATTTTAAAGAAGATACAGGTGTATTTTCAAGACATGGACGGTAATTTATTATGTTAATAATGTTAGTTTGGTTTACGGAAAATAACCAATTAGAACTCGCCCTTTTAGGGAGGTTCCGTCGGTTCCGTGGGTTAACTCCTAGTTTCGATAACGGTTTAGCTCAGAGCAGAGCAGTATCCTGGTTGTTGATACATCATCAGCTACACTTAGTGTATTATTTGGTTACGTCTTTCTCCACAGGGATTCGAACCAATTTCTCCCCGAGATCTTCGGCATAGTTCCCAACAGCTTCCATCTTCACTAGTCAGTCTGGGCAGGTTCACTCTTGTGTAGAGTAGGAGAAATGGATGTTTTCTGATAGCTGCTTTTCTAATGCATCTCTAAGTTTTTTTTCCTGGTACTTATCGGGTTCAACTGGCCAACGAGATTTACACCGTCGCCGAGTTCCTTTTTACCAGTTTCGACAATTCCCACCATGGGTCTTCGCTCCTAGACTACATGTAATTCGTCGAAAGTAATAATGATAATAAAAAGAGATAAAAAAATAACAATCATGATGATAACGTTAATAATAATAATGACAATAAATATATATACATTTTGCCCCATCAATACTGCTAGTTTGCAATTATATTACATGTTTGTAAAAGGAAACTTATTAGGAGTGGTGATTAATTTGACAAGGAAGATTGTTAGTTTATCTCGTATAATGGTATGATATCATCGGTTATAAGTTGGAAAAAGCAGTATATTTTAATGCTCTAATATGCTCGTTTATTTTGTTGCTGTTCTTTTCTCAACAAAATATCGCCCGGAAATAGTCCCCAAGCACTGAAGATCATTAAGCAATCAGTCGCCAATCAATCTAAGAACTGTCGTCTACCCTTGTAAAACCAAGAAAAAACCTTTCCACGATCAGTTGGGTCGGCAACAGGTAAAATGCTCTGGAGACCAATCCCCGGCCCCTGAAAACCTTTGTAAAGATTTCCCAAAACCTCCGTGTCACCTCTAACAACTAACCCCTGACCGGTAGTGGTCCGTGTCGACGACCGGTGGTATATATCTCTAGTGCGATTTGGACTGTACGTCATCATTAACAAATAATACCAGCACGCTTTTGCTGTGTCATATCTGAAAGAGCCTTTAGAAAAAAAATTGCTGGGTTTTATGAAATAAAACCCAGACTTCACATCATAACCACACAATTTGAGAACAGAAACAATACCATCTACATTAAAATCCATTAAAAAAAATATATGACCTGAGCAAAGAAACAAGCATTGTATGCTTTTTTTTAAAACATATATTGAAGTAAGTGCGAAGACAACCCCATGGCATTTTCTCCCAATGGACTACGAGAGAGCGAGTAATACAGTAGATAGACAGATAATTTGTTAGAGATAGAGATAGATAGATAGATATATAGAGAGAGATAAATATAAATAGAGCATATCGCGTTTATGATATTGTGCTAGGTTCAAGAAGTACTTTAGGGAGAAATTTTAATTAAAACACTTGTTATTGTCCATAAGTAATTTCCTGCTTAACAACATTTTGGTTTCAATAATACTCACCAATAATAACGGGGAAATTCATCATAATTAAAAAAACGGCAGTTTCAATGATCTAATTTATCTATGACTATCTCTCTAAGCTCTCAAAAATGTATAAATACATTTACTACGAACATAATATATGTACATATTCATTATTTTGGGTATTTTGTAAAAAGTTTATATTCGTTTATTATGAATATGTAGTAATTGATTGTTGAGTTGGGCTTGAAATTCCTTGTCATGTCATTTCATTCTTCATTCATATTTTTTAGATTTCTATTTCTAAAAGCTATATTCGTATTGCAAAATGTGAATATTGATATGTATGGATGTTACAGAATAATGGGGTTTACGATCAATTGATTGTTATAGACAGATGCGTGTCATTAATGGCTTAGATTATGCGAAAATGAAACCATCTTAAAAACATCAGGATATGAGACAGAGAGAGACAGAGGGAGAGACACAGAGAGAGAGAGAAAGAGAGAGAGAGAGACAGGAAATTGGGTCATTAACAATGAAACAAAGAAGAAAGAATACAATGGAAAAAATGACGTTATGCAAGTTGGGGAAAAGAGGAAAACATGTAACAACAGAATCAATGATCCCGATACTACATAAATCACATTTTGTATTCGTAATTTTATCACAGTTTCAGTTTTTATTTAAATATAGTATATATTTTTACCGTAGTACTTAAGTTAAGGTTCCCTTGTGGGAAGAGCGAATCCACAAAACCTAACACTTGACAAAAAGAGTAAAGGTGGACCTGGAATTGCCTTCTAATTTGCAAAGTAATTGAGATAGGCTTTTATCGTAAGCGTGTTACACATATGAAGACAGGAATCTCATGGTAAAATTACAACAAAAATGGATCAACAATTTGCACAATTAGCATCTTTCGACGCAACGTTAGTGATTTGTTTCGTGGTCTGTTTGGGGATTAGTTGCAATGTTTTTCCCTCGCTTATTGCCAGCCATTTTGACATTACACCCGACGTAGATGATGTGGCTTACTCGGCCAACAAAGCAGGGATGATTCTTACCGTACTACTGGGTGATATAATCATGATTCGATTCATTCGGGGTATGACTGTACACCATCAGGCTCAAGAAGTGTTTTGGCCAATGCGCTGCCGTCATTGTGCCAGAGCCATTGGCATCCTGGCAAGCGACGAGCTACCTGACACACGTATGGAACTAACTTTTCCACTTGAACAAGAGAAAAGTGGCGTTGTCCAAGAATGTACAAGTCCGTCATTCGTAATCCCGTCAACCAGTTTTTCCGTTTCTACTGAGAGTCTTGCGTCTGGACACTATGACCCGACGGATCTTGGAATCAGTTCACCGAGTACAAATTCTAGGAGAAGGACCCCAGTCACCGACAGCCAAAACATACGTACGAAAAATAACCACTCAACGCCACGAACCATTACCGATAACCAGTCTCCTATCGGAGATACACGAAGTAGATCTACCGACGTTGCGGATCGCACGCAAAATCAAAACGGCGAACCCAGAGATGTTCCAGGATATAATAAAGAGACGGAATGCTATGCCATGCCGCTTTTCAAAAGTCCACATAAATCTCTTCTGCGAATCTTCACAATATTAGGGATCGTGTCAATGGCTAGGATTATTTTTGTGGTAGCTGCGGATGTCTTGTGCATCTTACAACCTCGTGAGACATACGGAAGGAAAGTCTCTTTTGCCGTCCAAGCTCTTCTGAATGGAATGATGGGAAGTATACTCATAATAGCAATGTTCTTTTTCACACGTTACTACGATGCTGTCTTCATCAAAAAGAGGAAATTTTGTTACCCTATAGCATACATATTCGCTGGCTGTATCTGGGTTATACTTTCCCAAATAGGAAATCCTTTCAATGATGCCAGACATGAAACCCTGCCTCATCAGACGCGCCCATGCAAATTGAACGGAACATTTGGAGAGTTTGTTTTGGATTTTAAAGAGATGGTTGATCCCTTTTTAGTAGAGTGTGGTATAATCGGAGCTGGCATCATTTGGCAGATGTGGATTGGCGCCTTACCAGAGAGGTTTTTGAAACTGTCATCTTGTGCTAGTCCGTCATTCGATTTTCTGTCTAGCCAGAAATCTAAACCAATTTGGAAGAGGATCTCAACCCTTTTTTCACAAAGACCTAACTATCGAACCCTTTTTTTCAACACAGATGCTAGATCTTCAACTGACATAGAATCTTTATCCCTACAGAACAATCCTAGAAAACATGATTTGAAAAAGTCTCTCCTGAAACTGTTCCTGGGACTCTTCCTCGGAGTTCTAATCAATATCACTGCAGTTACATTTCTAAGATTGTTTAAAAATCTCACTGTTTCTTCCATGAACACGCGAATCTATTTGGAATGGTGTTGTGAGATTGCTTCTGGCATTCCACTTATCGGCCTGCTCCATTTTCAATCGTATACAGCGAATAAAAGGTCACATCATTTTCCTGTAAAACGCGGAATATCATTACTTCGTGGACTGGGGAATAGCGATTGCATCCTGGTGCTAGGCTGTGGAGGGATATTCATTCTGAGCTTATCCCGTCTTATCGGAGCAGTCACTTTCTTGGTCTCTACCACATCAGATTCCAGCGACGACCAGGCACTAGCTTACTTCTCCATCCTGTATGCTCTTTTTAAAATTTACATGACGTGGCGCATGACGCTATTTTTGTTCATAGCACAACGCCAGTTCTTTGACAATATCAAGAAAATCAAATGGACTCTGTTTTGTTCTATGTACACGGGAATCTTTAGCGTAACCATCTGGGTATTAGGAAACACGAGCATTCGTCCTTGGGTTGAGTTAGAATTGTTTTTCGGCAATGGAAATGGGAGGACCATTGGAACAGTCCTGGAACCCTTCGTAAGTCTATTTGGTATTCATTCTGCTCTAGTGGCATTTGAGGCATTCAGAGAAGTATATGATAATTACAAAGTTGTAAGTGTCAAAAAAGAATTTTTCCCGACCTTAGAATGAAGAGAATTTATATAGCGCGGCAAATAATATGAAACAGCAGTAGCAATATTAAATTACACAGTTTATACATGAAGACTCCTTGTAACTACAAATAAAAACGAAGTTAGCGCATTTTGCATGAATCAAAGGTTAAATTAGTTTATTCAATTATTCTTCCAGCTAAGTAGTATTTTATTTGCTGACACATTCATATTACCTGAATCTTATTAACAATTAAAAAAAAGCATGCGGGTAAATAACAGAACCAATGACAATCTTTGGAACCCAACATACAAATTGCATATTGCGCATAATTTTTTTTTAATCAGGAGAGTATATTCCTTGTTCTCTAAGTCTTTACGGACAAATAATATTTTGTTTTCTTGTTTATCTACTTGGAAAAGGTTAAATATCAAATTACATATTATTTCCAAAAAAAAAAGAATCATCCTTGCTATGTAACGTAAAGTAAAACGTTGAATCAACGTGTCCATAATTGCTGCATAAATCATTATTCACACTGTGTAATTTATATAAGTTTTTTATTGAAGCAATAAACTTGTGATTCATCTTGAAATTAAATTGTTTAACTTTATTATTACGAATTTGCTTTAATTTAAATGAAAATACATTTTGCCAAACACAGTCGTTATCTAAATCTAGAAAGGAATTCCAAAAATAAATGACAGTTGGTTCTCTCGACTTCTTCTGTATTAACAAACGATTGTAATCTTTCACTTTCATAACAACACCAAATTACTTTATTCCCTGTTTCTTTTTCTATAAGATTTAAAATACCACATACATGTTCAAAATCATTGACAACACTTAATCTATGTAACCAACACTTCGGAAATATTTTTGTATATTCAAAATCAAATAGGAGCTTTTGTGCGTTCACTGTTTTGATAAATAAAGTAGAGAAATTCCCGATACCATTTGTAATCAAGTTATGTATTTACAATAAACCGGCATCTTGCCATTCTCGATAAAACAATATTTGTTTTTTGAAGGTAATGTTACTATTTTTCAAAATAATTTCAAATGGAATATTTCTTACTTTTAACATATCAAATAATTTTATTTCTGACTTAGTAAAAAAAAAAAAGATCTGCATAAATTTCCGTCAAATTATGTTCAGAGCATAATAAATAATTATCTTTTATATTGCAATTATACTGTAAACAAAGTGGCAAACCTCCTATCATATGAGACCAGTATCTAAACATATTTTCCATTTAGAGCCATTATGATTAAAGAAACGAGATATCCATGACAAACGAAGCGAAGATATTTTACTAGCAATTTCAATCATATTCAATCCACCATTTTCAATATCATTTAATACATTCTGAATTATATTTATTTCTGCATTCCAGTTTAATTGTAAATTGTAACAATTTCTAAATTTAGCCTACATAAACTCCTAAATATTTAAAAGGTTACGAAACCGAGAATTATCGATGTTTTATCGTAACCTAAACACAATTATAATTAATAAATGACACATATTTGTATAGCTTACATCCCCCTCTTTTATTTGATGCAACTCTTACGATGCATATTTTACGCATGTGTGATTAAAAACAGCTTGAAGAGAGGGAACCAAAAAGTCATTTAGAAACAAACAGAGATGACAAAAGACTTAACTCCTTTTCGTTGACGATCAGCAATGCATCAAGTCTTTCGTCTTCTTTGTGCATGGCTGATCGTAAGCTTTACAAATATGTGTCATTTATTGATTATGATTGTGCTCTCCTCCCAGATAAGGTGGAGTACCAAAGACATCTACAAATATGAACATTTGGACGGAGAGGCTTTGGACCTCTATAACGTAAAATGTCACCATTGCCTTATAATAGCATCTTGTAGATTTAGATTAAGATTTAGGTTTAAGTTTAAATCTTAGTTCATTTTAGTACTATATGCACAACAATTCGAACATGTATATTCTATACCTGTACATGGTAACTGAAGGTATAAATTTAGTAATCTGTAAGATAGTATATGTAGAGGACAAATGCAATCAGTCTCTTACTTGAATTAAAAATGCTTTTGCTCCTATGTGTAAATAGAATGTAAATAGTTGATCTAAATATGAGTGCACTGGATTGTGAATCTGTAAACTCGCACCTCTCTCTCTCTCTCTCTCTCTAGGCACTCAGAATTTGTACAGTAAGAAACGTTGATTATAATTACTTAGAGTTTATTACAGCTCATAACAATTTGTGATAATTATCGATATTGGAGTTTTAAATGTAGGTTAACAGACAGCAAGGAATGAATTCTTAGATAAACCGGTTCTCTTTAGATTAAAATACTTTTTTGTTTGTAATTGATTAGTTAATTCCGTAGTTGCCGATAAGTAAGATTTGGAAATCCTATCGTAGAAACCTCTGTATTTGAAGTCACATGGGTGCCGACATTGTGAGCTAGCATGTTAGACTAGGGACCTGTTATTGAAATACCCGTTGAGCGGTGACTATGAAGGTAGATTATATAGTTGGCAATAAGAAGATAGACAATTGAGTATTTGGATTGGAGTAATTGTTAGATGGTTGCTGGCTAGCCTAGATTGAAAGCACATGAGAGGCTATTTTATGTTTAGCCCGTAATAGAATTATACTTATCATGTTTTCGTAGGAAAGAAAAGATACACTTTGAAGTAGAATTCAGTTGCTAGTGATCTAAAACTGTTTCATCAAAAACCTGTCCCAAAAATTGTTAACATAACTCTGCATATACTATCCAAACTTTAAGCTAGTATCACTTAGGCAATTGATTTGTTGTCGGACAAAAGTGACAACAGATGTGTATATAATGTTTATTTAAGCTCTTAAACTTCTTGCATTGCATACATACTTGAATTGAATCATATTTGACATGACTTGCATATGAATTAGGCTCCAACGCCGTATTGTTAGTTGAAATGTATTAATAAAGTGTCACTTGAACAATCTAGTCTGACAGATCTGTTTTTTAATACAGTAATGCATGTCTGGTTACACATTAGTTACTTTAGGTAAGTGCGAATGGGGATTGATAATCTTTACATCTTCTTTAGATAGCATGATGAAAACTTAGAGAACAAAGTCATCATCTGGCTATATTTTTAGACACTTATCCATGTCATTGTGCATTTAGATTGCTCGCTACCTATGGGAGGAATGTGATAGAGGATGTGAGAGAAAGTGCCCGAATATACGAGTGCGAAGTATGTGAATCTTTGACTGCGTGTACTGAGGACACTGAGTGTGCCCTGTCACATGTTTGCAGTATGTCGTGCAGATCGTTAGAGAATTAGGTTGTACAAATCTGGTGCGAATCTTTTGATTAAATCATGTTTATAGAGTACTAATAGAGAATAATTAAGATCTTAATATGATGATGACTTAACTCACCTCGTTGAAGAAGTAAAAGATATCCCTAGTAAGGAACGGTGTGGAGATGATGTAGTGACTATTTCTCAATTTATTGATGAAATCAGGAAATTACTGATGTATTAATTTTTAATTTTGTGTGCTACCATGTAAACTCAACTTTATCGCACTCTGGTATTTAAGACACGATTAATTTTTAAGAAGATGCAGGTGTATTTCCAAGACACGGACGGTAATTTATTATGTTAATAATGTTATGTTGGGGTACGGAAAATAACCAATTAGAACTCGCCCTTTATGGCGGTTCCGTCGGTTCCCAGGGTTAACTCCTAGGTTCGATAACGGTTTAGCTCAGAGCAGAGCAGTATCCTGGTTGTGGATACTTCACCACCTACACTTAGTGTATTATTTGGTTACGTCTTTCTCCACGGGGATTCGAACCAATTTCTCCCCGAGATCTTCGGCATAGTTCCCAACAGCTTCCATCTTCACTAGTCCGTCTGGGCAGGTTCACTCTTGTGTAGAGTAGGAGAAATGGATGTTTTCTGATAGCTGCTTTGTAATTCATCTCTAAGTTTTTTTCCTGGTACTTATCGGGTTCAACTGGCCAACAAGATTTACATCGTCGCCGAGTTCCTTTTTACCAGTTTCGACAATTTTCACTATGGGCCTTCGCTCCTAGACTACATGTAGTTCGTCGAAAGTAATAATGATAATAAAAAGAAATACAAAAGTAACAAGCATGATGATAATGTTAATAATAATAATAACTAGACTTTAATTCGTCACTTTGACGAATTAGGTGATACGTGTGTAACATAATGAAGAACGCATTTTCACGATTTCATCTTTCTTTATTAAATACTACTTCCATTATGGTATATCCATTAGTCAAGTTTCAACTGTGTAGAACAGAGGGAGACAGAGCAATATAATAAGAAGAAGGCAAGGCAAGAGAAAGAGAGAGAGAGAGAGAGGGAGAGGATAAAAGCGTAGAGAGGGAAAGAGAGATAGAGAGTGAGAGAGAGATGCAGAGACAGACCAAGTAAAGGAGAGGGGCAGAACATGAGGGGAGAAGGGAAACACAGCAAGAGAGAGGAGAGAGAGAGAGATGCAATTGAGAACAATGCCTTCCATATTTCTAGCATAAATAAGCTCTTTTGAATACTGGTCATGAAAGTGTTGCCGATAATCAAAAAACGATTATGTTCATGAATACGATGATGACGATATTAAAATGATGACCATGATTGAAAGTGGCACAGCGCCCCCTTCATGTTTTCGATTGAGGATCGTTATATATGATAACTGTTAACTATTACCAGGGAGAGTGCCCTGCTATTACTAAACATTGCAGAGATATACTTATACCAATCATTGAAGTGATATTTCGACGCACTAAATACGCAACAATGACGTCAATAGAGCTGATTATGACTAATAAGGACTATATCTTAATTAAGTTTCATGCTGCTTATTGACCGTTCCGTATTGGAAAGAAAGATCTACCGTTTGAATAACGTTTTAACGCACTAAGGATGTGAATGCTTCCGTGTGCCATCTGTCAAGTCTTGAGATAACATGCAAATAAAGTTTTTAAGCCCTTTTTTTATCAATTAAACATGAACACAGTGATTTATTTAGTCCTGATTCAATATAAAATATGAGTAAGATATTTATATTTTACCCATCCATAAACCAACATCTATAAGATGTTAATTCTAGAAATGATTGTTAGTATGCATGGCAGTGAATGGCTAAACGATTGAAA
The DNA here is from genome assembly GCF_000002235.5 of Strongylocentrotus purpuratus. Lineage (NCBI taxonomy): Eukaryota > Metazoa > Echinodermata > Echinoidea > Camarodonta > Strongylocentrotidae > Strongylocentrotus > Strongylocentrotus purpuratus. Next base: position 21,445,713 of record NW_022145598.1, read on the forward strand.
TTGCCTCAAATTTCCTTTGATTTGATTTGTATACATGTAATACACTAATAAATGAGACACTGGGATGATGCAGAGAGAAAGGGGGAGACTATACAGAAATAGAGAGGCAGATCGAGACAAAACAAGAGATAAAGAGGAAGGCAGCAAGGCATCTCACCCATCTCCTTTTTTCTCAATTCTCTTTTCCCTCTTTCTTCTTCTACTTTTACTTCTTCTAATAATTCCCCTTTTTTTACAGTTTGGATAAAACATAACCTTTTTCTTGTAGTAGCTATTACCTAGAGGAAAATATAAATGTGTACAATTTGTCATATAAGTATTCGCATAATAACTTCGCCTCTATCATTTGTAATTTGTATAATGTGTAATGCTTGAATATTGATATCGATACCTTAGGATAGTGTTACTATACCCTCTGTCTATCCTCTTACCATCTTACCATCAACTTTTCTTTTCTTTCTTTGCTTTACATCATCATGTTCTTCTTCACTTTGTGTATCTCCTTTTTATATCAAATGATTTCGGAAGATCAAAAATGAAATACAAATTTCGAAGTTGAATATTGTTTTTAACAATTTACTCATTCAGGTTCAATTCTTTAATTTCGATGTTATTTAATATGAATGTTTGAATATATTGTATTTTAAATTTGTAAAACATTTCCTAATTCATCCGTTTATGCCGCAATGCATTGTTGTTCTTTTATTTTTATTCTCAATCAAACCATCATCAATTAAACTCAATACTAGGACACTGCTAACGTTAAAATTTCACAAATAGGACATACGTGACATCATAATTACTGCAAAGTTCTACGGAATTTGCAAATTCGACTTTCAATTGAAAATTGTGACATGATACCATCATCTGATCAAAAAACTAAAAAGCACCGTTTTTATAGCCCATGGTCTCAGCTATAACATACCCCAACTTGGGAGAAAACAGAGCACACATAAGATAGATAGTGCTCATAGATGAATGCCATGTAGATTCATGATGTGAACAAAATTCACCTTCCATAGACATAACACGCAAATGACGAAAATTCTGACATGTGGCCTTTAACTGAATTTTGTACTATGATGACCTCATTAAAATGAAACTTAGTGAAAAGTGATCTTGTAGAGAATTGCCTTATCTACAACATATCGACATTTCAAAGAGAATCGATGAATATTGAGAGAAATACACTACATTTTCCATAAATACAATGACGTCATAATATGCAATTTTGTATATTTGACTTCCAAGGCCATTATGATGACGTAAAGATGTACTTAATGGCCAAATGAGATATGAAATCATACCTCCGACTCATACTCTATCTAAATATGAAAAAAAAAATTGGCAATCCCTATTCATCCCAATGGACTTTTCATAGGCATGTTTTTGCCCATATATGCAATATATTACAAAAATCGCGCGTACGGACGGTTATCTTGAACGGACGCTCATTCCGTTTTTAATAGTGATAAAGAGCTAAACATGGTATCAAATTTTCCGGAAAAATATGAGGAATATTCGGTCAAAAGCTTTTGCGGAGAAATTATTTTTCGTTCGGCCGTGACGAACGAAAACGTGCAAAAATGCGTGTTTTGCGTGATTTTTTATGAAATGCTTATAATGGCCTGAAACGTATGCAAAAAAAATTTAAGACGATTTTGAGCAATTTAAAATTTTACGCGCGCATTAACGCGCGCGCCTACGCGTACGCGCATTTTTGCGCGCATTTATTGACCTCAAATTGACCCGACGGATATTGATCTTAATCTTGATAAATATGAATGTAAAATTACTTTCCGTTATGAAGATATGATCATAAGTTGATTTTTACAAAATGGCGCCTGGATGACGTCACGATGACTTTGAGTCTTTGAAAAGTCACGCAGTTCTAAGTTAGACTAAGATCTATCATCATTGAAATATTCATAACAATGGCTTCATTCAGTCTTGAGATATCCTGCGAACAAATTCGAGGAAGAATAATAATAAATAAAAAAAAATAATAATAAAAATCTTGACGAAATCAAAAGGTGATACGTTGACTTCGTTACGTATCACCTAATAATAATAATAATAAATAACAATCTTGACGAAATCAAAAGGTGATACGTTGACTTCGTTACGTATCACCTAATGATTCCTTCAAAATTTGCAATTTCAACTTTCGATCGAAAATTTTAACATGATCCCAACATCTGATTAAAAAACAAAGTCACCCTTTTTTATAGCCCATGGTCTCAGCTATAGCATACCCCAATTTGGGATAAAACAGAGCACACATAAGATAGATAGTGCTCATAGATGAATGCCATGTAGATTCCTGATGTGAACGAAATTCACCTTCCATAGACATAACACGCAAATGACGAAAATTCTGACATGTGGCCTTTAATTGAATTTTGTACTATGATGACCTCATTAAAATGAAACTTAGTGAAAAGTGATCTTGTAGAGAATTGCCTTATCTACAACATATCGACATTTCAAAGAGAATCGATGAATATTGAGAGAAATACACTACATTTTCGATAAATACAATGACGTCATAATATGCAATTTGTATTTTTGACTTCCAAGGCCATTATGATGACGTTAAGATGTACTTAATGGCCAAATGAGATATGAAATCATACCTCCGACTCATACTCTATCTAAATATGAAAAAAAAATGGGCAATCCCTATTCATCCCAATGGACTTTTCATAGGCATGTTTTTGCCCATATATGCAATGTATTACAAAAATCGCGCGTACGGACGGTTATCTTGAACGGACGCTCATTCCGTTTTTAATAGTGATAAAGAGCTAAACATGGTATCAAATTTTCCGGAAAAACATGAGGACTATTCGGTCAAAAGCTTTTGCGGAGAAATTGTTTTTCGTTCGGCCGTGACGAACGAAAACGTGCAAAAATGCGTGTTTTGCGTGATTTTTTATGAAATGCTTATAATGGCCTGAAACGTATGCAAAAAAAATTTGGGATGATTTGGAGCATTTAAAAAAATTTCGCGCGCGTAAACGCGCGGACAAAAGCGTACGCGCATTTTTGCGCGCATTTTTTTACCTGAAATTGACCAGACGGATATTGATCTTAATCATGATAAATATGAATCAAAAATTACTATCCGTTATGAAGATATGATCATTAGTTGATTTTTACAAAATGGCGCCTGGATGACGTCACGATGACTTTGAGTCTTTGAAAAGTCACGCAGTTCTAAGTTAGACTAAGATCTATCATCATTGAAAGATTCATAACAATGGCTTCATTCAGTCTTGAGATATCCTGCGAACAAATTCGAGGAAGAATAATAATAAATAACTAGACTTTAATTCGTCACTTAGACGAATTAGGTGATACGTATGATAATGGTCTACATAACGAATAATGCATTAGACGATATATTATTTTGTAAAATGCTTCTCCCATTCATATGCTTCTCCCATTATGATCTTTTCATATGTCAAGATTAAATTGTGTCTCCTTGATCATCATGGATCTAGGGAAGATAGATTGAAACAATATATGACCTTTGACCCTTTGCAGTAACCAGTTACACATTTGACTCTAATTTACATGATGAAGAACACCTTTTGACGATTTTATCTTATTCAAAGAAATGAAAATGTAATTGATAAATGATTATCATCATTATGATAATGATGATCATGATGATCATGATCATGATCATGAGCGCGATCATGACATCTTATTGAAAAAATGAGGGTTGATTTAGATAGCATATAGTCTCAGCTACAACATACTCAAAAATCAACAAAATCCAAGCCGAAATAACGGCGATATTGCTCGCAAAAGACACGAATGTAGACTCCAGATTTTAGAAAAAGTCATCTCCCATAGGGATTACACGCAAAAAGTAATGGATTAAGTGAAAATAGGGTAATAATAAAGTAAAAAGGGTTATTTATGACATTATTTGCGAATCTACGTGTTTAAAAAATCAAAAGTGATCGTACAGTGAAGGTCAAAAGGAAAAAAAAGTGAAAAAAAAAGTGTTGGAGACACCCGGACTCGAACCAGGGATCTCGAGGTTGGAAGTCAAGTGCGTTACCGATATACCAAAACATCTCCCATAGCGATTACACGTAAACGGGAAATGGAATTCAGAAATCCTACTTTGCAAGTGAAATATGAGCATGATCCCGGCATCTAATCGAAAAATAATAGACACACTTTTGATAGCTCATTGTCTCAGCTACAACATATCCAAAGCTCAGCGAAAACAAAGCTAAAACAACGGAGATTTTGCTCGCGAAAGACAGGAGTGTAGAATCCAGTTTTGAGAAAAAGTCATGTCCCATAGAGAATACACGCAAAATGCGAAAAAATGACATGCCTCCTTTAATCGCAGAAATATGCCATGATACCTTTGTCAAACTGGAAAATTGTGGATACTGCATTTGTAGAAAATTGTCTCAGCTAGAACATATCAAATTTTGAAAGAAAATTGATCCATATTTACAGAGATACAATCAATTTTCCAAAAATATGCTGACGTCATAATATGCAAATTACAATTTTGAGTTTGGAGGCCATTATGATGACGTCATGAGTTAATTGAGGATAAAATGAGACATGAAATCATATCTCCGACTCATGATCTATCCAAATATGGAAAAATATTAGGAGTTTCTATCTATTCTAAAGAGTTACAATGAATTTTATATAAGCATGTTTTTGCCCATGTATTGTGGATAAAGATAACGCAAATCCGCGCGTGCTGTCAACTTTGACGGACGCTCATTGCGTTAATAAAAGGTGAACAAGTTATCAAAATGCTTGGAAAAATGTACCAAATATGATGACAGAAAAAAAATCGGCGATTCTATGTTGCAAAATGCCAGTACGCGCGAAAACGCGCGCGCATGCGCGTGCGCGTAATTTTTTTATCAAATGCTCCATATGGCCTGAAACGTATGTAAAAAAAATTTGGAATGATTTGGAGCATTTTAAATTTTTGCGCCCGCGTAAACGCGCGGACGAACGCGCACGCGCGCATTTGCGCGTTTTTTTAAAATTCAACTTTACCGGACGGATATTTATTTTAATCGTGGTAATTATGAATGAGAAATAACTTTCCGTTATGAAGATATGATCATTAGTTGATTTTCACAAAATGGCGCCTGGATGACGTCACGATAATTTTGACTCTCTAAAAAGTCACGCAGTTCTAAGTTAGACTAAGATCTATCATCATGGCAAGTTTCATGATAATGGCTTTATTCAGTCTTGAGATATCCTGCGAACAAATTCGAGGAAGAATAATAATAATAAACTAGACTTTAATTCGTCACTTAGACGAATTAGGTGATACGTACGATAATGGTCTACATAACGAATAATGCATTACACGATATATTATTTTGTAAAATGCTTCTCCCATTCTTATGTTTCTCCAATTATGATCTATTCATATGTCAAGATTAAATTGTGTCTCCTTGATTATCATGGATCTAGGGAAGATAGATTGAAACAATATATGACCTTTGACACTATGCAGTAACCAGTTACACATTTGACTCTAATTTACATCATGAAGAACACCTTTTGACGATTTTTATCTTATTCAAAGAAATGAAAATGTAATTGATAAATAATTATCATCATTATGATAATGATGATCATGATGATCATGATCATGATCATGAGCGCGATCATGACATCTTATCGAAAAAATGAGGGTTGATTTAGATAGAATATAGTCTCAGCTACAACATACTCAAAAATCAACAAAATCCAAGCCGAAATAACGGCGATATTCATTTTTGCTCGCAAAAGACAGGAATGTAGACTCCAGATTTTAGAAAAAGTCATCTCCCATAGGGATTACACGCAAAAAGTAATGGATTAAGTGAAAATAGGGTAATAATAAAGTAAAAAGGGTTATTTATGACATTATCTGCGAATCTACGTGTTTAAATAATCAAAGGAGATGGTACAGTGAAGGTCAAAAGGAAAAAAAAGTGAAGAAAAAAAAGTGTTGGAGACACCCGGACTCGAACCAGGGATCTCGAGGTTGGAAGTCAAGTGCGTTACCGATATACCAAAACATCTCCCATAGCGATTACACGTAAACGGGAAATGGAATTCAGAAATCCTACTTTGCAAGTGAAATATGAGCATGATCCCGGCATCTAATCGAAAAAAAAGGCACAGTTTTGATAGCTCATTGTCTCAGTTACAACATATCCAAAGCTCAGCGAAAACAAAGCTAAAACAACGGAGATTTTGCTCACGAAAGACAGGAGTGTAGAATCCAGTTTTGAGAAAAAGTCATGTCCCATAGAGAATACACGCAAAATGCGAAAAATCGACATGCCTCCTTTAATCGCAAAAACACACCATGATACTTTTGTCAAACTGGAAAATTTTGTGTACTACATTTGTAGAAAATTGTCTCAGCTAGAACATATCAAAATTAAAAAGAAAATTGATCTATATTTACAGAGATTCAATCAATTTTCCAAAAATATGCTGACGTCATAATATGCAAATTAAATTTTTGAGTTCGGAGGCCATTATGATGACGTCATGAGTTTATTGAGGGTCAAATGAGACATGAAATCATATCTCCGACTCATAATCTATCAACATATGAAAAAATATTAGGAGTTTCTATCTATTCTAAAGAGTTACAATGAATTTTATATAGGCATGTTTTTGCCCATGTATTGTGGATAAAGATAACGCAAATCCGCGCGTGCTGTCAACTTTGACGGACGCTCATTGCGTTAATAAAAGGTGAACAAATTATCAAAGTGCTTGGAAAAATGTACCGAATATGATGACAGAAAAAAAATCGGCGATTCTATGTTGCAAAATGCCAGTACGCGCGAAAATGCGCGCGCATGCGCGTGTGCGTAATTTCTTTATTAAATGCTCCATATGGCCTGAAACGTATGCAAAAAAAATTTGGGATGATTTAGAGCATTTTTAATTTTTGCGCGCGCGTAAACGCGCGGACGAACGCGCACGCGCGCATTTACGCAAGTTAATTGACCTGAAATTGACCGGACGGATATTGATCTTAATCGTGATAATTATGAATGAGAAATACTTTTCCGTTATGAAGATATGATCATAAGTTGATTTTCACAAAATGGCGCCTGGATGACGTCACGATGAGTTTGAGTTTTTGAAAAGTCACGCAGTTCTAAGTTAGGCTAAGATCTATCATCATGGCAAGTTTCATGATAATGGCTTTAGCCATTCTTGAGATATCCTGCGAACAAAATTGAGGAAGAATAATAATAATTTCTTCTATACAGACACAAAATAAATACTAGACTTTAATTCGTCACTTAGAC
>NW_022145598.1:22098000-22143348 GCF_000002235.5 Strongylocentrotus purpuratus
TTTATTCTAACAAACATAATCCATGTACGATACATAATTCAGTGACATTCCAAATATCTCCTACATCTTTATTAGAATATAGATTTCGATCATAACTTTTTTTATTTATGAAAGGACACATCATTGAGTGACATCAATTATTATCTCCTAAGTCTCTATTGTCATAAACGCTTTCTCTGATAAGGATTTCTGATTCTAAACATTATACATGTAAGATACATAATTAATGTGACATTCTAAACGTCTCCTTAGTCTTTACCGTCCTACCTGTTTCAAATGTGGTAAGCTAATCTTTTCCATAATGTCATCTCTAACATAATTTATTTCAGTTGATGTTTCCAAAATTATTTTTTCTTCTAAACCTTACATGATACTTAATTTAAGTTGTGATTCTTGCTAAATAAACCTTCGAATATAACTTCACAGGTATGAATATGAAGTGATGATTGCCCGGATGGATACTCTGCAACCACATTCCCTGCTTTCGGGATATGAGCATCACTGAGCACATCCCACATCCTTATCTCGCAGAGACAAAGAAGAAGAGTGTCATGGTAAATATACATTCTATCAATGTACTTCAATTACTGTAGGTTTCAACATATTACCATTCAAACATTTTCAAAGATTTTATGGACATTATGTCACAATTATATCACCTAAACTTGATATTACTTGTTCTTTTTCATCTTATGGACTTATTGCTAACAAATATTTGAGAGCAGTAAAGTTTATACTCTTATTCATGTTACAGAAATAAGTTGCTTATGGGTGGAAGCAATGCAAAGAAAGGAAAACTTCAATATCAGAAGGTTGATAGGTATTCCATGAAGAAAAAAAAAACATGATTAGTGTGTTAAGTGGATTGAGGATGTGGTAATAGACTTTGGTAGGCAAATGGATTCACTCTTTCGTTAACTGAATGTCTGTTGATGAGAAGTAAAGTCTTCTTTAAAAGTATATTTATCTTTAAAGGGAAATCCAACCCTAATTGCAAGTTGTTCTGAAGGAAAAAGATGAAAAATCAAAGAAGCAGATAGGTGAAAGTTTGAGCAAAAATCGGACAATGAATTTATGAAATTGTAATTACTTACATGAGGAAATTTGAAATTGGGCGGGAGTATGTAATGTCACTGTGATGTAGTATAGGGACAAATCCCCTATTTGCTCCATACAAGTGACACAAATCTCATTTTTTACAAAATGTTTATTCAGAAGGATTTTCTTTTTTATGACATTTGTGACATTTATCTTAAACCTGCAGGTACCGTTAGGAGTGCTTGAAAAAGATGAGAGCAAAGTCTCCGATATGATAGATGTGTTGGACTATTGCACAGATATACGTTCCAGGAGAGATAAGTCACCAATCCCTGTGGTTCTGTATGGGGACCAGCTATCCTGTGAAAGAGTACGTGATGCCATGGGAGCTCGAATCAACGAGGATACACCATGGGATAGACTAAGTGGCTTACAACCAGCCATACAGGAGTGGCATAAGCGCCTTCTTATGTTAACGGTACCATTTCAGTTTAATTCCATTGTTTTTGCTTTTAAATGGTTAAACTGCTTGACTTAACATAACTTAAATGGGACAAAATGAGACAAATTGATGTGTATTTTTTTTTGTTTTTGACAATACTGAATGGTAAAAAATCGGAGGGTAAACAATAATAATAATGTTTAATTTGTATATAGCGCTTAATACAAATGTCTCTAAGCGCTTTACAAGGGTATAGCAAGCTTTATATTTTGAAAGTATAGGCCTACATTACAGAATAATGTAAATATGATTTACACATAGGAGAGCACATGATATGTTGCCATGGTAGCAAAAATATACAAACATATATATTTTTTTACATTTCCCCTTTGTGTAAAATAATGCACACTTAATAATGTAGACCACTTGAATTTATTATGGGATTACTTTTGTAATAAGTGCCCATATTGTCTTAATTTGATACTAAGATAAGAAATAAATAAACACCATTCCTAACTAGAGTTATGATGATGAATATATTGATGTGTGCAAAAAAATAGAACAAAATATTACATCAACCCATTATAAGCACACATAATGTGTGTCCGCGCGTTCTTTTAGCAAAGCAAGAAACATTACTGGAATTCAATCAACAGTTTTATTTATGAAAAATATGTAATTTTGTATCCAGTTATATATCAAAGCATTTTTATGAACTTTAAACTGATACCAATTATGAAGGATGTAGGTATATGGCATAAAGCTGTCCCAAAGTGTCAAAAGAGGGGATACCCCACTTCCAAAAGCACCAACAACAAAAACAAAAAAAACACATTTTAAGGGCAATCTAACCTCGGTCGGTAATAAAATGATTTGTGTGGAAGCAGAAAAATAAGAAACAAGAAATGGTGAAAGTTTGAAAAGAAATCGGACTAAGAATAAGGAAGTTACGGATGTTTGAAAAGTGAGATCACTAAATCTATGCAAATTTCAAATTGGCAATTTGGTCAGTCGATTGAGACAAAAATTATGGACAACTCTCTCATTTGTTGTGTACTTACATATCATTATGTTGTGGTTCTTCATCAGTGCCTATTCCCTCGGGGCAGTAATCAAAATCTATCATAGATAGTATATATTGTTATAGGTCCTCATAAAGAGAAAGAAAAAATCATTCTTTTAAATATGACATTTTAGTCATTTTGTGTATTGGAGCAAAATGCGGGAGTTAATTGTCCTATATATTACATCCCTGTAATATTACCTTTTTGTTATATGTTATGTCTATACACATATTTTCCCATAACATATTAATAAATTTTTGCATTTGTTATTTCTTTTTTACAGGACACTTACAAACTACTGTATGATGCAAAGAGTACAAAATCATGTGGGAGTATGTCCTCCTCATAAGATCCAGATACGGGCATACTAACGTTACACCGAAAATCTCCCAGTGTTTCAACTATGCTACAAGCCTCTTGAGGTTTGCAACAGAATCACATGTGTTCGCTGCAGCATGTGAATTTATGGGCATATCAAAGCCGAGTGACCATCCTAAAGACGTACCAGAAGACTGAGGCCAAGTCATCGTATTTTAGTGACACGTGTCAATTTGTACTGCAAATGTCTTTCCATCCTTACCAGATAATCCTTCTACCAAGGGAGACAAGACGTGGGTGGGAAGGGGAAGCTGCGGAGCATGTTGGAGATGAGTCTGACGACGAGGAGGACTCTGAGGATTCTGAGGAGGATGAAGGGGCCTTTCTGCATATGCAAAGAAAAAAATGAAGATGTGGAAATGGTAATGTGTAACAACAAGAGCTGTGAAAGGGGGAAATGGTCCATCTTGACTGCCTAAAAACTGAAGCGATATAAGATTCCCAAAGGAAACTGGTTTTGCAGCAAGGAATGTAGCCAACGACACCAGAAGGATACAGGGAAAACAAAAGAGACACAAGATTGGTGTAGACTCAAAATTTGAATATTCAAAAGCTTTGCTTCATCTAGGCCTTGGTGAAATGGTATGCTACGATGCTATAAGAGAAGGAGACGGTGATCGAATGATCCAACATTGGCTTCTAGATCTTCCCCACTTCTATGACAAACACCACTGGAAATACCTCATTGAAGCACACAGTCTTATCTGGGATGTTAATGGTGGAGTGTCGGAAAGGATAGCTCACCAGCTTAAGTGGAATAGGACAGTGAACATACATGGTGGTGAGGGGAAGAATCTAGGAAAGGACCTAGGCATGGAAGTTCATGAACAAAGACTATAAAGAGTCAACAAAAGATGCGGCAGGAAATCTTACTGAGAGTGTCATATCACGCTACAGTCAAGTGGTTGGGGTGAAGAAACAATTAAATAGATTGTTCGATACTAAGGTGACAGGAAAGAAAGACAGTTTTAAAGAAGCGTTCTGTCCAAGTCAGAGAATCTGATACTGCAAGTCTGGCTGAACTCCTGGTCAAAAACAAGTGCTTAGTTGAAATCCCTGGGAGATCGCATACAGGATTCGAAGACTTCGAGTTTGAACAAACATTGGATCTGGACAAAGTACAAGGCCAAGATGTCGACCTTAGTGAGAGAAGAATAAAACGAGTTGAATTAGCAAAATTAATGGAATAAACAACAAGTGAAACAGTGGTAGTGTAAAAGTCATCTATCATTATGCCAAAATCTGAATCTAATTTGAATAAGAACAAGGGGATAGCCATATTAAGAATATTTCCCTTCTTATCTTAATCATTTATTCTAGTTCTCTTTTACATAAAAAGGGGAACAGAGAATGGGCAATTCAGGGCATAATGATAAAGAAAGAGCACAGTTTCAGATAATGGTTATGTGTTATTGTGGGAAATAGTCTTTCTTTTTCTATTTCGTCTATTAATATCATATAGTGTACAAACCTTAGCAAGTCTGGCCAGTACACATAACATATTTATGTGCACATGTGCACCTCTTGTAGCAACTTGAACAACACATGCACAAAGAGCATGTACATGGTGCCTTCTCAGTGCAGTTCAACTTGTGGCAGACACGTTCCTTCTCTCCAGGTCAGGTGTGCCAGGAATCTTGAAAATGCCCAAGATGGTGTCACGCGAGCACAGTTCTCTTCGTTTACCATCTCCTTCATGGTGCTATCATTGGTTTGATGGAGGGACCTCTTGTACGCATAGAGTATGGCCAGTCCTTTGTCAAGATTCTGGCACACCTACCAAACTCCTGCCAGTATGAGAGGGCACTCTCAACCCCCAGTTGACGACAATTTAAACATCTGGTACATCCACACCCAGGACTCAGGGCAAGCGTGGTTACAATGACTCTGGTGCAGCTTGACCTGCTGCAAAAAATCCGTGATAATCTTGTCTGACTTCTTCCCTGTTGTATGACTATGGTATTGTTCTACCAGCCTGTGTCTTGCAGGATAATGGCAGCCGCAGCAAGCACCCTTCGTCTCCTGCAATGCAACCAGCAGTAGATCTTTTGACATGTGTTTACACTCTTCGTGTAAATGAGCATCTTGTTTGCATTAGCACCATTGTCAATGACCTCCTTGACCACCCAGGCCAGGTGCTGCTGGAACTTCTCTTTCACCCTCTCTATGTGAATGTAGATATCTGGCCTGAAAAATTAATTAAGAATGAAAAGAAAAAAAACTTATATCGATGCTAATTAGGAATCCAAATTTGGATAAAGTCTTCATGCAAATTGTGTTTCCACAACCCCCCCCAAATATATTTCCGGAGATATAGAACATCAACTGAAGTTTCTCGAGTTGTTGAAGAGGGGGGGGGGGGGGGGGTGGGGAGCAAAGCGAATGAGCAAAACACAGAGGCCTACTTGTTTTAGAAAATAAAATTGAAATTACGGTAGTAAATTACATAAATCTAGCTTTTGTTTCTTCATTTCCCCTTATCAGAACTGTTCTAGCGACCCTCCCCCTATTGGGGCAATTTCCAAGCAATTAAGGTTTATAGCTGAATTACTTCAACAAAAGCTTAGTATATTTGTTTACATTTATCTTTCAAAATCAACAAGGATAAAGTTAACGTACATGAATCTGTTTATTATTCACCTATAATGGTAAACATCTTGGAAATAGGATCAATATCCATTAATGCATACACACCTATCTGGCAACTTTGAGATCACTCATGATCGAGGGAGATAATGCCAATATGTTCTTGACATCAGAGAAATCTTGGAGGGTGGCTGTAGCTGTTAGGACTAGGGTAGGGATGTCATTAAAGATGGCCACAACATTGCATGCCCTCTGTAGGACGGTCGAAAGTTCAGGCCCCTGGAACAATGATATGACAGTGATAATAGTTATCATCGCACATTACTTCTATTCATGTTTTTTGTGTGTTTTAAGTGTCGTATACATATCATGCAAACGATGTAAATAGAATAAATAAGACGTAGTAGACTGCTTGCCTGTAATAAATTGATAATATGAAGAAACAGTCAGTAGTAGAAACAGACTTTAATGTTTACTTTGATACTATATTGATTCACAAATTTGTAAAAACAGTTTTTAAATTGTGCAACTCTGAGATTTGATGGGACCAGCTCGCTAGAAGTTATGAATTCATTAAATCACTTCAACTTTATACTACAACCAGTACTTATATTTCTATGCAGGTCGATATACCAAAATTCATGTGCATAAACTGTAATCATATTCTGTTCACAATTGTACAGACCTAAATATACATTTTAGGAACTTTTATTGTCACTGATGTTATAATTATGTTTTTTTGATTCATGTAATTACCACTGGGATATGCAGTGACCCTCATCAAAACATATCAGGCATATCTTTCTTTGCAGCTGTTCTTTCAGCATCATCTGGACTTTCTTTGAGGTAATTGCTTCTGGTGAGGCCAAAATGACTTCATAGTGATTGGTTAGCAGTTCTGTTGAAAAGTAAATGAAAAGATTCATCCATCTGGGGCCTGATGCATAAAAATTACCCTCAATGGAAACTACCATGGTAATAGTACTAAACAGCTAATCAGAATAAAGGTTCAATTTACCATCGATGGTAAAATTGCCATCAATTGTAAGTTTAATACCAGGTGCAGATCCAAGATTTCTTAAAGTCTTTCGAAAAGTCGCTCAGTGGGGGGGGGGGGGGGGGGGGGGGGGGGGGGGGGGGGGGTGAGCACATTTTTTTTGGGGGGGGAGGGTTCCTCGAAAATTTAAAAAATTTGCACCCCCCCCCCCCCCTGAGCGTCAGGGGGGGGGGGCGGGAGCCCCCGCCCCTCTGGATCCGCCACTGTAATGCAACAGGGGCCTGAAGTGTGTATATTATGGTTTCTTATCAATAAGTTAGGCCTACTCCCAAAAATTAAGTGTTGAAAAACGTCTGGAAAACTATTGATTTCGTTTTTTAAACGTCATTGGCATTCTGAGTAATCATGGTAATGGAGTTTACTGAATGGAGAATGTTCTCATACATTTATATCTCTATATGTGTTATAAAGTTTGGAATTATCAATGAAAAATTAATAAAAAGTAAATAACGGGAAAGTATATTCTTGTATAAAGAGGTGCATTTATTTTGATAATCAATACAGGTCAACCTTCAAAATAATTTACAGAATGCAATATGCAATATTGGATGGAGAAATAGAGGGGGGAAATGGCAACAGTGGTGGGGGGGGGGGGGGGGGGGGAGAGCTTATATCTACTGAGGGAAGTTGCGGAAAGGGGTCATCTAGTCTCTCGTTTTCCTTTCTCCCTTTCCTCTTTTATCTCCTTTTATCATAGTTAGTTTGCTTCTCATTTCCTGCCCCTATAGATACACCACTTAAAGATACTATATCAATTTTGCAGCCAACATCAAATTCTGTAAAACTTTGCAGGAATTATGAATATGTCATGTATGTCAGCCCAAGTCCACTCCAAAAATAACTTGCCTTTAATAGAACCGAAAAAACATCAGACAAACCAATCAAAAAAAGTTTGAGCAAAATCGGATAACTAATACGAAAGTTATGAACTTTTGAAAAAGTATGTAAAACTAAAAAAACAATGGAAATCACTACACAAATTGCCAATTTGGTTTTCAGTTTGTGACGTCATATCCTCACTACTTATCAATGCTTTATATAGTTTAATCCCATTAATTTCCCTTTTTATCCCCCAAAACTTGATTTCCCCATGCCTTTGCCCAGGTTATATGATTTGTATCATATTGCGTGCATGACATTTCCCCAAATCTTTTATAAATTTGTGAAGAATTGATACTATTTTTCTGAATATTATATTTCATAATTATTGATTTTTATACAAATAGTTCATCAAAAATCAAATTTTTGTGTGATTTAACTGGAAACCAAATTACTCTATATTAGTGCATCCACACAAAAACATATATTATCAATCTAACTTGGATGCTGGTGTGGAAGAAATAAGATTCTTAGGGGGAAATAGGAAATATATATAATAAATATAAAGAAAATAATTAGTGAATAGTGAGGACCATACGTCACAGACTCACGAGTGGATTGGCAATTTGTGTAGTGATTTTCAAAGTTTTTCATGTCATTAAAAATTCATAACTTTCTTATTAGTTATCGATTTTGCTCAAACTTTTTTGATTGGTTTGTCTGATTTTCTGGTTCTATTGAAAGTAAGTTATTTTTGGAGTGGACTTGGGCTTTAAACGTTAGCAGTGTCCTAATATTCAAATTATGCAAGGAAACCCGTTTACTTGCTAGACTGCACTGTCAGACACTATTGAGTGACTGACTGCCTTTTTCATCTTTGGTAATAACATACATAAAATGAGCTGTAAAGGGTACATGAGCATTGTCTACATCAATAACCCACTAATTCTTGTAATGGCCAAAATTAAACTTATTGAAACTTTGCGCAGCATAAAATGTCAGTACGACCATTCAGTACAATGGTCTGAAAAATCAGACTAGTACTTACTGGCTCTATAGCTCGTAAGTCGATTTGACACCTAAGAGTCGTTATTTTTCCACTTAAAGACACTTACAAGCCCCCCTTTTTGTAGGGAAGTTCTAAATTAGTATTATCTTTCAAATGCCGTTGTAATTTAACCTATTCATTTTGGGGGCCTGCAAATGGGACATAGTACCTTTAAGGGCAAATTTACCTGCAAGATTAACCTCAGCTTCATCTTCTGTGATTGAGATGACGCGAATTCCTAACTCTTGCAATTTTCCTCTCTGGTTTCTCATTAGAGCCTTAAGGGGTGAAACCACCAAAGCGGTCTTGGGTTCTTTCTCAGTCTGTAGTCGGGATAGTTATTTCACAGGACGGAAAAGGGAAAAGGAGAGAATGATTGCATTATTAGTTGCATTCTAGCATTTCACAAATGACCCTTTTGAGGGTGTGATCTTAATGCAATACAATTTACACATTATTAAATTTATTTTAATTACATGATTACATAGTGTACAAAACAATAAAAGTAATAGAGTATCTTTATCTTGCTGGCTATAACTTGCACAAATTTCACGCACCAGTTTCAAAAACGATCCGAGGCCCTTCATTATACTCCCTATGTTTGTTGTTGTTTTTGACATGATTGAATTAATCATACTCATATGAGCACCTTCCGGGCACCTTGACAACCCAAAAAATGGAATGATAAGCTATAGGCCTACATCATTACAAAAAACAGTTTATAAACTACAGCGACAGAAGATCTATAGGCCTATAAGTCTATATACAGTTTGACAAAATGGGGTTTTGTTTTGTTGCTGTTACTCATCTAAGGGTATGGACACAACTGAAAGTGACATGTTTTAAACGCCTTATATTTGATACAGTGGAACTATAAAGGTGTCACCTTCAATAACCATTTTGATGTAAAGAATCTGCTGTTTTTATTTAAAATGTCAAAATTGAAAAAAAGCATCCCATAAATATTGGTCACAAAAATTTACGTTTAAACAAAGCCTCAAGTCTCAATGAAACACATGTACATTGCAGGCGCGGATCCAGGATTTCTTAGGGGGGGGGAGCCCAAATTTGAAATTATGCGAGCCAAATATTGGTACGTAATGGTGACCAGCAGTGACGTAATGCGGGAGGGGGTGGGGTGCAGGGAGGGGTGAGTTCCCACCTCCCTCTTGACGTTTCATTGATTATTAGAGAAAGAAGACGTTTCGTTATACCGTTTTCGAAAATAATCCTCGTCTAAATTCAGTTTTTCCCGCCCCGCGCAAAGCGCGGAAGCTTTTACGATTCATTAAACCATTAGAGAAAAAAGACGATTCGTCGTACAGTTCTCGACTCTAAATCCTCGTCTGAATTCAGGTTCCCCCCCCCCTCCCGCGCAAAGCGCGGAAGCTTTTACGATTCATAAACCATTAGAGAAAAAATACGATTCGTCGTACAGTTCTCGTCTCTAAATTCTCGTCTGAATTCAGGCTCCCCCTCCCGCGCGAAGCGCTGAAGCTTTTAAGTTTTATTAAAAATTAGAAGAAAGAAGACGATTCGTTGTACCGTTCTCGAAAATAATTCTCGTCTGAATTCAGTTTTTCCCCTATTGCGCAAAGCGCGGAATTTTTGACGTTTCATAAGATTGTGAGAGAAAGAGACGACGATTCGCTGTACCGTTCTCGACTCTTAATCCTTGTCTGAATTCAGTTCCCCTCCCCCTCCCTCCTGCGCTGAAGCGCGGAAGCTTTGACGTTTTATTAAATCATTAGAGAAAGAAGACGATGCGTTGTACCGTTCTCTACTCTTAATCCTTGTCTGAATTTCAAAGATGTTCTTTGTCTGCTCCTTTTTATTCCTACGTCCTCTTTCTTTTCTCTCCTCTCTTTTTTTTATTTTGACGGCGATTTTCGGGGACCGCCCCCACAGCCCCCCCCCCCCCCCCCCCTGGCTACGCGCCTGCGGTCAGATAAACACATTTCGATAACTTGTCCGACCCCAGAAGCTCAGGGGTTAAAGGCAATAAATTACGGTCAGATAAGCATTCAGGGGCCCGCCTTATAGGGCCCCTGGTGGGGTCGAGGCGGTGGAGCCCCCGGAGGCTCAGGGGTTTTAGACATTAAATTACCGTCAGATGAGAATCTAAGGGCCCTAGGTGGAATCCAGGGGCCAGTAGAGCCCCCCCCCCCCCGGAAGCTTGGGGGCTTTAGGTATTTAATCACAATCAGATGAGCATATTTTTATGCCTCATTATTGTTGACATTGGCAGTTAACTATTTTTTCTTTCTTGCTCTCTTCTTTTTTTATTTTTCTTTAATATACCTTTTCAAAAAAGTGGGGGTGGGGGGCTCGAGGCTCTCGATCCCCGACGTTCCTCGGGCCCTGACATGTAGGGATCTCAAGAATCACATATCTTGCCTGGCTGTAAATTTAGGAATTTGTCACATAAAAACGTATAATTACTAAAAAGTGAGGAAAAATCTCGGAAATTATGTCATTTCAGCATTATTTGTAATTCACCGTTATGGAATTAGAAATAAACCACGTTTAAATTTGATTTTCCCCAAGCCCCCTACCCCCTATCAGTTCGCCAGTATCTCCCCTTTTCCTTTTTCTTTCCCTTCCCTTCCTTCTCTTTTATTTTTTTTGATTGGGGGGGGGGGGCAACAGCCTGGGAGGCAAGGCCTTTTCGGCCCCCCCCCCCCCCCCCCCCCGATCTCTTCTCCCCCTTTTCTTTCTTCTTCTTCTTCTTCTCTCTTTCCTTTCTCTCCTCTTTCCCTTCTTTTCCTTTCTTCTCTCTTTTTTTTGCGGGGGGGGGGGGGGGGGGCAGGGAGGCAAGGCCTGCTCGCCCCCCCCCCCTGGATCCGCGCCTAGTACATTGAGACAACTTTAGATGTTATAAACGTTGAATTTACTACGGAGAAAAGTTATTATAATTTAATGCTAGAAAAGAAAAAAGAGAAAATTGGTTTCCATTTTTGGCAAAATATTCTAGGCCTACCAGAAACATTTGTTTGGAAAGATGTATTTCAGTTCAAATTTAATAACATAAGAGACAACAAGATCAAACAATATAATTTTAAATTAATTCATAGAATACTGCCATCAAAAGACAATCTCTTTATATGGAAAATCGTACAGTCTAACAAATGCGAAACACGGTCGTGAAAAAGAAACTATTGAACATTTTATATTTCGTTGCAAGAAATTAAGAGTTTTCTGGAAAATTATCTCAAGAATTATATATTTCATTTTAAAATAGAAATTGAAATTGATATGAAAATGTTATTGATTGGATATAAAATAGATAACAGAAAATTTACTTTACTTAATTTTTGGATAGATTATGCTCAACAGGTTATATACAAAGACTACGTAAAGCGAAACTTTGGAGAAGCCCCAACCAATCCAAAGAGGTTAATAAATAATTTTATTTCATCATTTAAATGTTTTTTGAAATAAAAAGAAAATATAAAGTACTTCGATATTGAAGAAGTTAAGAAAGTATTAGAAATGTTAAAATGACCATTTTTAAGATATAGGATTTCCCGGCCAAATTCGCGTGTTAGTCATTCGAATTAATTTACTTTGCATTTGATTTAGCGCAGATCGGTTTTGTCATGCCAATTATCATTCAATTTTCCAGTTTTTGTATTTAATTTAGGATTTTGGTCGAAGGGTTTCAATGGGTGTCGATCCTTACGTAATACCTATTCATCAGGGGGGATGAATGAATAGATCATCCCCCCCCCTGATGAATAGGTATCAGTTACAGATCGACACCCATAGATTTGTCATTCAATTTAGAAACTGCTCAACTAGCATTCAAATTAATATTCATTTGTCGAAGTGTAATTTTTTATCATTCAAATTAACACCTGTCATTCGTATTCGTAATATTTTTTATTCAAGTTAGGAATGTTAGGGGGAAGAATTGCAGCAAACTTTTACAGTTTTTAAATAATGCAATTAAATGCATGATTTGCCATTTGGGTCTAAGCTGTTATTCCATTTATTTATTTTCAGGACAATGCAGATGGGTGTAGTCAGACGTAAAGTAAAGAAGGGGCGAAATCAAGGGATATGGCATTTCTGCACGGACATGTTCATATACCCGGCAAAAATCGCCCCTTTTTACTACAGACTCGGAATTTTACAAAAGTAATTCACATCGTCTCTTATACCCAGCACATCCCTCTGTTTTTCTTGAAGAGTTTCATAGTTTACTTGCCCGCCAGCAGATCGATGGCTAAAGACATGGCTAAATAATGAATCATGTTCAAATTGTTGACTCTAGTCTCTACCCCAGTCACAATATTTGTACCCTTCTTCCATAATGAAATTATAATGAAATTATGATAAATTTATGATGAAACATAAGACAAACAACTTCCTTACATGAACATTTACAAATATACTGAGACCATCAGGTCCGTAGATGCAAGTCGTTTTTTCTTCTTAACAATCAAACTTAAATGCTGATGAATATCAGATAAATCTAATAAGTATAAGTGTATAAATGCAAGAAAATGAAATATGACGAAATACACATGAAAAAAACAATCTTGAAAGAAAAATAATGAGCTATAAAAAGTGTGTAATAAACGAGAAATGTATATTGACCATCAATTTAAGTGCACAAAGTGCTAATTTGATTGCTACAAATGAATTCGAATGCTAGAAGTAACACCGTCGCGTTGTCAGGAAATCGTGTTGCGCCAAATCGAATGACCAAATAGCGAAAAAGCACATTGTTCATTAATTTGAATGAACATACGTAGATTCTAACGAAAATTCCATAGATTTGAAAACTGGAAAAAAAGAATATAAACCCGAGATATACCTGACTGCACTAAAACCGTCGAATTTGAACGCAAGACAAATTAATTTGAATGACAAACTCGCAAATTTGGCCGGGAAATCCTATATTATTTTGATCTTGTATGTAATTCATGACTACTTGTTTTGTAAATAATATATATGCATTTTGAAATGGAACAATAAAGCCCCTCTGAAGAGGTAAAGAGAAAAAAAAATAAAGGTGTCACCTTGGACTTTAATATTGGGAAAAGTGTAAAAATCACAGATTTCCCGTAGCCTGTCGGCAACTGTACCCAGGTGTCCTTTCCGCGGAGTAGGGCGTCAAGGGCATTTCTCTGCTCGTCGCGGAGGACAAAGCTGCTGCCGAAAACTTCACGGGCTGCGGAGTCCATTTTTGTCGTCTGCTACTACTCACGTTTGAGTTCTCGTGTTGTCTGCTTCACTTGCGCGCGCTATCCTCGACGTGCCGCGCGGAGGAGCTAGCCGAGGCGAGGTCAACCATCCCCATCATCGTATATTTGAATATTCATTAGCCGCCATTTTGTTTTCTGTCTGTCAGAATGCTTGACGTGGGTCATCAAGAAGCAGCCAAAAGCTCGGTAAGTCCTATTATTTTTTATTTTTTTCTATGTCGTGGGGAAGGGGGTAAAAAGGGAACTTTTAGGGACTGACAATTGCCTAGAAATTACTGCAATTGGAGATAAATGATGTATCTAGGCCTATTTCTCCCCAAGTTTGTGATGTTGTGGGAGGGGCCTAACGGCTAGAATCTAGCGGAATAAGTTCAACACAGGCTGGCATAGGCGATCGTTCTGTCTCTATAACCGGAGGTAAGTGGAGCCAGACGTAGTCTCAGTGGAACAACCGACGGTATAGAGACTGAAGCTTTCGGTCTAGGCTAGAGTCTATTTCACCCCCAATTCTAAAGAAAATTCCATCTCTGGATAATTGTAGATCTATGTTCCTAGACTATTTCCAATGGTGATATCAGATTTTCGAAATCTTACCGATTTTTAGATAGCGGACTTAGGTCACGCGCGAACTATGGTCACACCACAATGCTGTGTACAAATAATTGAGGCTGTAGATCTAGGCTAGGTCAACTATGCATGCATGCACGTCAGCACTGCACACTGGCACTGTATTTTGTAGGCCAAGGCGTCATCGTACGTATTTTACTAGTAGGCCTAGTTGGACAGCGCTAGGCTAGAGTCAGCGCAGCTCAGGGCAGTTTTTATGCCTGGATCAAAATTGAATGTTAAACATTATATCATTCTATTTGGGTTAGACCTCTATCTCTTATGAAGCTATATGTTTCACAGATATGAATACATATACTTACGCTACTGATTCTTGGATAATAGAACGAAATTTCGACAGAAGAAACTGCAAAGCATATCCGAGTCCGGATCCACATAGCACTACGAGTACTTCAACATCTTCGAAAGATATCGATAACTCTTTGATGAGCTGGATCGATAATTAACTACATTAATGTAGACTTGTCGTCTGGTACCGGCTGCCAGTCAGATCGCTGGTTGTTCAATGTTATCTTTTTTGGCCCGGTCTTGTTGTACCCTTTTTTTTTGGGGGGGGGGGGTAAAGGGGGAAGAGGGGGGTGTTGAGTAAAAGAAAAAAATAGATTTGAGAGCGGGGCTGGGGCCCCCATTCCTGGCAAAATAAAACCAATGGTAACCACAATTTTACCCTTTTGGGGGGTTAAGGGGGCAGAGGGGGGGGGGGGGGGGAGGGGGTGTTGAGTAAAAAAAAAGGGGGATGTGAGAGCGGGGGCTGGGGCGGGGGCCCCCATTCCTGGCAAAAAAAAACCCCGATGGTAACCACAATTTTACCTTTTGGGGGGGGGGGGTTAAGGGGGAAGACGGGGGGTGTTGTGTAACTTTTATTTTTAGTGCTCAGTATATTTTTACGACCACCAAATTCCGGTTGTTTTTATTCGTATCACTTAGTTGATTAGTTAGAACCTAAGTCAAGAAGATGCTGTTTGTTTAGATTTCCATATCAAAAATTTGATCAAAAATCAGGTCGCATGCAGGAATATCGTAGAGTGTGTAATAGGCTTTTCACACTTCCGACTTTGCGTTATCATAAACTTGAAATAAACCACCCTGATTTACTTCTGCATTATCCCGACAAAGTAGGAAGAAAATGCAATACAAAGAACAGGTATGACAAACAATATTATTGCATTCATGTTTATTTCTTAAGAATAATATGAAATGATTTATTACTGCTGAATACGATAATTACTAATTTCATTAGAAAAATTGTATAACTTGAAAAAGAGAAGCAAACTTTTGACAGAACTACATGGTATAACAATGTAAAGTTTGCAAACAATAAGTACGCCATCATGAAAATGAGAGCTGATACATCATCCCAAAACAAAGTGAGCGGAAATCTGTATAAATACTAATATAATCTATGTTTATATACATTATAGTAGCTGTGCAATATTCTGGAGCATACAAATTAAAAAAAAACTAAATTTGATTTCTTTATATACAAACCCTATAGTGATAGGTTGTAAAAGAAATCAAATTTATTTATTTCATCACATGCAAGTGATAGAATTCAGTATTTGGACTACATTGTACATCATAAAAAAGTATAAATTCATCGTTGTGCTTTATAGTTGTGTTCTCTCTCTCTCTCTCTCTCTTTTATTATCTTTCTCGTGTCTATATCTCTTTTATTCTCTTTCTCGTGTCTATCTCTCTTTCTCTCTCTTTCTCTCTCTCTCTCTTTGATTCTCTTTCTCGTGTCTATATCTCTTTTATTCTCTTTCTCGTGTCTATCTCTCTCTCTCTCTCTCTCTCTTTGATTCTCTTTCTCGTGGCTGTTTCATTCTCTTTCTCGTGTCTATCTCTCTCTCTCTCTCTCTCTCTCTCTCTTTCATTCTCTTTCTCGTGTCTATATCTCTTTTATTCTCTTTCTCGTGTCTATCTCTCTTTCTCTCTCTTTCTCTCTCTCTCTCTTTGATTCTCTTTCTCGTGTCTTTATGTTATATATTTCCTCTCTTCTTTGTTTTGCCCTATCACCTTGCTTCACCATTCTTATTCACCTTTCATTCTCTCTAATTGAAAAGTACCCCAAAAATGAAAGCATATAGTCAGTGAGGAAAAAATATATATTAGGTCCATATTATGTTATGTACTGCCATCTGCTGCTCATCACAATGTCCCGTTGCATAATATTATTGGTAGGTTGCCATTAATGGAAACTTCCTTTGAAAAATCTTGATTTGATTGGCTTTTGAGTGATGTTGCCATGGTAGTTAATATTTATAACAGGGTAACCATCAATAATTGTATGCATGGGGCACGTGTCGAAAGTAACCAGAAATTGATATTAAAGGGAAAGTCCACCCCAAAAATAAGTTTGTTTCGATAGAGGCAGAATAATAAGAAAATCAGGTGAGTGAAAGTTTGAACAAATTCTGAATGAAAATAAGAAAGTTATGAATTATTGAAGTTGTGATCAATCAAATACAAATTGGCAACTCTGTGACGTATTATACGAGCTCTCCTTCATTTGCTTTGTGCATAATATTCCATAAAATCATGTTTTCTTCGTTATTGATGACGGAATATATATTTGTTCCTTGCAGGGGGAGTATAGAAACATATTTGCAATTATTATATTTAGGGTGCATGTATGGTTGAAATTTTTCTTGAGGGAAATGAAAATTTTAGATTTTTTAGTACTAAGCAAATGGAAGTTGAGCTCGCATTTTACGTCATAGAGTTGCCAATTTGTGTTTGATTGATCACAACTTAAAAATTCCTAACTTCCTTATTTTTAATCGGAATTTGCTCAAACTTTCACTGACTTGTTTCTCTCATTTTTCTACTCCTATTAAAACTAACTTAATTTCAGGGTGGACTTTCCCTTTAATAATTATGTACACATTCACCGAAAGATGGCGCAATTGAAAATACATCAATATTGCAAATAATTATGTAGTATTAAACAATCCGAACATCATTTTAATAAAACGGTGGCACATTAAAACTAGTCCAAATGTTGTTCCTTGAGAATCTTTGAAATCACTGTCTTTAAAACTGGATACGGCCCATGAGACAACAGACCAACAATAAAATTGCTTGTTGATAATTTTCCATTGGGTTCACTATACGGATATCGTCGGCCTCGGAGGGTGTCGGTCTCACGGGCTGTGGGTCTGCTTACATTTCCAAATACAAATTACGGTTCGGGCATAGCAAAGACTTCGTTGCTCACTCCGCCTGAGGCTTCGGGTTGGTTCCTTACCGGCTCCTTTGTATCTCCTCCGCCAGTTCTCTGAAGAAGGAAACAAAAATTGTTTTAATTATTAGTCAGCGTACCTACGGGGATACGGGTTAGAGCCCCCACCCTCCCCCTTCTCCTCTCCATTTAAATGGTGAACATTATATAAATGCCAAATTAAAATGGAGAAAATGGAAAGGGAGAGGGGGAAAGACATGAAAAAAGAAGATAGGACGCCCTTTCCCACCCTATGAATAAATAGAATACAATTCCAATGCCCTATTATAATTATTTCCATATAAACCATGTTCAGATTACGGTATATCATGTCATTGCAATGTTCCCACATTCTAAAAGGGGACGTACAATGCTATAGAAATGGCCGTGGGTTGATTTTTCGAAGTAGATGCAATCGTGTTTAACAAAAATATATAGATCATGAAATAAATAAATAAACAAATGATGAGATACACATTATGTACACATGAAATATTTAAAAACATAATTAATTGATAAATAACAAATAAATAAATGAATGAATAAGTAAATAAAATGTTCAATCAATCAACGAAAAAAAGAAAAGAAAAAGGAATAAAAACAAATTAGAAACTAGAATTGCAATCGTGTCAAAACGATATGCGTGCAATGACGCCATGTTTCTACATGTCTAACGAAAGAACATCTCTCGGACTATCCAGAGCAATTTGTACGAAGTATGTAGCTTCTGTGATACTGGAGATAGGTAGGGCGAAAGAAAGGCTTTAAAAACGGCCCGAAACGGACAAAATGGCGCCTAGACGGTAACCGTTGTGCATGGGTGATTCCGGAGAACAAAGATTACATTGACCTTGATTGGATGCTAGAGACTACGCCTAAGAAATTTGAAAGGAATTTGGACAGAGGAAGGGACCTAGAAAGGGTTCGCGAGCACTAAGTGCAAAGCCAATGGGGTTTGGGTGCATGATGAACAATATTGGTGATAACGCTCGCTGCATGCAGTGTAAAAAATGGCGTCTAAAATGACCCCCTTGACAGCTTTTAAAAATCCGGCTTCGTGAGGCCCTGCGTTTGGCCACAATATACGCATGCATAATTTCAAGGGGGAGGACGGAAAGGGGGCGAAAAGCCGATACGTGTTATATTTAGGCGGAAGCTCAGCGGAATTCGTATATAGTGACCCATGTTAAAAAGCGATTTACTCAAATATTTCTGTGATAACATAACGTTTTTGGTATCATTCGGAAGAGCACTTTATTGCGGTCAGTTAACATCATTGTCATCTACGTGCAATGTACTTCACGCAAAAATGGGCTGTTACGTAAT
Source organism: Strongylocentrotus purpuratus (assembly GCF_000002235.5). NCBI lineage: Eukaryota > Metazoa > Echinodermata > Echinoidea > Camarodonta > Strongylocentrotidae > Strongylocentrotus > Strongylocentrotus purpuratus. Next base: position 22,116,822 of record NW_022145598.1, read on the forward strand.
GCATAGTAAATTCATCATTTTTGGTGATTAGTTTGCCCTGACATCATCGAATTTCACCAAACTTAGCAGACAGTAATAATTGTCACATATTATATGGATACATATCTGTGCCAATTTTCATGGACGTAGGTATAAAAATCGTTATTTTAGAGCAGGCTAACGTTATTTCGCAATTTTCTTGAAAGCTGCATATTTTGGAGGGCAATTTTCGCAAAGTCGGTCAGCGCTAGGGTATAATTTTGTATTTGACTGAAAAGGGCTTATATTCAAGTATCTATAAATCCTTAAAAGGGTACGGGTTTGGCAAGACATGATGGAGCTACGTCAATAGAAAGAAAGCAAATTATCATTACTTTAGAGGGGGCTATTAATTTGTCCATAGCCATTGGAGCGTGAGATTTAGGATGGCTATGTGCAATTATGAGATAAAGATACTGCAAGAAGTTGAAACGAAACGGAAATGGTATGAGAAAGTTATGGCAATTCTAGATTTGTAGGGGTCCATTTTTCAAGAATGTTAGAGATTTTTCACGGAGTTGGTTTCGGATATGAATTTGCAGTACAATGATGGTATTTTGAAGGGCATGTTATGCATCGCAGATAAAATAACATCTCTTGGTCTATTTAGAGGAAGTTGTTAGAACTCTGTAGGATCTAGGATAGCGGAGAAAGGAAAGAAGAAAGAAAGGCCTTAAAAAACGGACCAGAACCGGGCAAAATGGCGCCTGGACGGTTATGCATGAGTGATTTCGAAAATCGAAGAGTGTAGTGACTACGTGCAAAACGAATAGGATTTCCGGACGATAAGAAGAAGAAGAAGAATATTTATAGGGCAGAATGTGAACGAAGACAATGCAATGACGAAGAACGTCATTGCAAAAATTAATAAGTATTAAATAGATGAATAAATAAATAGATAAGTAAGTAAATGAAAAAATAATATTAAAAAAATGAATGAATGAATGAATTAATCAATTAATCAATTAATTAATATATAAAGCAACAAATAAATACGTAAAAAGGTAAATGAAACTTACTCCGCCTTCTATGTCGGTGAGATCACCATCTTCATCATCTGATGTTGGTTGACATTCACTGCACAGCCCGCAGCATCCACAGAAACAACAGCAACAAAAACAGCAACCCGTCGCAATGAAGAATATTATTGTTGTGATCTGTGTAGGATGTCAATGAAAGGTTTTTGTTTAAATACACAATTGATAATTATCGCATTATCACAGGTGACTACAATACCCATATATGTGCCTCCTCCCCCCCCCCCCCCCCCCCTGATAGTCTTAATGCTCCTGATCTCTGTTTTCTTTATTTTTACACTAGTATTTAATGATACTGATCATAAGTTAACATCTTTAATTGAAATCTTCAATTTGGATTTATCCTCGAGATTATTATTTTCCGCCCCACCACCGTTTCTCCCTCTCTCTCTCTCTCTCTCCCTCTCTATCTCACTACCTCTTTATTCTCTTTCTCTCTCTCTCTCCCTTTCTTTTTTTCTCTCTGTTGCTCCCTCGCTCTCATTCTCTTTCTCTCTCTTTCTCTCTCTCGCTATGCTACATTATAGATTCTTCCACATATTCTCCGCGGCCTATAGAGGGTCTGTATATTACACTCATATCATTTAAAAGCAGATGCCACCCGTTTTTCCAATAAAGAGTTATAAAAACTTTGAAGAAATGTCTGAGCAATTGAAAACACATGAATCCTTGTTGTTATAATGCTTTTACTATCGAATACAACAATTAAAAATAATTTTGTATGCCTCTCTTTCTCTCTCCCTCTCTCTCCCTCTCCCTCTCCATCCCTCGCTCTTTCTCTCCCTTACTTGTATTGAATAAAATAATTTATGATAATATAATTATATTACATCCAAATGTCCCGTTCTTAAATTTGCCTACCCCATCAATTTCTTTCTCTCCATCTCTCCTGAAAATTACCTCGAAGCATTTGCTATTGAATATAAAGTAGAGTAAATCCATTGCTTACTGGAACCTGGTGGTCTCTGTGTTAAGTCTATCGGAATTAGATCATTCAGTAGTCAACGGGTTAAGTCATCGCCGAATGTGTCGGCTATGAATAGAGGCCTATATCTCTATCTGTCTGTCTCTATCTCTCCTCTCTCTTCTGTTTCTCTTTCTGTCTCATTTTGTTTCTCTTTCTATTTCTCTGTCTCTCTCACTCACCCTCTCTCTCTCTCTCTCTTCTCTTCACACACACACATACACTGTTTACACATCACCCACTACCGATAATTACCTCGAAGCATTTGCTGTTCAACATGGCGTAGAACCATATGTTGTCATCCCCGACGGTGTCGGATATGAAGAGACCAAATGATCCGTACTTGTCATATATCTGTCTCTTCTTCTCGTCTGTCAATACTTTATGTGCACGGTTGATCTCTTTAAACTGAAAGGAAGATGGTGGAAACACGAAATCTTAAAGGTTCTTTGTTTCATATAGTGCATCCTTCAATTACAATTCTGTCTAGATAAATAAGGAAACGCTCTCGGCGGTCTCGCCTGCATTACGCAATTCAGTATGAGGAAAAATTGAGACTGGAACATTATTTATAGGCAGGGTGGCCCATTAGGCCCCCCAAAAATGAAATCCTCTGAATATAATCAGCATTTGAAGTGAATATTGACTAAGAATCATGAACAAATAACAAAAATGTATATATTTATTTATTCTCATATTAGGCGGTGAAAACAATAATCCAAGTCTACTGACCTAAAATGACCTTTGACCTTGTGACCTGGAATTTGTGTCATATGATTTGTGATACTTGATAACCCTTGGGTATAAGTTTCATGGAATTTGAACAATCAATTTTGAAAATATGCTAACAATTCAAAATCTTGATGTTGATGCCACAACAAAGCCTAAGTTTGTTGACCTAAATAACCTTTGAACTTAACTTAGTGACCTGAAATACTACTCACATGATTGGGGAGCCTTGATTATCCTATAGTCCAAATTTCATTGACTAAGAACTTAAACTTTCAAAATTATATAACAAATTCAAAAACTTAACCTTAGGTTAAGTTTTTGATGATGATGCCACAACATAGTCCAAGTCTGTTGACATGAAATGACCTTTGACCTTGACTTTGTGACCTGAAATACTACTCACATGATTGGGGACACTTGATAAGCCTATAGTACAAGTTTCATTGACTAAGAACTTAAACTTTTAAAATGATATAAAAAATTCAAAAAACTTAACGGTAGGTTAAGTTTTTGATGTTGACGCCGCCGCCGTCGCCGTCACCGCCGTCGCCGCCGTCACCGGAAAAGCGGCGCCTATGTCTCGCTTTTTTGCTACGCAGGCGAGACATGAACTAACTTATTCATACCCTTACGAATTTTGTAAATATTTAAGTATGTGAACATTGATTTGTCCCCGATATAGGCCTAATATATTACATGAGAATATGACATATTAAAGCTTACATCTTAAAGTAGATAACGAAGGTCCTAAATAGTTCAATCAGTTCAATCACGTAGTTCAATCACCCTTGACTTGCGAAAAGCACACACAAAAATAAACGCATCAAGCTTACAAGGAGTATGACAGATTGAGTTGTTTCGCGGAAAACGGCGTAATACAAAATTGACTTTTAAAACAAATAAGAAAAAATGAAATAAAACAAATATGAAGACGTTCCTCTGCCGTTTCTTTTTGTATCTTTTTTTTTTTGGCAACTGCATCGACGAGGCTTACGACTCGAGTGAAGTGTTTTTTTTATATAAAACATAATTTTTATCCTAAACACATTATAACCACTATAATAACCCAAGTTATATACCTTTTGGGAAACCCGAAAGTTTTGTCACCAACCATAGTCTCAACCAAACCCATGCTACGCATCCCCATGAGGAATAACCACCCCCCCCCCCCTTAACAAAATCACCAAAAAAAATCAGAGACGCTAGTGTTGCGCTTCCCATGGCAATAGCATATCTCAGTATTTCATGGTTTTCAAACATTTGATTTTGCACCTCCATCCGGCTTTCAAAAAAATAGACATGGAGAAAGGAAAGGAGAGGAGAAAACAGAGCATGCATGAAAAGAGGACCAAAATGAACCCTCCCACCATCTCACCCCTCCTCCTTTCGGTAGCCTTTTTAATTTGCATTTCATCAATCTGTACCCCCCCCCCCCAACCCTCCTCTCACTGGCTGCACCCACGCTATACGCCACTGTCAGACAAAGTACCTTATCATCTGATGTGGAGTCGTTCCTGTTCCAATCTGGATCATACCTCAATGCTTGCTGTGAAGGAAGAAAGGGAGACAAAGACAATCATACACTCTTAAAAATATGGGGTTAAAATTTGCCCAGCACAAGGTTCCAACCAACTTTGGGAATTTTCTTTATTTATCCTACTTAAGATTCGTTTTATTGTCCAATTCGAGTAAAAACAAAAAAACAGGTTAATCACTTCAAAATGGGTGAAATATTAATCTTTTTTTTTTGTTATTGCCTAAAGTTGGTTTGATACATATTCCTCATGGCACGTTTTTTACACAGTACTTTTAAGAGTGTACAGTAAAATTCTGAAATCTGGGCCCCGTTTCCTCAAACTTGTTATCAATAACAATCAAGTTACAGTAATAATTGTTATAAGCTACTGAAATCGTGGCATCTGATTTAGCATTTGTTATTGATGAACAATCTTTATGAAACAGGGGTGATCCGGCATTCTCCTGTCATGCATGCTTTTTTTTTCTTTTTTAATTATTGCTCTGGGCTTTGTTTCGTCAAAAGTACAGAGCCCGGGACATGGCTACAGTTGGTTTTTTAGTTTATTTATAATTTTGATATTTAGGATTAGGTAGGCTACTTTAATCAACCTTTCTTTCTCCATTATAGTATTCTTTCTTATGACGTTGACACCATCACCTTCTCTTTCTCTCTTGTTTTAATATTGTTGTAATTTGTTTGACCGAAACTTCCTTTTACTATACATGCATCATAAAGCATCGCTTTTTAACACGCCCCTCCTTTTCTAAAAACTATTGAATCTATAAAAAGAATGTATAACCATAGCATGAAACAGAAATAATCAACCAAATCAAATACAAATATCACACTTCTTCTTCTATATCATTAACTGAGCCTACCTCTCTCTCTCTCTCTCTCTCTCTCTCTCTCTCTCTCTTCTCTCATTGCTTCTCTGTCTCTCTATTATGTTTGTATGTCTGTCTCTCTCTGTCTGTCTCTCTCTCTCTGCTTTTCTGTCTCTCTATGTCTGTCTGTCTCTCTCTCTCTCTATGCTATTCCTTTCTATATCTATCTTTCTCTTTCTTTTCTTTTTTCTCTTCCCCCCCCCTCACTCTCACTCTCTCTCTCTCTCTCTCTTTCTATTTCTTTCTCCCCCTCTCTCAATATTTCTGTCTTTCTCACCTTTCTATATGCACTTTTTCTTTCTTTCTCTTTCTCTCTCACCCTCCTCTCCCTTTCTATCTCTTTCTCTCTCTCTCTCTCTCTCTCTCTCTCTCTATATATATATATATATATATCTCCCTTTCTTCTCTGTCTTCCTTCCCCTCTCTCCATCTTTCAGTCTTTTTCACCTTTTTATATGCATCTTTTATTTCTTCCTCCGATGCTCCCTTCTTCAAGTTGAGTAGTGCGTAAAGCGATTCCCCAGATACACTGAAAATGACATTCAGAAATATTAATGACTAAAAAGGGCAATGAAGAAATAAACAGGTTAATTCATTGATTGATAGATAAATAAATAAATATATATTTAAATGAATACATAGATTAATAAATTACTTAATTAATTGATTATTAATATAAAACATTTTCGATATGTTAATGATGTGGAGAGACTCAACAGATGACAGCAATAGGGAAAGAGATCACTAACACGTATACTACGACACTTTCCAAATAACAAATAATTGTTAAAAAAAGGGATTCATTTTGGGACGTTCTATACCTGTTTCTGGTATTTGTATATAATTTCAAAGAGAAAGTGTCACTTTTATTATAGTCACTGATATTAGTTTCGTCAACATTTTTAACATCTTTATTATTCTTTTTTCTTCTTTAAAGTGGAAATGTAGTTGTACAGGCTACTTCAATCTAAAAAAAAAGAAGAGCGGGGTGTATACCCTCACCCCCCCCCCCCCCTTATGGAATTACGCCGGTCGTCTCGATATCCATGTATTTACTATTATGAATTGATAAAATACCAAAGTTAATCAGATAAATAGTTGGACTTTGGAGTTTGTGTCGAGTTCATTATGAAGTGGCACCGTTAATTATTATCTCTTAACGCGTATTATGTTGGCATATGCAATATCTAACTAAAGGGAAATCCAAACTTAATAGCAAACGACTAGACTAAAAAGAAGCATCAATACAAGATGTAGACTGGTGACAGTTTGAATGGAACCACACTGAAAATGACAAAGTTATGAATTTCTGAAGGTTAAAATCATATGAATATGTGTGTAAACTTCAAATTGGCTGAATCGGTAATGTCACTGTAAAGTAAACCTGGAGAATTTCTCATTTTTTCCTTCACAGGGGATTCTATTTTTAGATGACCTATGGTAATTTATTATCCATAACATATTTTGAGTAGTTCTTAAATGGAGAAGGCGATATGGAGTTAAACTAAAATCAGTAATATTTTGTAAACACGACAAAACAAAAGGGAGAGAGAGAGAGAGTTATTCGGGACTACGTCACAATCCACTGACAAAACTGCCAGTATGACGTCACAATATTCACTGACAAAACTGCCGGTTTGGGATACGCATAGGTATTTTATATTTCAAATAATCATTTCTCTATTATTATAGCTTCAATTTATTTCAAACTTTCGCCTGTCAGTCTCTCTTATTGTTTTCCTTTCATGCAAAAGAACGTATTATAAGGGTTGGATTGCCCTTTGATGGTAACAACGGGACGTATGGGAATCTGCTCTTAATGCTTGTACCTTCATTAGAGGAAGGAAGTGACTACAATATTAGATAAAAACAGATTCGGAATGAATCTGAATCATTCGAGTTTTTTAAGTGCCCAAATATTTTTGCCTAATAACATTTTAGATGATAAATAAACGTGATTGTATTATGGTGGCAAACAAATCAGAGCAAGTATAATTTACTAAATATGGACATGGAAATAACCAGGCAGTTTCACAATATACGCAACGAAATAAGTAAAAGTTGTGGATAAATATATGCCAAAACTAAAATTGATTAAAAGATGAAATAAATTGGGCCATTTAGCTGGTGTGTGTTCTAATAAGTTTGACCGGTCAAACTTATTAGAACACACACCAGCTAAATGGCCAAATTACATGTATATACATAACAGGTACATGATATTCAACAAGACAAACAAGAACTCAGTATATACTTTCTTCTATATATTAATTATATGCATACACAGTGATATTATTGCATTACAGAACTGATGATTGCAGCATTCTTCGATCGAGATCGACTCACCAAATAGAGAATAAGACAAAAACAATACCTCATCGATCGGTTGTCCGGATTCGCTGTCGTCTTTTCTTTCCCCGACGTCGAGGACGGGTCACCGGTGTCATTTTCTGTCGCATTTTCTGCCGTTTCTTCGGGCGTATCCGCAGGGTTATCGCCGTCTCCACCGAGCCCCATAATTATCTTCGTGGCGTTATTATTCCTAGTTTAACGTTATTCCAAAGAAGAATCGTGACTTATTGTGACTGTTTCGGACGTCGGACGGTCCAATATTAACCGAATGCGATTAACATGACTATTGCATAATCCCGCGATGTGGTCAAATCATAATTATGTCCAGTGTTAATAATTATTGTTGCCAAAAAATCAGACCATTCTCTAAAAAATTCCTTCCTTCTCCACCTGAAGATATTATTGGAATATAGGTGTGTTCCTTCCAGTTCGCAGTAGAGTAACCTATTATGTAAAAGTAAATGTGTTGATACATGCGACGATTACTTGTATGTATAGGCCTCCGTCGAATGACTGATCTTTTTCTTAATTGGAGGGGGGGGGCTGAAGCACTCACCCTGAAAATCAAGGGCCCTGGAAGCTCTCAGATTCTAGATGCTCTCTGGTGCAATATCAGCCTTATTTGTGTGCATTATTTTGATGACATTCCATGAAACTGCTTAAGCATCATACTTTGCAATTGGGCGTGATGGTCTGAATATTTATTCAGATTTTACGATTTGTGAAGTCGCAGTACGAAATATTACATCTTATTAGAATCCTAATCATGAAAGACTGAAAGACTAATAAGAAACCAAATTATATTAACTTAGAATGCGAGCGACGGCGTTAAAGAAGGACCAAATGTTATGTAAAAAGAAAATGGGGCAAATTTCCTAAGGAAATGTATGGACACTTATTTAAAAAATGCACAAATAAGGGTTTTTCAGTCGTAAAAGTGGGGGGCGGAAGGATACTCCCCTTACATTGCCCCCTCCCCCCCCCCCCCCCCCGTTTCTACGCGGTTACGCCAGTGCCTGTACTGCAACTGAAGAAGAAGAGCGCGTTAACTTTGGTATCACAGTCTGTACTTTGTACTTAATTTGACATGACCGTGGCGGAGTATATACCACTTGTATGCAGGCTTGTAGCTCGCTATTGTATATTAATCTGACTGAGTGCACACATTCTAAGAAAAGGGGGTGAAATATCCTTGATCGTCAATAGGGGGCAATATGATATATATTATACCCGTAGACGGAAGTACTCAGAAATAAAGATAAATTAAACTATACATAATCACCTGATCCACAAACTCTCCCTAAGATAATCAAGGGAGATTTTACCTCAGTCTCCCTGGTTTTCCTTCTCCAGTGCGTCTATTGGTCATTAGTTGCTGGACTCTCCAAGGTTAATCAAGGCAGAATGGCAATCATATTCTCTGTGCACATTAAGGCTGCTCCCGCGTAGGTACACGCGCGCATGCATATCGAGACCTGCGAAATACCGGACATTTGGCTAGCGAGAGCCCCACGATACCTGCAGGGCTAGTATCACAGTGCAGTGAGCTAGAGCAACGGAGATCATGAGGCCTGACCCGCCTGAGCCCGGGGTGGCTGCTGTAAACGAACTGGGGTACTGGGTAGATCCACTCACGATACGTGCGAGAAGCAGTGCAGTAGACGGCAATATCTCAGCCATCACACAGGATATAACGTGAGTTTCTTTCAAATCTGTTTATCTAAGACTATGTCTGTAATGTAGAAAATATCACTGTCTACACTACAACCTAATTCAATGTTAATTGATGATAGATCTACTCGCCTAGATCTAGTGTATCAATCATGTTTGTTATTATTGTTATTTTATAATTGTATTTTTCGCAATGGGAGCTGAGCTGAGAAAGGGGCCCCGGAGGTGGTGGCATCCGCTAGGACCAGACAATAACAAAGCCATCAGGTATGGGGATGAATTCTTTAATAAAACCAGGGTATCTCATATCCCTGATAAAACTGAATTCTGTCTACCGGTACGTTTCCGTACACAGACGGTACTGTTTGTCGCAACACACAACAGGGGGATAATGGCTGACTTTTGCCACAATCCGACACATAATTTTTTGTTTGACAGGCAGAGAATTGACCGACTGAGCTGAGCCAACTTCCCTCCTCCAGCTCCAGTGCCTGCGTGATGAGATTAGGGTTAGGGCCTACACAAAAACATTGTTTCGTAAAATGTTGTTGTGACCCGAAAGAGGTTGAAAATCCTGATCTAGATTTTACACAGGGCCGGGGGGGGGGGGGGGGGGGGGAAGGGGGGCGTGGCAATTCGTTTAGGGGGGTCGTCCTCCCCGGAAAATTTCCAAAAGTGCCCCCCAAAACAAACACTTACTATATAAAGACTGCAACACACCTTTAGGATCTGGAGGGTCCAAGAGAGCAGCGTTTAGACCAATACAAATGCCAAAATCTTTTCGCTCTTGTAATATCCTTCAAAATTTTCAAGTAAATATTGTAGAAAATAAAAGAGAAGTGTGAACAAAGTATAAATTGTCAGTTAAAAATAAAGCTGAGTTCTTGTTATGTGATTTGCATTGTGAAAGAAACGTGGAATATACAATTACTGTACACAAAAAGATGTGTATGGGACTACACCAACATGTGGCATACATTCTGTCCCGATTGTTATGATGTTACATGCCATATTTAGAAAATTGAGGCATTTGAAGAGCCATGCTTTTCCGGAAACATTTTGTAATCTAATGTTCTTCCACACTTGTATAATACAATGATACCGCTCCGATTTAAACCACTGGAGTTATGACCACACGGGAACCCAAGGGCGGATCTACAGGGGGGGGGGGGGTTAGGTTAGGGGGTTACTCCCCCCCCCCCCCCCCCCCTCCTTGGGCTCCCAGGTAAAAATGTGATGTGCATAGAATAACGCCATCATGTGTCCAGACCCACACAGTATTAGTAGATGTTAGTAGATGCCAGGAAAACTTAAAAATAGCAAAAACAAAATCGCCTTGCCGCTCTATGGCTCGTGGACAATGGCTCTGCATCGCCATTGGGTCACCCCCCCCCCCCCCCCCCCCCTTGGCAAAAAGCTAGATCCGCCCCTGGAACCCATACCAGAAACTTATTATGGGCCCTTGGTCAGATGGAACTTGCAGCCTCAGTCATATCTAGTCTCGTTGTCATGGCTCATTTCAATTACATGTGTATGTATGGTTCTGGGTTATGGTTATTGTCAGCTCCAGTGCATGTCCTACATGTGTAACTTCATACATGGGTTCTGACACAAGTGCAAGGTTATCCATAAGATAACCCTGAATTACCTCATACATTTGCACCGCTGTGATACCCTACAAGCCATATCAGGACAATTAACCCCTTTGACAACCCCCCTCCCCCACCCCCCGGAAAATGACCCCAGTGGACAATTACCCCCCCCCCCCTCCCCCCTCCCCACCCATGAAAAAATCTCAGACAATGGATGACTATAATTTCATGTATGGAGAGACGGTGCCAGGTAAAAATGTCAGAGGTAAAATTTCAGATTTAAAAAGTCAGAGGTAATAACTAAACAAGTAAGAGGTACAGCAACAAAATGTAGGGGGAGGGGAAATTAGTGCTGTCATAATATCTAAGCACTGTATCACACAAAATGTCAAGATTCAAGCTACCGGGCCAGTCCATTATATCTCCTTCTTCCATATCATAATGTATATTTTCTAAATGACTGTGGTGTATTGTACTTTGTACAAGTATGTCCTAAGGATAATACTATGTGGAAATTCGAAACTTATATTTTGTGATCAGGTTTGCATATGTACATTGTATATGAATTTCTAACCTTTTTTTCGATTTTCTATTAAAGTAGGTTGATGTTTTAATGTTTATTTGGTTTTGAGGAAGTAATTACATAGAATATTAAGATTGAATGAGATAAAACAGGGAATCAGTTATAAAGATTGCAAAGAAATTCCACAAATTCAGACATCAGACCCATCTTCATGTTGATCCCAGCAGACTGAGCAGAGCCTCTTATTATGACAAGAACACGGTGCACCAACAAGCCTACTGTATAAGAAAACATCAAGAAAAAGACACACATATGCTTCCCCCCTCATCAATACTTTATTACAAAATTTTAACAAACAATGTCAGAGCTTTGCTTGAAGAATGTCAGATAGTAGGCCTACATGTACATGTAGTAAACGTTGAGACATATTTAGCCAGGTATTTTGTAATGTGCTTTCGCCTTTTATGGCAGAAGTTATTCTATTTGTTGGTTTAAACATAACACAGTGTAACTGTATATAATAACATCATGTTTGTGATTAAGAAACGTGAGAGAAATACAGTTCAAGTCCTTCAAATTCCACTCGTTGTTTTCTGCCAAATTTATGGTGCATTTTTTTTAATGTGTAGACTTGTACAAATATATACTTGCTGGAATACAGTGTATGCCAGCACACATTTTATCAATCCTGCACCAAATATTGGAATATCCTTCAAACAATATTATCGTATACAAGCAGTCTCATGATTCTATGAATTTGTACAGTAAAACTATGTTTCTGATATGTTGCTCATGATCATGAATTTGTCAATTTCAGAGTTTGATCTTTCACAGCAAATAAAACTGAACATTTTGCCTTATTTGACATTTTTACTTGTATTTTTACTTCTGACATTTGTACACCAAGCCAAAGAAACAAACATGTAGACATGGCTCTACGAAATTAACCATGAGAACATCATATATTTTGGACAATGTAAACTTAGACCTAGGCAGTTAGGGAGGTGCAACCCAGCCCAGTCAGGGCATCTGATTTACTTTCCCTTTGAAATGTCAAAACATGAATAATATTATTCAAAAGCTACATTGTTAAGAGTTCCAGTGAGAATCTACCTTAATGGTTGTGTGAACATGTGCATATGTATGGAGTTAAACTGCATACTTGTACCCAAAGCTTTAGGACACTGTAGCATTTAATTATTTTGTTTACAGAATTTGCTCCAGAGAAGTAAGGTACATATATGTACCTAAATACTATTTTTATCAATTTTCAGGAAGGGTAGGGCTTCTGTTTTTTGTTTTTTTAAATTAATGTTAATAAGGTCATCAGCCCTCTTGTTCCTCCTATTCTCCTCTCTTTTTGCTTTTTAAATTTATTTACCCTGGGGAGGGGGGGGGGGGGGCGTCAACCACTCGTTGTTTAACGTGTAAAACTGACTCTAGACATCTTTTTTTTTCTAAATTCAAACTAATTGTACCATCAAATCAAAAGATAGTCTAAATAAATCAATGGGTTTGTATTTTCTCTTTATATAAAACAAAAGGATATCTTAGACTTCAGACTACATGTACATCAAATTCAGCATTATGTTATAATTGTAGTAGAATAGGGGCCATGTTATTTTAACTGCTTGCACGAAAGAAAGAAATCATCAAATTTAAAAGTTTGTTTCAAAACATTGATTTTTAGATTAGAATCAAGTGTTTCTGTAAATTTGTTAATATTTTTTATTCGGAAAAAACAAAGAAAATCATTGAATACCAAAAGAGTACATTTGGAAAAGAGCCACATGGATGCTGGGAAAAGAAAAAGATTAACTTAATAACTATTTCCCAGAGGTCTTCTTTTCCAATCTATGTGACTTTACAGAAATGGTAACAATAAAATTGTGAGGTATACATAACAATTTATAAATCACTATTAATCAACAATAATCATTGATAAGATAAAAATTTATTAAAAACATAAACTTACCCCCCCCCCCCCCCCCCCCCCCCCCCTCTGAACAAAAAAGAGGGAAAATGTCGCTTTGTGTACATGTACATGTACATTATATAGCACCATGGAAAAATGGGGGGGGGGGGAGGGTGAATACATGCACTTAAATCCGACTCTTAACCTGGAATTTTACCTGAAGATGGCACTGTGCAGCTGGGTATGATAACAAAAACAGCAAACAAACAAAATTGAGACAGAGACAGCTCATCATAATTAACTAATTTATGTTAACTCATCTGTATACTGAGAATTTGTTCTTTTAGTTTTAAAGTCAAGTAAGAAATAATAACACAACAACAGTCTTCAAATCAGTATTGAGAGTATACTAGACACTGGGAAATGTGTGGATGGCAGAGCCATGGAGTCTTTGAGTGCAAGCTGTCAAATGTTTGAATCAAACAGTGTCAGAATATCTTTGGTTATGCAGATAGCATTTTGGACAGCTTCACATTTTATAAGGCCAACAAAGACTTTGAGAACAAAGCTAGTCATAAGATAATGTCGCCTGGAAAAAAGAGTGTACCACTTTAAAAGTTTGGAGGTGTACAGAATACTCCATTTCCTGTTTTCTATGTTTGAGAATAATTTGTCTAGCTCATCTTTGTATCTATTCATTTTTTCAACATTTTCTCTACTGTGTATGAACCAGGCACGTTGGCCATATTCAATAATGCTTATGGAGAACGAGGCATTTGTACAAACACAGCAGAGAGTCACTTGACAGATTGTTTGCTACACTGATGATGAAACTTAACATTCCATTAGCCTTTGATACAACATAATCAACATGATTTCACCAGGTCATTTTATTATTCAAAACAATGCCAAGGTATTTATATCGCGTAGCAACTTAAAATATATAATCATTAATATGGTAATGGGGTTGACCTGGGATTTTTTATTCGGTAATGCGCATAACTTTACATTTGGAAGTGTTCAGCTTCATTTTGATTGTCAGTCACTACATATTGACTCTAGATTCTGCAGCTAGATATGAGAGATTTAATTGTTATTCAATTAGTTGGAATGCAGAACTGAACAAAGTCTCTCCAAAATACCTTCCTTTAATACCATTTTGCCAATAACTCTCACATACTTATAAGGGTTATACTATGTAACAGCAACAGTTTCGAAATGTGATTGTACAGGTTTGAAAATCATCGCTACCAGTAGGTTAATAGTACTTCTCAACCAAAAAATCATTTTCGAAATAGTAGTCATGGAAATGGTTCATTAGATGGCACATATTGTACTACAATACATCTAGGAACCTGCGAACCCTTAAACAAGCCCTTGAGCCCAGCCACAAGAGACTTTGTCATTTGCATCAAATCATACTTATTCCACATTCTAATTTTACTTGTTTGAATATTTGTTTGTGGACCACCCTGAACATGTGGAAGAAAAGCCTGTTTAAAATTTAACAGTAGTACAGAGAGCTGTGATGTTTTGAAAGTGGTGATGGATCCATTTCTGCTTTCATGAAGTTAATTTCATGAAGTAATTTGTGGAACTCAACTTATTTCAGTCAAATGCATCTAGAATGGTCTAGAAATCAAATTTGCTGTTTTTTTAAGTACCAAAATTCCCTTTTAAGTACATATATGTTTATACTATAAAAGTGTATTCCTTTTGTATTTCCTAATCGGCCCTTTTCTATCAACTCTGTTATTGCCCTTTTTTTTATATATCGGTCACATATTCCTCTAACAAAAAACTGGACAGCTTCTTTTTTTTTTTACTAATCTTGTGACAAACAATGTAAAGAAAATATCCTAGTATGTGTCTTAATGTTGAAGACAGAATGAGCTATGGTATAATTTCAAGCATCCATGTTTGCTCTTAAAATGACATGCATGGCCCTACATGTACATATGCACATATTTTCTGATCAGTCATGCGCTTGAATGAAAGATGCAGTTTGTCCATTTAATTTCCATTCTGTCCTATAGATTTGGTAAAAGCTAAAATAATAATTATTATTTTATTTATAAATCCCTTCTCCCTGAGGATCCTAACCACCAAATAGCATTAATAACCCAAGATGTAACTAACTATGGTCAGTTATCTGCCCATGGCCATGATACTTTGAAATTTCTTTCAATATTTATACAAATAGAGCAAACTAAAGCATAACTTGTTTTTATAATTTCTGTGTGCAAAGTTATTCTTTGCATAATTTTTCTACTTCAAATAAAATGTTTCTCTATTTTGATCCCATTTCCACTCTGTTGCTCTATGTGATAAGGATATTCCTTATGCAAATACAATCTCCTACACATAATGATTGGCCTTTCTTTTAAACGTTATTGGATTTGTGTGTGTGTGGTGAGTGCGCGTTTTTTTGTGGTCACTGTTATGCTTAAGCACAGCACTCAATATAAAATGTTATTCTTTAACTCCAGCATGATTTCATTTGCGTTTCATATATTATTTAATATGTAGAGCCATCCCTTGGCTTTAGTATTTTAAGGAGGGTTGGGGATGATTTGTTTTCCTCACCCCTCTTCTGTTCAAAGTTAATGACTGTGATGGATTAGAACAACCTTTATAGTGACTTTGAGACCAATTTTGTGGACAGTCCATAGCAAGGTTTGGCAAAACTTTATTATTATATAATTGCCATGTCAAATGATAATCATAGCTGGCACTAACATGATATGAATCTTTTTGTTTATACACGGCATCTCAAAAAAATGTGCAACAAGATGTTGATTGGCAACATCTTAAACAGCACTCATTCATCCATTTCGCCAGTAGTGCCGTCTTAGTATCTTCTGAGTACTCTTTATGAATCGTACGGGGATCTAATCTGCAAGTTAGGATTTGTTTTGCTACATGTATATGTGTCATATTTTAGATGTTACAAAGAAAGCATGATGCATGGCATCACCGATAATCATCACTGATACATTTCAAATTGCTATTTCATTAGCAATCTCTGAAATGTCATGAATATATATTAGTTGAAATACATAGTACTAGAACCAAAAGAGAGTGCTCCAAGGAATTTCTGATGCAAATAATTTGTGCTTACTTCTTATTTATTCTTTTAAACTTACATGTAAAAAAAATCAGGTCCAAGATTCTGGTGAAGTTCATGTTGAGAGTAATTATAAATGTACCATCGGGGCCTACCCTACACTGTATACTGGATAGCTGTGATCTGCAGTTTTTTTTTGTATAGTATATTACTATGGAGGTTCATCTAGCGGTCCTTAAGAGTAGAGTATGATTATCTACACGTCTTTGCAGCTCCTGATTAGATTTTTACCTTCCTTCTCTCTCTCTCTCTCTGTCTACCACTCATCCCTCTTTTTTTCAATTTGCTCCTATTATGTCTTTCTCTTTATGATCGGAAGAGGTTGCGGTATTGTCATTTACATCAGTTTCCTATTTATGTATGAATGCATTTATGATGTGACTCAGAATGAAGTTTTTTTTTGTACTGTCTGCTGAAAGATGGAATGGTGTTCACTCATTCTTGTTCAACATTAAGTTAACCCCTTTGGCTCTCAGCATACAAAATCATGTTTGTGCCTATGTTAAATTGTATGTAACATCAATGGGAGACAAATTTCTGTATTACAAATGTATTATGGAAAATAAAACCAGAATCTTGAAACTTGTAAATGTATTGTAGACTAAGCATGCTTAATTAAATTCCTTTGAATTTTAATTATTTTACATGTTTTTACTGATTGTATCTATTTCAATATTTTTCTTTTGTATAACCCTAACTACAGTCTTCTTTGGAGCCATATGACAGACGTATACAGCTGAAATGGAATTTCCCTTCAACCGTACAATATTTCAGGGCTTATATTTCAGGAATCGGTGTTCGCCCAACGTAGCAGTTGCAGGTACATGTAATAATGCTATGTTTTATTTTATTTACAATTTTACATTTGCCGAAGTCCTTTCCCTGGAGATTATTCAAAGCAAAAGTATGTTCATTAAATGTATATACCTTTTTTCATAAAGTTTTCTTGTGAAATATCATGAGTTTTAGTCAAATTCCCCCCTCCCCCCACCCCTGTTTTTGTTGCTTCTTGCTCCTTTATATTTCAGCTAGCCCATAGACCTACGATATATGTTTAGGTCTTTTTAATTGAAATGAAAACATTGCTTTCTTCAGTCATTAATATGCAACATATGCATTATACACATATTGGGGATATGTTACCCCAAAAATATATAAGAGCAAATTACGTTAATGAAATAAAGTGTGGACGAGAGGCACTGAGCTAAAAAAATAATTAAAAAAGGAAATGCAATCCAGGCTATGTACTTACAGCAGTAAGAACAGATTTAGGCTTCACTCAAGTCATAATGTAATTATTGTAATGAAGTGTTAAATATAGGGTCTGTGCTTGTAGACTAATAGGGAGCAAGAGAGGGCCATAGCAGAAACAGAAAGTGAATACATTTAAGTCATTTTAAGATATCTAATATCAAATGTAACTTGTCACTTTTTATCTCATGGAGCTACGTTTATATTAACAGCTGTGGTTGTAGTCTTATTCAGGAAATATCATAGGGAATGTCACTAAAATAAAGTCATTTGTTTACTCCATTCACAAGCTTTTAATACCCTATTGTACATCTCAAAGAAATCATGTTCACAATACAACTTTGTAATGAATGCACATTTCAAAAGTTGATGCTCAAGGCCATTGAAATTGCCTGTGTTGCTATGATATCGTTTGGTCAATTGAGACTTACAGCATTCATACATTTATTTTGTATAGGATTTTCCTCAAACTTCCACTGAGTTTTGTCTGTCATTTCTCTGCTATCAAGTTCATCAGTGTTTGTAGTGAATCTTCCCTCTCTTTTAAATACACCTTTTCATTATGATTAACATTTATAGATTCTCTAATGCATTGAACTAGCCTCTTTGCAAGTACACACTTTCGTATTTTATGATTTCAATATTTGTTTTTACATGTATTGTAATGCTGACTCTGATAAAACAGTACTGGAATTGTTATGTACCTACTTTACGTTCACTCGTAAACGTTGTCATAGTCAGGAAGATGACTAGCTACACTATAATCATGATTCTATTAAACTATAACTATGCACATGTAATGTACTGTTTCAATTAAATCTTACTTACAGAAAAAGGACAACAACAAGTGGCACTATTCATGTATTCCTCCAAAGTGCTCATGCCAATCATGCCATAGCTGAACTTTCCTGAAAGACTGAGTCAATGAAAACTCTAAGGTAATTTTTTTTTTAAACTGATAAGTGTCAAAGCCTCACTATATATGCTTTTGTCATGATCTCTTCTTAGACTATACATAAATGGGGTTACAGCGTAAGAAAACCTTTCCGACGTTTTTAGGAGTATACCCATGAAATATATATTGAGAATAGAATATCCAGTCATATTCTACATACATGTATTTGAAGAGTTATATCTAGGGATTTGATATAATGACATGTTCGATAATGATCAGTTGTTGTACTTGATTAGATGCATTCATTCCTTAAATAAAGGCTTTGTAGCATACATGAATTTGAAATAGAGATCCCTCCTACTTAATTGTTATGTGTATAGAATTCATTTAATTTTTTTTCTTATTCGAGACCTTTTGCAGAACCCCAATAGAATCCATTTGATTTGTTTGCGTGATTGTATTTCACCATCCATGCTATCGTTTTCTTATTTCACTGTGCAGACTTCAACATATGTGCAGCATTTCAACCGAGAGTCAACACCCTCCATTGTAGTGTTCGGCAGGCTTTTCAATTGGAGTTTGGGCTGATTTCAATCGTAATAATAATAATAATAATATTCAGTTCCTGTATAGCGCATGATATGTTATGAAATAACACCTCTATGCGCTTCCAAAGAGCTTTGGAAATGATTACCCTTTAGCTCCGGCAGCCGTTATCAGGAATAATCCTGCCAGGTACCCATTTACCTCACCTGGGTTGAGTGTGGCAAATGTAGATCAATGTCTTGCCAAAGGACATTAGTGCCGCGGCGGGACTCGAACCGCAGACCTTGTGATCAACAGTCCGGTGACGTATCCACTCGACCACAACACAGGACCACCGCATAGCACTTTATGACTCTGTCTGCTTAAGCATGGTTGTTTCCTGATGCAACATCATCAACACATGCTTAATTTTCTTGCGTAGTGCTCGTATATCCTATATCCTGAGAGTTACTTTTATTTGTGTTACTTTATTTGGTCTGATTCACATTTGAACTTCCTGGTTTCTAGTGATGAATTATTGGCCATAATTGTAATTATCATTGCATGTCTACTTAAGATGTGATGATACAGAAGGGCTACAGCCTAAGCACAGCTTCATATGCTTCCAGCCCCCCCAAAAAAACTATTTAAATGAATCACAAGGAGTAGAAAGAGAAAGAGAGAGAGAGATGGGGGAGGGGGTACTAATATGAAGGGATGGGATGGGGATTTTCAGCTATCAATGAAATTGTTAACTGACATATATTATCATTAATATTTCATTCACATGTTGCAGGAATGTCTGATGTTGAAATAACATGTACGTGAAGGTACAAAGTAACCACATTGTGTAACATATTTCCTAGTGAATGTTACCAAATATGTCAATGTAAAAGTGTTCAAAACGAATAGTCCCACCATTATTGTCGCTTGATAGGTCTGAAACCATGCTCTGTAATTGCCAATATGACAGTATGTGTCTATTTTCATAAAAAATTACACAGTGAGAGGGATCAAGAAACACTGTTTCAGTTCAAATGTACTATTCATAAAATCGAGATGGAAATCATTATCATTTCTCTGTCTATAACTATCTGATGCTTAGCTCCAAGATTAAGCGTGTAAAAGTAAGTGCAATTTTGTTCTCTTCACTCCAACCACATTGATTTACTGAGCATGATTCTGCATAAATTGATGAGGAAATGTAACAATACACTATAAAAATGTGTTGAATTTTAAAAAGTTGCCAGTTTCCGAAAAGTAAATCAACTGAAATAGGCCCTACAAGGATATTAATTCCCATTAATTGATGTCTTTGTAATGCATGTTAATTTCTATAATGTGATATCATCAACTGTTTATATTTCATACAGAAAAATATAGAATACAGAAAATTAATTTCATTTGAAATGAAATAAAATTTAAAAACTATATATATATATATAATTCAAAATGATAGTGTTAGATAATTTTCAGATTGATGAGAATGGATAAGGATTTACGATTTGAATATATATTTTCTATGTGAACCTACTAAGATGTATGTACATCGAGTTAAATTAGATATTTGTCTACATATGCTATGAATGGTTTTTCAAAATGTGATGAAATTCAAATGTACATGTATATATCCAATCTTGTTGTTGTTATGGCTTAAATAACTTGGAGGACTAGGAGATATAAGAAACGTTGATTAATTACTCTTGATTGATTATTTACTCTTCTTTGCATCGTTCACTCTAACTGGCAAAACAGCGACAATTAGTAGACACACAAAAAAGTATTGCCAAGGCAATTTTATTTCTCTTATCATCCTGTAATGTATTTTTCTCTTCAATGTTTTGCAGTTGCAATGTGCAGAAGTTGGTATTGCTTCCGGTTCTAGGACACCTACCCCCTGAACAACCATTCCCCCAGTGCCCTACCCCCTGGACACCCACACCCGGATAACCACCCTCTAGGACAACTACCCTCCTGACAACTATCCTAGGGGGTAGTTGCCTGGGGGGAGGGGTAGTTTTCCGGGGGTAGTCGTCCTAGAGGGTGGTTGCCCTAGGGGGTAGTTGTCCTAGGGGGTAGATTTCCTAGAGGATGGTTATCCGGGGTTGATGTCCAGGGGTCGGTGTCCGGATACGATTACTTTCCATGAATGAATCTAAATGAGCAAATTATCATGCAGTATCATGAATTTCAATTGTTCTTTTGCAGGGAACATTTTAATTTATATCATAGCTAGCCAGTTCTGAAATATCCTCGATTACAAATTACCATGCTCAAAAGTTGGAAATTATACATGTAGTTTTGTTTTCATTTTTGATATTGTATAAAATAGCGTATGCAAGGGTTGTCCAAATCGCATCACAAGTATACAACCGTTTATTTAAAATTAACATTCATATGTGTTTTCTGGAATAAAGTTTGTTATTTTGTATTATTGTCCATTTCATTCAATTTTCACCAACTTATTTGTTCAATATTTCTACTTTTCCTCAGAACATGTGTTGTGAAGTTTGAATATTCCTTGTCGGTTTCATTATGCCATGAAAATAAGCTCATAAATGTAAATGCCCTTTTTGCCCTCCTTAACGATTTTAGATATACAGTTAACACATGAATTATTCATACCCCTTTGTATATTTGATTTTTTTTTTTCTTTTTTCTTGTGTTTTTCGTTATTCAAGAATAAAAGGTCCACTAAGGGTAAATTATATGTTGGCTTTAATATATTACATTCTCAAGAAATGTAAATCGGAACAAATCAATTTTTTACATACTAATTTAAAAACTTGGTAAGGGTATAAATAATTTGTTCAATGTACATGTAGTGTAACATGTTTCAAAGGAATGGAAGTTTGATTTGAGTGTGCATTCGTGTTAGGGAGGAGAGAGAGAGAGGCCGGGGGGGGGGGGGGGGCACCAGTATTTTTTCGCCACTTTTTCAGAGAAAGGCAGGCACCTTGGGGTTCATTTAAGTAAAACATTTAATGCTGCTTCCTGGAAATTGAATGCATATACGTAAGAACTGTTTTTTCTAGAGTTTTGGAAGAATTATTATATTCGGGTTAGTGCAGCCTAGACAACCAACATCACAGGCACGTACATACGTTTGGCATTTCAATTTCTACTGTTTGTAGCCATGAAGGCGTTAACTTTGTATATATATATTAGTTTTATGCTCTTGTGACTCAAAACAGAATTTCACGTTGACTAAATTTATGATAGAATATGTGATTGAATAAAATCACCAATCATTTTAATTTCACTCATTAATTTTCTTATTGCCTTTTTCTTTATAAACATGTATGAATATGATACAAAGAAACGGTGTTTAAACAAATTATTATAAAGTATTTGCCATCACCTGGGCCATGGACATAAAATTATAAATTAAAAAAAGTAGGCTTATATGCATCTTCTCTTTGTGTTTTGAAGAACATTCTTCAGAGAAATACACATGACATGAGATCATGATTTATCTCTATACATCTCGCAAGTTTCACCTGCTTTGTTTAGTTATTTCCATTGTGGATGTAAGACATCATAACTCCCTATAGGAGGTGACATCATATTTTGTAACCCCTTTCATATTCACATCTTAAATATATACGGGCTAGTATCGCTCCACCTGGTAGACCAATAATATTGCTATAAGAACATGACACCTCGAAACTGGACCTGTATAGTTGTGAATATGCAATATCAATAAAACAATATCATCTGCTTCAAAGTATGAACCACAACATATTTTCAGCACAGGACCACAGTACATGACTGTACTTACAGAGGCAAACAAACCTGGCCACGTAATTCAACAGGGCATATTTGTGTTTCATGCGTAAGGGTGTGGCACTAGCTTAATTTGGCTTAGCGGCAGTGTATATCACATGTAGTTGCTCTAACTCGGATGTATCACTCCTGATCCCATCAAAACGGACAGAGTAGAGTGTAATGAGCATGCAATCTTCTGCCAAGAAACGTTTCATGAATCAGGATACGGTAAGATTACTTATCCTAACCCTATAGGCTTGAATAGTTCATGGTTACAAAATGCGACCCGGCTGCTAAGTAGGGGTGTGGTTGTATAACTTACCCCCAAGTGCATTCAATTTCATTATTTTTGGCCCGGCCCTCCCCTCAGTGTTATTTAGGGTACGCATATTTGTGTTCCCAGCACCCCCCCCCCCCCCTTTCAGAAAAGTCCGGTGTGTAAATTCAATACGGCCGGGTAGATCTTTTTTCTTTGTTATACAAGCCTTTTTAGCACCCCCCCCCCCCCTCTTTCAGCAAAAGTCCAGTGTGTAAAGTCAATACGGGCAGATCTTTTTCTTTGTTATACGATCGAGCCGGAGATTTGGGAACACGCATGCGATACCTCCGTTCCCGGAGGGGGGGGGGGGTATTCGTTACGACTTAATTTACTGCAGTAAAACTAAATATAAAAAAATATGATGAATAAGTATAAGAAAAATGAATTATGAACTACCAATTACCCCGGACCAATATCAACGAAAATTTAAGAATCCCCATTACACCATCACCATCGTTATCATCATCGCCCCCTCCCCGTTTCTGTCTGTCTCTCTCTCTCTCTCTCTCTCTCTCTCGTCTCCCGAGACGGTAGTCAACATAAAGAATCTCGACTTTTTCATTTTTGGGATGAGAAAGATATCATATTAGTCGCGTATTAACGCAAGTTTGATTGGCATTGATGAACAAATTATAATCACCGTAGTCGTCCAAGAAATGTTCCAGAAATTTGTGAAATGCAGCTATTTAAAATATATATACATAGCATTTTTTTTTCTTGCTTTCTGTCTTTCTTTCTTCTTGTGGTTCTTTCTTTTTTTCCCCTTCTTCGTCGTCTTCTTCTTCTTCATTAAGCTAAGACAATAAACATGCACAATAAAATTGTACAATGTATCTATGATGACTTGGTAGTCAACGTTTGATATGGTACATTGCTGCCGATATTGCTAAAGTCTGACTTTTCGTAACGCTTCGTAATGAAAAGTTCAGATAATGCTTACATGGTAAACAATCCTGAAAAGAAGACTATAAGCTACTGATCATAGTTTAATTTCTTTATTTGCTTTAGTTGCAAAAGAGTCGTAGAGGGCTTTTTCCACTTTGGGCAGCGGTGCAGAGTCTCGTAATTCTGTCGCTGTACAGTTTAAAATAAAATATCCGAAGAAACTGAGCAAGACCCCTTACTTTTCTTAAAATTTGCCTTTTTAATTGACAGTAGGTGAGATAATTTAGTTTTGCAGATAGATATTTAGGAAATTGTCGCACATCATTATTAATAATGAGTAATAGCAATCTATCTTTATCTAAAACTGCATGCGTATTTATGATTTCATTCATACACCTGCATGGCTGCCGTAATTTGTACTTTTCCATTTTTTCTTTTTGTCGCCATGAACAGGAGAGGATTAAAACTTGTCTATTTAATTCATTTGAAAATTAATTCATTTGAAAGATTGTTTCATGCCTATATGTGGTGCATGGTGTCAAATCTGCAAATAATTCAACGTAATTATTTTCCATTTGTTCAATCATCATTGTTCATTCTTGTTTTAGAATTTGGTCGTCGTCTTCTTTGTTACCTTTTCTTTAGCCAATATCAAAATGTTTTCATGAATCTTTTACCAAAACTATCTCATTGAAACTAAAGATAAACCTATATCTATAATTTTGACCCCAAACCTATCCATAACTCTTATAACATAACTTTTATACGCTAACACCCTAAACTTAGCCACGAATCGCCAATTTTGCTCTAACCCCCACCAATTCCATAGCTTATTCATAGGCCCCGACCCTAAACCAGACGGTATAAACCAAATTATGAATAAAATAATCATAACCCTGTTCAAACTTTGAACTTAACCTATACAAGTAACCATACCACTATAAGCAGTTTATAATATTTGTAATCATGTTTGACTTTTAATAGCAAACAAAAACAAGTGATTTGTTTTTCTTCTATTTTTTTAAATATAATCTGTTCGTATTCTTTTTCTAAATTAGGGCTTGTTTGGATTTCTCGCCTTCCAACCTATTTGTATATTTATGTGTATGTTTTATTTAACTCAGTATGTAAATCATGTTAATATATAATGTATGTTTCTTTGTAAAATTGTGAATGCTTTTTATATGCACGGTCATGCCGAAGAACAGCCATTGGATGAAGTATGTCACCGTACTAAAATGAAATAAACAAACAAACAAACCCCAATCTTTGAACAACAGACATACCCACTAATATGCTTGAAGTGGACGTATAGGAGGAGGGGCGTTTTATTTAGAAAACCACGTAAACCCACTATTGGGACATCACTGCAGAATAATCAACCATCCATAATTATGAATTGGGTCGTTGTCAGGAATAGGGTTAGGGGTAGGAATACGGTTAGGAATATGATTAGGGTTATGACAGGGAGGGGGTTATAGGACTAGGGTTAGGGCTAGGGTTAGGGTTTGGACTAGGGTTAGATTTAGGACTAGGGTTGGGTGAGAGTTAGAGTTAGGACCAGGATTTGGGTTAGGGTAAGGACAAGGGTTGTGGTTACAATCGGGGTTACAACTAGGCTTACTTTCAACCAATCAGCTCTTTTTGGATGACCAATAAATCCAGCTTTCCAAAAGTGGAACAATAGGCGAACAATAATAGATGAAGATTGACCTCTTTATCCAATCTATTTCACACTAAATGCAACTTTTTATGAAATATGCTTTCAGTTTACATTTGACACATGCAGTGGCGGATCCAGGGTGGAAGCCGGGGGGGGGGGGGGGGCGGCACCGTCCCTCACCCCTGAAAAAAAAAGGAAAAAACACAATGTGTAACCACAATTTTACCTTAACCATAATTTAAACCCCCCCCCCCCACACTAATTTCTCACGAATTGGACCCCCATCCTCTCCGGCGGCTGCATCCGCTCCTGGACAAAGATATATGTATTGCCCCCTTAACACATATCCAACACACATCATCATCCCCCCCCCCCCACCTCCCCTCTCCGGCGTAGAAGAGAGACTTGATCAAATATTGAAAAGAAAAAGAAAAGGACAAGAATAAACAGAGGAAAAGGGGAAGGGAATGTGAAAAGAAGATGCTATACTACACACCTACCGCCCGCTCCAATTCGCTCCAGTGCACTCAAACTCACGCTCTTGCTATGCTACATCACTGA
This sequence comes from Strongylocentrotus purpuratus, assembly GCF_000002235.5. Classification (NCBI taxonomy): domain Eukaryota; kingdom Metazoa; phylum Echinodermata; class Echinoidea; order Camarodonta; family Strongylocentrotidae; genus Strongylocentrotus; species Strongylocentrotus purpuratus. The sequence continues at coordinate 22,143,023 of NW_022145598.1, forward strand.
AAGCCCTCATTACAACATACAGTGCCTCAAACTCACTTATACACACAGTAAGGGAAACAAACGTGCAAACTAAACACGTCTAAACAATAAAATAAAGCACAAATTAAACAGACTTTGTTTGGGCAATCCATGATTATATCCTACAAAATCTGAGAACAAATTGGGTTGTATGACACATGCTCATACCAAATTGCTCAACAATAGTTTTCTACACTAACTGAAATCCTAACTTCAACCCTGGACCCATACCATTTCTAACCCTAAATTTTAACTAAATAAAATCAAACCTGAACCCTAACCCAAAATTTTTCATTAAAAAAAAGCCT